>NC_059158.1:45978171-46288248 GCF_019923935.1 Bubalus bubalis | reverse complement strand
CCTTGCAGTCCAAGGGACTCTCAAGAGTCTTCTCCAGCACAGCAATTCAAAAGCATCAATTCTTTGGAATTCAGGCTTCTTCAAAGTCCACTCTCACATCATTCATGACTAATGGAAAAACTGTAGCTTTGACTATATATAGACCTTTGTCAGCAAAATGATGTCTCTGATTTTTAATACTGTCTATAATTGTCATAGCTTTTTTTCCAAGTAGCAAGCAACTTTTACTTTCATGGCTGCAGTCTCCATCCACAGTGATCTTGGAGTCCAAGAAAATAAAGTCTGTCACTGTTTCCATTGTTTCCCCATCTATTAGCCATGAAGTGATGGGACAGGATGCCATGATCTTAGTTTTTTGAATGTTCAGTTTAAGCCAGCTTTTTCACTCTCTTCTTTTCACCTTCATCAAGAGGCTCTTTAGTTCCTCTTCACTTTCTGTTGTTACAGTGGTATCATCTGCATATCTGAGGTTGTTGATATTTCTACTGGCAATTTTGATTCCAGCTTGTGATTCATCCAGCCTGGCATTTCACATGATGTATACTCTGCATATAAGTTAAATAAGCAGGGTGACAATATACAGCCTTGACACACTCTTTTCAGAATTTTGAACCAATCTATTTCCCCACGTCTGGTTCTAACTGTTGTTTCTTGACCTACATACAGGTTTTGCAGGAGGCAGTTAGGTGGTCTGGTATTCCCATCTCTAAGGATATTCCACAGTTTGTTGTGACCACACAGTCAAAGGATTTAGCATAGTCAATGAAGCAGAAGTAGATGTTTTTTTCTGTAATTCTCTTGCTTTTTCTATGATTCAATGGATGTTGGCAATTTGATTTCTGGTTCTTCTGCCTTTTCTAAATCCAGCTTGTACATCTGAAATTTCTTGGTTCCCGTACTGTTGAAGCCTAGCTTCAAGGATTTTGAGCATTACCTTGCTAGCATGTGAAATGAGTGCAATTGTGCAGTAGTTTAAACATTTGTTGGCATTATCCTTCTTTGGGATTGGAATAAAAACTGACCTTTTCCAGTCCTGTGGCCACTGCTGAATTTTCCAAATTTGCTGGCATATTGAGTGCAACACTTTAATAGCATCATCTTTTAGGATTTATAATAGTTCAGCTGGAATCCCATCACCTCCACTAGCTTTGTTCATAGTGATGCTTCATAAGGCCCACTTGACTTCACATTCATTATGAATACAATAATTTTTGCACACATATAAGTTTACTAACAGCTAAATTGATATCAGCTGATTTGGTCTGCTATGAATTTCATAATCTTTGGAAAGTCACTGAAATGATTCTGAGTCTCACTGACTTCTGCTACTGCTGCTGCTGCTGCTGCTAAGTCGTGTCAGTCATGTCTGACTCTGTGTGACCCCATAGACAGCAGCCCATCAGGATCCTCTGTCCCTGGGATTCTCCAGGCAAGAACACTGGAGTGGGTTGCCATTTCCTTGTCCAACACATGCATGCATGCATGTGTGCTAAGTCGCTTCAGTTGTGTCCAACTCTGTGTGACCCCATGGACAGCTAGCTGCCCACCAGGCTCCCCTGTCCACAGGATTCTCCAGTCAAGAATACTGTAGTGGGTAACAATTTCCTTCTCTATATATTAAATTATCCACAGAATATGGTGTGTGTATCAAGTTATAAAATGCTATGTTTCAATAACTATTCACTTACGCCTAATTACTCAGCGATTGGATTAAAACATAGGTTGTACTTAGCTTTTTAAAACCTTACTGACCATGACCTGGTGATAGTAAAAACAAACAAAAAACAAAAAACACCTGGGCACTGTAGTAAAAGTCAACAGAAAATGTTAAATGGGAATGTCTAGGCTCTGTTATAGGTACAACATACTTTTGTAGAACTAGTACATATGTTTGACAACTCAGAAGGGTTGCATAAATCATTTCCCTCTGTTTCTGCGTTGTGTTATGTGATTGAAAATACTTATACACCAGTGTTAGGGACTAAATGTTTGTATCTTTCAAAATTCAGATTTTGAAATCCTGAGCAGGCTTAAAAGAAACAGCAAGAAGAGTCATAGTCATTTTACTGATTTCACAATTCAGCCCTCTTACAAGTTCTTGTCTTTCTAGCATTTTCTGAAAAGTGTCTTCTCCTGAAAACTGGCCTGACAAGGGTCCTGGGCATGGCCTGCCAAACCAATGGGTCAGGATCTAGATCTTGGTACACTGACAAAAGTAACTTGTTTTCCTGAGGCTTTTAGGATACCTCCTTTGGTTGTAACATCATTATCCATTGGCTTGGAATAGCTATTATCTTATTTAAAATTTTGCAATATAAAGGGGTGTCTGTCAAGAAGATCGCCAAGAGAAATATTGATTACCTCAGATATGCAGATGACACCACCATTACAAAGAAGTGATGAAAATGAAAAATGAAAGTGAAAGAAAAGAGTGAAAAAGCTGGCTTGAAATTCAACATTTGGAAAACAAAGATCATGGCATCTGGTCCCATCACTTCAAGGCAAATAGATGGGAAAACAATGGAAACAGGGACAGACTTTATTTTCTTGTGCTCCAAAATCACTGCAGATGGTGCCTGCAGCCATAAAATTAAAAGACACTTGCTCTTTGGAAGAAAAGCTATGACCAACCTAGACAGCATACTAAAAAGCAGAGACATTACTTTGCTGGCAAATGTCTGTATAGTCAAAGCTCTGGTTTTTCCAATAGTCATGTAAGAGTCATGTGAAACTTGGACCATAAAGAAAGCTGAGGGTCGAAGAATTGATGCTTTTGATATTCTTTCTTCGTGTTTAGTCTTTGTTAGTTTGATTAGTATGAGTCTTGCCATGTTTCTTCTTGGGTTTATCCGGTATGGGACTCTGTGCCTCTTGGACTTGATTGCCTATTTCCTTTTCCATGTTGGGGAAATTTTCAACTATAATCTCTTCAAAAATTTTCTCATACCCTTTCTTTTTCTCTTCGTCTTCTGGGACCCCTATAGCTTGAATGTTGGTGTGTTTGATATTGTCCCAGAGGTCTCTAGGACTATCCTCAGCTCTTTTCATTCTTTTTACTTTATTTCCACCATTTTATCTTCCAGCTCACTGATTCATTTTTCTGCTTAATTTCATTAATTGTGTTGTTTGTCTCTGTATGTTTATTTTTTATTGCTAGGTATTTGTTAATTGATTCTTGCATTTCCTCCATTTTGTTTTCAAGGTTTTTTGATCATCTTTACTATTATCCTTCTGAATTCTTTTTTAGATAGTTAACCTACTTCCTCTTCATTGATTTGGACTTCTGTGTTTCTAGTTTGTTCCTTCATTTGTGTAGTATTTCTCTGCCTTTTCATTTTTTTTTAAACTTATTGTGCTTGAGGTCTTATTTTCTCTGCTTCAAGGTTGAATTCTTTCTTCCTTTTGGTTTCTGCCCTCCTAAGGTTGGTCCAGTGGTTTGTATAAGCTTCATATAGAGTGAGATTTGAGCTGAGTTTTTGTTTGTTTTTCCTCTGATGGGCAAGGCTGAGTGAGGTGGTGATCCTGTCTGCTGATGATTGGGTTTGTAGTTTGTTTTGTTTGTTGTTTAGATGAGGTGTCCTGCACAGGGTGCTATTGGTGGTTGGGAGATGCCGAGTCTTGTGTTCCAGTGGTTTCCTCTGTGTGAGTTCTCACTATTTGATACTCCCTAGGGTTAGTTCTCTGGTAGTCTACGGTCTTGGAGTCAGTGCTCCCTCTCCAAAGGCTCAGCACTTGATCTCAAGTTTTGCATGGTAGTATACATTCTTTTCCTCTGGTCAGGCACTCCTGTCCACTCTCAGCTGGTGTTCTGCATACACTCTGTGTCTGACATTGTATTCCTGATGTATCTGTGGAAAGAGATGTACTTCATGTCCACCTGCTCCTCCGCCATCTTGCTCTTTGGAAGGGACACTTCTACCTTTGTGGGAGTGAGCATCCAAAGATGCGCAGTCGCAGATGGACACCAGCCTCCTCAGAGTTGACAGGTGGGTGGAGCCTTGTGGTCAATGTGAAGTTTAGGGACTTCTCTGGTGACCCAGTGGTTAGGAATCCACCTGCCTGCATCTCCCCATGTTCTTAAGTCCATTCTTTATGTCTGCTTCTCCACTGCTGTCCCATAAATCTGTTCTTCAGTACCATTCTTCTAGATTCCATATATATATGTTAGAATATGATATTTATCTTTCTCTTTCTGACTCACTTCATTCTGTATAATAGGTTCTAGGTTCATCCACCTCATCAGAACTGAGTCAAATGCATTCCTTTATATGGCTGAATAATATTCCTTTGTTTATGGAAAGAGTAATATAGGAACTTACATTACCATATGTAAAATAGATAGCCAATGGGAATTTGCTGTTTGGCTCAGCAAACTCAAACAGGGGCTCTGTATCAACTTAGAAGGTTGAGATTGGGAGAGAGATGGGAGGAAGTTTCAAAAGGGAGTGGGTATATGTATATACAGGACTTCCCTGGTGGCTCAGATGGTAAAGCATCTGCTTATAATGTGGGAGACCTGGGTTCAATCCCTGGGTCAGGAAGATCCCCTGGAGAAGGAAATGACAACCCACTCCAGTATTCTTGCCTGGAAAATCCCATGGACAGAGGAGCCTGGTGGGCTACAGTCCATGGGGTCGCAAAGAGTCAGACACAACTGAGCAACTTCACTTTCACTTTCATATGTATATCTATGGCTGATTCATGTTGAGGTTTGACAGAAAAAAACAAAATTCTGTAAAGCAATTATCCTTCAATAAAAAAAATAAATTAAAAAAGAAAAAGAATCCCCCTGCCAATGCAGGGGACACAGGTTTGATCCCTGGTCCAGGAAGATTCCACATGCCTTGGAACAACTAAGGCCATGTGACACGGCTACTGGAGCCCGTGCTCGGCTTAGGAGAAAAGATGCTCAGCGAGGGTCTGTGAGCATCTATGTGCCCCGTCCAAGCCACCCTGGGATCACTGACCCACAAGCTCCTCCCTACACTGCATTCTTTACTTGAGCAATAACTGTGTCTCTTGAATGTCAACAATTAATTAACTTGACCTAAAAAAGAAATCAATCACATAGTGTGCCCAAAATACCACAGGTCCTATGTATCCAATAGTTTCTATTTGAATAAGAAATTTGAATATCAAGGAGTTTCACATAAAAGTCATGAACTATTGCAGTAGCCTTTTTATATTCAGTGTAAGTCTTCCTGTGTCTTTACCCTGTAGTCAAGTTATATGAAAACTTAATCCCCTGTTTATTTAACTCTACTGCTCTCTTTTCTCTCTTGGAGAATTTTTTTTTACCACTTGCTTCTCAGGACTGTGTATTATTTTTCACTTTGATGCCTGAAAATTGAAAAACAGCATACCTTTGGTGGTAGGGAACAGTCGTTCTAAAAACTAAGAGATGGGGAATAACTAATTTTCAGGGTATCATCAACCTTGATTGAAAACAATTAGCCACATTACTTAGAATATTTCCTGAATAATTTGTCTGCGACACACTCCAAGTTTCTTAAGTATTCTGAACACCTAATGATACTCATTCTATATAGATAAACAATATTTAGATACAAAGCAGTGAATGTTTATCAGTTGGGCTACAGAAACAAGATACAAGTTTCCTAATTTATTAGCATTTCCAAGTCTTCATTAATATGATTAAAATCTCATTGTGAAAATCTTCACTTTCTCTACTAGGAAAATTCTAAAGTGTAATTTATTTTCCTTCAGTAGGTCATAAAAAGGGTCTTGCCCTAATTCTAGGTTGAAAATCTGTTTATTAGCTATACTACATCTGAACATTGAGGTTTTATTAAATAAAACTGCCTTTATCAAAAGCTGAGATAGCCACATTTATTCCAGCCACTTTCATTAAGTTAAACCAAATTGTTTTAGCCATAAAATTAAGGAAGATCCATGTCTTTACATATTACCTTTGATTAATATTCTACATAAATATGTTACTTGAAAAATAAAATATTTTATATAAATATATCCTTAAGCAGCTCTTAAAGCTGTAAATATTGGCAAAATGGGAGCTAATGATTAAAGACTAGGAATAGAATGAGATGAGGAAAAAAACTATACAAAAATTCTCTTGAATACATTAAATTTGGTTACTATACCAAATTTGTCAAATGACATTTGAAAGCCATTTAAACTTCAAATATTTCCAAAGGTCAAATAATTTCATCTTTTAGGACACAAATAATATTTTAAAAGTACTTCCATTCTAACAAAATTGAATGTGGAGTTTCAATCTGGGCCAGTGAAATATTTTTGAAAAAAAGTTAAATATGCCTGTGAATTTAGGTTTCTTGAGACTTTATTTCTGAAAACAGATCGAATGGCAAAAGAAAAGTACAAGCATTAAAAGGTTCAGATAATCATAGGGGAAGAAAAAAATATCCAAATCATTAAAATGTAAAGCAGTTCAATAAGAAATCTCACCTTCAGCTTTTATTATTGAGCTGATCAAAGGCAACAGAAAGCCTCCCGACTGATAAGAGAACCAAAGGAATCTGTCCTCTGGGAGGAGGGTAGAAAGGGGTGCGCAGTGAATTTAACTATCTGATAGGAAAGAACACTGTCAATGACATATTTGGTTTCAAATTAAAATTAAAGAAATGAAAGTTTCATGAGTATCAGAAAAGATCCCCAGCCCCACTTTCTCAGAGAGGCTAATTATTCAGGTAAAAGATAATCTCATGGCTTTTTAGACTTAATACTAGATTGCCTTTTTTTCATATTGAACTCAAACTTCCTAAGTAAAATTTAGGAGAATTTCTTTCAATTCTAGTGTCTGGATCAGAAAGTAAACAAACAAGTAGACAGCAATATTCTCATGTCATGAAAAAATTTATCAAGTGTGCTTCATAATTATACACACACACAGGGTGAGAAAGAGAATGAGAGAGAGATGATCTGTCTCTTTCAACCTCCAGGGGAAGAATGATTTTTTTAAAAAAAACAGACTAAAAAAGGGAAACTTGCAATAATTCCACAATTATGCCAGGGACAATGGTATTTTTTCTTTTATCCTGTTAAATGGCAACCCACTCCAGTATTCTTGCCTGGAGAATCCCATGGACTGAGGAGCCCGGTGGGCTACAGTCCACAGGGTCGCAAAGAGTCAGACACGACTGAGCGACTTCACTTTCACTTTCACTTTCCTGCACACTTTTAGAAACTGAGATGTTATTTACGTAATGTGTATGTCATATGTTTGTCATTAAGGAATGCTCTCCTACTATACAAACTGTCATAAATCATGTTTTTAGAAAAGAAAGTTTTCCAAAAAGCAGTGTGAAGAATGTAGTCTGAACATAGAAGGACCACCTGAAGTCTGAGGTAAAGATTCAGAATCTGATTGGCAACAGGGATCATATCAACGTCTGTCAAGAAAACATTTCCCTAGGAGTTTTCAATGTTGAGAAATTAAAGAAAAGACTATTTACAGAAGTGTGGGCACGGTTAAGTAAACTGACTATAGAAACCCAAGTCTGTCACTTAAGGGGGAGAGAGAAAGGGGGAAAAACAGAAAATAAACTTTGAAAAATAGAAAATAAACTTCTTTCCTTCTGGGGTTCCCTGTCCTGCTGGCACCTCCCGTCAACTGGATAGTGGGGTACACGAGGAGAAAATACTTCTGGACAACTTGCAGATTTCTGGATTGAATGACTGAGTGGCTGATGTCATCAGTGACAGACACAGGCAGATGGGAGGTTGGAAAGGGTCAGGGTTAGGGTTAGGTCGGCGTTGGGTCTGTGGATTGTCAACCATCCATGACACAGCTACGTGGAAACCGTTACAGGCTGCTGGTTGTCAGGAGAGAGCTTCTGGCCTCCAAATTCTACAGATTTCCACCCATAAGTCAGACTATCTAAGAATATGTAATTTATAAAATCAAATGTAAACTCTTTACAGTGGCATGTGGAGTCTGTCTTCATTTCAGGACTCACTGCATCTTCTATGTCTCCTGCGATTCCTTCTGTCTAAAATCCCCACCTTCTGTTTATCAAAATCCAACTCCCCTCTCAAGGCCAAGTTTACCTGTAGGCCTCTTTCACAAAGCTGCTGCTGATTCCCTGAGCCTGCATCAATAACATCCTAATGTTTGCTCCATCTACGGTTTTTAATACATTTAGCACAGCATTTATTTCATCAGCCTTGTTGCTCACTTACTACTTTCAAGGGAGTAATAAGCTAGAGGAGAGTGGGGAAAATATACCTCAGTCATTTTGTATCCCCATCAGTTTAACAATACAACTCAATAAAATTTATTAAATTATTCAAGCTATTTCTCTGAAGCATCAAGTATGGTTATTTTCAAATAGTAAATAAGCCAATGTTTTTAACTGAATATTTACACTTCTTATTTTGAATTCCTAAACATTTCTATGATTTTCTAAAGAAAGTGTTGCTGTTGTTCAGTTGCTCAGTCAAGTCCAACTGTTTGCTACTCCACAGACTGCAGCATGCCAGCTTCCCTGTCCTCGCTGTTTCCTGGAGCTTGCTCAAACTCATGTCCATTGAGTCAGTGATGCCATCCAACCATCTCATCTTCTGTCATCCCCTTCCAATGAGCTGGCTCTTCGCATCAGGTGGCCAAAGTATTAGAGCTTTAGCATCAGTCCTTCCAGTGAATATTCAGAGTTGAATTCCTTTCGGATTGACTGGTTAGACCTCCTTGCCATCCAAAGGACTCTCAAGAAGAGTCTTCTCCAACACCATAGTTCGAAGGCATCAGTTCTTCAGTGCTCAGCCTTTTTTATTGTCCAATTCTCACATCTGTACATGACTACTGGAAAAACCATAGCTTTGACTATATGGACCTCTGTAGGCAAAATAATGTCTCTACTTTTAAATACGCTGTCTAGGTTTGTCATAGCTTTTCTTTCAAGGGGCAAGTGTCTTTTGATGTCATGACTGCAGTCACCATCCAGAGTGATTTTAGAGCCCAAGAAAATAAAGTATGCCACTGTTTCCACTGTTTCTAAAGAAACTACTTTCTCATAAATCTCTCTTGACACTTTTCATTTACAGCTTAGAGTCTGTGATGGAGGTAGGTTGGAGCATGTGAACTGATGGTACAACTGTGTTATTGGTCTTCTCTTTCTGGGAATTATTTTATGTATGTACACCTGCATGAAATAGCTAGAAGGCACCTAAAAGTCATCTGCCTGCTGTTCAAATGAAGTATGTCCCACAACTTATCCTAAATGGCACAGGTAATAAAGATAGAAAAAAGCAAAGAAGAACTAAAGAGCCTCTTGATGAAAGTTAAAGAGGAGAGTGAAAAAGCTGGCTTAAAACTCAACATTCATAAAACTAAGATCACGGCATCTGGTCCCATCACTTCATGGCAAATAGATGGAGAAACAGTGGAAACAGTGACAGACATTTTTTTTTGGGGGGTGGGGCTCCAAAATCACTGGTGATGGTGACTGCAGCCATGAAATTAAAAGACGCTTGCTCCTTGGAAGAAAAGTGATGACCAACCTAGACAGCATATTCAAAAGCAGAGACATTACTTTGTCAACAAAGGTCTGTCTAGTCAAAGCTATGGTTTTTCCACTAGTCATGTATGGATGTGAGAGTTGGACTATAAAGAAAGCTGAGTGCCGAAGAATTGATGCTTTTGAACTGTGGTGTTGGAGAAGACGCTTGAGAGTCCCTTGGACTGCAAGGAGATACAACCAGTCCATCTTAAAGAAACTCTGTCCTGAATATTCATTGGAAGGACTAATGCTGAAGCTGAAACTCCAATACTTTGGCCACCTGATGCAAAGAACTGACTCATTGGAAAAGACCCTGATGCTGGGAAAGATTGAAGGCGGGAGGAGAAGGGGGTGAGAGAGGATGAGATGGCTGGATGGCATCACCAACTCAATGGACATGAGTTTGAGTAAACTCTGGGAGTTGGTGATGGACAGGGAGGCCTGGTGTGCTTCAGTCCATGGGGTCGCAAAGAGACGGACATGACTGAGCGACTGAACTGAACAGAATAATAACATTTGTAACATGGAAGGTGTTAGTAAGAATCATCTTTCCCAAAAAATTAGTTGGGATGGATAAATAGTATTTTCACATCAGTGGCACCAGCAACAAAAGCTGAAGATCATGGATATTAAGGTATTTATTTAAGATCACACCATAAGTGATAAAGCTACAGCTAGAACTGAGTTTTCTTCTAGTTCAGTACTTTTCCATCAGGCCATATGCCCTCAACCCACTGCTTGAGTCAGGGAAAATGTGTATACCTAAGGAGGTTCCAGAACATGGTGACCATCCCTTGGCAGAGTTCAGTTTGTTTCCAGATGTGTGGTTAATGCATCGATAGTGAAAAGCAAAGAACACTCTGATGCAGAGTTCCATTCTTGAAGTGCAATTGTACCCCATTTTTTGAATCTTGGCTAAAAGTTCTGACAATCCCCACAATATTATCATTGGGTTAAGCTAGTATCAAATTCTCCTTGTCTCTACACTCTATCTATAGCTATGTCTGAGCCACTATGCTACAAATCTTCATTGGTGAGATTCTATTCCAAACATTTACAAAACCCAGCAGACAGCTATTAGAACGGCTATCATCAAAAAGACAACAAGTTAACAAGTGTTGGTGAGGATGCAAAGAAAAAGGAAACCCTGTGAAGAGCTGGTGGGAATATAAATTAATGAAACCACTATGGAAAATAGTACGGCGGTTTCCCAAAAAATTAAAAATAGAGCTACCACATGGCCTATCAATTCATCCAAAGGCTATGAAAAGAACAACTCAAATGTATCCCTATGTTCCTTGCAGCATTATTTATAATAGCCAAGACATGGAAACAACCTAAATGCCCATCAGGAGATGAATGGATAAAGAGGGTGTGGTGTACAAATAACAGTGGAATATTAACTCGGCCATAAGAAAGAATGCAATAATGCCACTTGTGATAACACAGATGGACCATAAGGGTATTATGCTAAGTTAAATAAATCAGACAGATAAAAACAAATACTCTATGCCATCACTTACATGTGGACTCTAAGAAGACAAATGAACATAACCAAATAGAAACAGAGTCATAGATACAGAGAACAAACAGGTGGTTGCCAGAGAGGAGCAGGTTGAGGGCAAGAGAAACATGGATGAGGGAGACTGAGAAGAACAAACTTTAAATTATAAAACAAATGAGTCACAGATATGAAATGTACAGTATGCGGAAAATAACCAATAACTATATAACATCTTTGAATGGTGACAGATGGTGACTAGATTCACCATGGTGATTATTTTGAACATATAGAAATATTAAATCACGGATTTCCTAATAGCTCAATTGGTAAAGAATCTGCCTGCAATGCAGGAGACCCTGGTTCAATTCCTGGGTCGGGAAGATCAGCTGGAGAAGGGATAGGCTACCCACTCCAGTATTCTTGGGCTTCCCTTGTATGACTCAGCTGGTAAAGAATCCGCCTGCAATGTGGGAGACCTAGGTTTGATCCCTGGGTTGGGAAGATCCCCTGGAGAAGGAAAAGACTACCCACTCCAGTATTCTAGCCTGGAGAATTCCATGGACTGTAGAGTCCATGGGGTCTCAAAGAGTCGGACATGACGGGGCGACTTTCACTTTCACTTTCATGCTATGTACCAGCAACTAACATAGTGGATTAGGCCAATTATGCCTCAAAAACAAATTCATAGAAAAAGAAACCAGATTTGTGGTTACCAGAGGCAAGAGGTGGGCTGAGAGGAGGGGAGGAGAAACTAGATAAGATTGTCAAAAGATACAAACTTTCAGTTATAAGATAAACAAATATAAGGGATATAAGGTACAACATGATAAATATAACTAAGACTATGATAATATTATATATGAAAGATGTTGAGAGTAAATCCTAAGAGTTCTCATCTCAAGTGACATTTGTGTCTATATGAGAGGATGGAAGTTTACTAAATTTACTGTGATCATCATTTCATGATGGAAGTACATTATGCTGTATACCTTAAACTTGCATGATACTGTACATCAATTCTATCTCAGTAAAACTGGAAATAAAATGTATATAAGCTCACTCTGGATGCTTTCCAATACATGAGATATGTCTCATAGATTTATATCATAAATTATATGAGATATGAAAATTATGGCTAGATTTTTGTCTTTATATAACTGACAAGTGGTTATTTGAAAAATCCATATCCCTAATGAACTTAAAAATCAAGTAATCAGAATATATCATATGTTTATCCATTCTAAAAATATATAGAATATTTAAATGAGATAGGTTTCAAAGTGTTTAAAGAAAGTTCTACTTCATCTTGGCAGAACTGTATTTTTAGGATGTTTCTGAAAACGGAAGATTCTTGCCAGGTAAGGAACTGTTCTGCAAAGGTGTAAGTAGAATAGCTCATGGGAAAAAAAATTGCTTAGTTCCTAATAAACAAATGGAGAAACAAAATAAAGTGGGATGAGAAGATAAGGAATTTGAAGCTGAATGAAATCAATAGTTACAATTCCTATTAATAGGATATCTTTTACCAGCATCCTTGCCAGCATTTGCTAGCTTCTTTTCACACACCCCCCCCCCCCAAGAAATGCCAAGAAGGCAGAGAGCTCCATTTGGTCAATAAATGAGGTAGCAACAGTTGTGTTTCACAAGTGTGAAGTCCATTTAATTTTTCTTCATCCAAATTTTGGTAAAGGAGAGCCTTAAATAAGTAATGGTATTTTTTTTTTAATCCCTCAAGTTGATTTTCTTTCATGACAGGTTCTATGTCACATCAACTCAATGTTATTCCTTTAAGAAAAATCATATGGCCACTCAAGCTAAATAAGTAATCATAACACTTAGGTCGTTATGTCTCTTTTCTGTGTGTGTGCTTAGTCACTCAGTCGTGTCTGACTCTTAGTGACCTCATGGACTGTTAGCCCGCCAGACTCCTCTGTCCATGGGATTCTCCAGGCAAGAATACTGCAGTGGGTTGCCATGCCCTCCTCCTGGGGATCTTCCCAACGCAGGATTGAACCCAGATCTCCCACATTGCAGGCGGATTTTTTAACCATCTGAGCCCCAGGGAAGCATGTCTTTTCTGAGATTTCTTCAAAACTGAACACATTCTCAGAAGTTTGGTTCAGTATTTAACTGGAATCTTGCATAGAAATTTTAAAAAAAAGCTATTTTTGAGCAAAGGCATGAATTAGGTCAACTCTGCCCTCTTGAAGTGCTTTCAAGCTCTGAGATTCTATGCTTGTTAAAAAAGAAACTTCACATTTCACATAAGATTCCCTATGAAAATATCACCAAGAATTCTCCCTTACTTCCTCCCTCTCATGCCATCGGCTCCTCATGCTACAGGCTAATGAGACATTAGGCCCAGAAGTTGAAAGTCAAGATCAAATGGGAGTAAAGAGAGTAAGGAATTGAAGAGAATATCACGTCATCCAGAAATGTTAGCCACACTGGTATTTTCTGCTTATATGTTGCAGCAACACTGAACAATGCTTTGGAGTCGTTTGGTTGTTTTCCATGGTAACAAGTCCAAAGGATTGAAATCAGCAAATAAAATTATATGTCTAAGAAAAAATAATATATTCTTAAATAGCATTAGAATAAATAAAACAATGGTGGGAATAATCTTGTTTAATTTAACTAAAATATGATAAGACTAATCTAGACAATGGCTTTATGCCACTGAAGAAATGACAAAAAAGGCTGAAAAGTATGTCTAACACTTGTTTTTTGCTGTTAACCATCACTCAAGAAAAGGCACTGTCTGAAATGGAATGCATAGCTCATACTAAAAATAGACTTTCTCCACATAACTGTAATGAGCTTTATAGTTGATAGTCCTATTTACCCTAAACACATTACAATAATAGAATAAAATGGAAATAGGCACTTCATAAAACAGGACAAATTTTAATATAACCAAGAAAAGAATGTCTAATCAAAAAGGCTCTTACATACACACTGAATGACAGAGATTTCATAATACTTGCCATACCTGTAAATGGATATTTCAGTATGTTGTTATATATTCATAATATTTTACGAAATCTTACAGATAATTCTTAGCAACATCATATCAAATCATTATAGATTTAAAATCTATAACCTATTAACTGTAGGAATAACCAGTAATTGTTTTGCTTCTGACTCTAAATTCTACTAGATTGAGTTCTAAGTTTAGAAAGGTTTTTTCCTTAATTAAAATTTAGATGATAAAATCAGATAAAATAGATAAGGCAGCATAAGCAGCTTCTGGCAGGAAAGAACTCTTTGCCAAAAGAGTTCTCTGCAGGCACCCCCTTTTGTCTCCTCACTAACCTCACACCAGGAACCTCAGTCCTCTACTTATCTCAGTCTTAAGCACCTTTTTCAAATATTAATCACACGAATCTTGCTCAATCTGTTCCATAAATGAAAGACGTAGAAATGAAGAATAAGTAATTAACAGATGACCAGATCGCTTCTCCAGCTTCCCCTTCAGTAATCTCGAGAAATAAACCTATGTAAACAAGACAGCAACTAAAGAAAGATCACAAGGTGACAAGCCTGCCCACAGGGAAGATGGCAAGGACTCTGACTTCTTATCCCAGTGATTCACCAAGATTATCCCCCGTTTTTCCCTTTAAGAACTTTCATGGTCAAGCAGAATCTTTACAGTTGGTTTTGGGGGGACATGAGTCTGCCTTCTCCCCAGCATTCTGATTAAAGGCAACTTCTTTCTATCAATCTCTCTCTCTGTCTCTCTCATTGATTTTTCAGGGGCAAGAAACAAACCTGAGTCCGTTAACAGTCACCAGCTTCACTCAGCCCGTGTGTTACCAATACAGGCTCATCGTCACAGATTCTGCTCCTTTTATCTGCTCTTACTTGAATAAATGACCTAGCTTATTTCTAAATACAACCAGACATTCTGTACTTCATGGTCTTTTGAAAATCCCATTTAAGTGGAATTTCGGTTCTCCATAGAGATAAAACAGGAAGGTCAGATCAAACAAGAGCCTGGAATTTTTAATCTAGTTCTTTCAGCACAAAGACACACACACGGAGAGCTTCATCTTGGGACAAGGGAGGAAGCTCTTTCCTGAGGCGAGGACCCCAGCTCATTGTGGAGGCAGCTGTGAGAGGCAATGCTGGAGCCCATAGGCATTTCAACTTGTCCCCCAGGCTTCCACGTTTTCTGTCCTTTTCTCCACCTCTCCATCTCCCTTTGGGAGGAAGCACAGAACTCTACTCTCAGGAAGCACCGAGATCAGGGCAGGCGGCTGCAGCCACTCCCCAGCTCTACCCGCCTGCCTCCCATGTGGCTGCCCCCTCTGGGGGATCTTTTCCAGGCCTCTCCAGAATGTCCTTCCTTTTCCTTACAGGTCACTAACCTCCCTTCCCCCACCTACCACCCCCTCCCTATCACTTTCTCTTTCTAAATGGAAGCACAGCTGATTTACAGTGTTTTGTTAGTTTCAGGAGTTCAGCAATGTGATTCAGATGTATATCTTTTTCAGATTCTTTTCCATTATAATTATTACAAGATGTTGAATATAGTTTCCTGTGGTATACAGTAGGTTCCTGTTTATCTGTTTCACAGAGTTGTGTATATGCTAATCCCAAACTCTTAATTTATCCCTGCTCCTTGGTAACCATGAATTTGTATTCTATGTCTGTAGGTCTATTTCTGATCTGTATATAAATTCATTTGTATCCTGCAATCTGACTCTTGGGCTTATATACAGAGGAAACCATAATTTGAAAAGATACATGTACCCCAACATTAACTGCAGCACTATTTACAATGGCTAAGACATGGAAGCAACCTAAATGTCCAGGGATGAATGGATAAAGAAGATGCAGTACAAAAATACAGAATTGGAATACTACTCAGCCATAAAAAAGATGAAATAATGCCATTTGCAGCAACATGGATAGACTGAGAGATTGTCATACAAGGTAAATAAAGTCAGAGAAAGATAAATCTCACATACGTGGGACTTCTCATTTTCTCTGTCTCTTTCTTCCTCTTTCTTTGTTCCCTTGAATATGCATTTTCTTTGCTCCTTTTTACTACTTGGCTTCTCTAAAAGTTAGACTTTGACTCCCACAACCACTCTGCCAATGCTGGCTTGCATGAGGCTCCTAGGCCAGAGCTCCACTCTGGTTCCCACTCTTTGCTGGCCCCATAACTTTAGCTCTGAGCTGACCTTGGGTAGAGGACCCAGGGACCAAGGGTAGGGTCTCCGCTCCCTGCCCCACCTGTGCTGTGCCCTGGGAGACAGCGCTGTTCCCTGGACCGGCCGGAAGCTCCAGCAGGCAGCCGCAGGGGTGAGTCCAGCTGCAGCTGGGCAGGCTGGCTGAGTTGAGGTCAGCATTCGGCCAGAATCCAGAGAAGGCAATGGCACCCCACTCCAGTACTCTTGCCTGGAAAATCCCATGGATGGAGGAGCCTGGTAGGCTACAATCCATGGGGTCGCTAAGAGTCAGATACGACTGAGCGACTTCACTTTCACTTTTCACTTCCATGCATTGGAGAAGGAAATGGCAACCCACTCCAGTGTTCTTGCCTGGAGAATCCCAGGGATGGGGGAGCCTGATGGGCTGCCGTCTATGGGGTCGCACAGAGTCGGACATGACTGAAGTGACTTAGCAGTATCTACAGACTCAACCTTCTGAACTTAGGTCTAATGTCTTAACAGCCAGAATCTATTTGGCCCATCCATGGAACAAACTAGAATGGGCAGAGGCATTTATCATCCATCTGTTTATTTTTTAACTAAAGTGCACTGAGCTCTCATGCTTTGCCAGACCCTGTGAGATATTAAATAGAGGCTGGAGGAGGGGGACAGGGTACAGTGGAAAGGACTGGGGAGGCAATCATCTAGGTTAGAACAATAAATAAGCTTTGGACAATAGTACTTCTAGGGAGAAATGGTAACTTCTGTAAATTCATTCAACAAAATACCTTAGGACTTTTGGAAGATGATGCTATTCATTGCTTTGGGACAAGTTTTGTTTGCTCAGGTGGACTCACTGATAATGGTCTGCATATCAACACATGTATGCAGACATTGCTTTGGACCATTGCTTCTTAACACTGTTAAATATCTGAGGAGACCAGCTAATTTGTAGACACTTTGAAGAGACAAATAGTCTTTCATTTATGATTTTTTAAGACCATTGACCTGTTAAAGTTGGATGTTAAACAATATGCAAACAAAGACTTTATTTGTGATTAGTCATAGGAGACTTCCCTTTGGGGCTTCTCTTGTGGCTCAACTGGTAAAGAATCTGCCTGCAATGCAGGAGACCTGGGTTCAATCCTTGGGTTGGGAAGATCCCCTAGAGAAGGGAAAGGCTACCCACTCCAGTATTCTGGCCTGGAGAATTCCATGGACTATACAGTTGCAAAGAGTTGGACATGACTGAGCAACTTTCACTCACTTCACATAGGAGACTTAAAATAGAAAGGAAATATCTTGCAACTTGGTGACATCATAGTTCACTGGGGATTTTGCAAAGATTTCTGAGGCTAGGGGCCATGTAAAATTTCACCTCATTTTATTGCATTCTGCTTTATTGTACTTCCCAGATATTGTGGTTTTTGCAAATGGAAGCTTTGTGGCAACTCTGCATTGAGCAAGTCTTTTTGCTGCTGTTGTTGTTCAGTTGCTAAGTCATGTCTGATATTTTGCCTGGTGGCTCAGATGCTAAAAAATCTGCCTGGAATGCAGGAGACCCAGGTTCAATCCCTGGGTCAGGAAGATCCCCCAGAGAAGGAAATGGCTACCCATACCAGTATTCTTGCCTGGAGAATCCCTTGGACTGGAGCCTGGTGGGCTATAGTCCAGGGGTTGCAATGAGTCGGACATGACTGAGTGACTATCACACACATGAACTACAGCACGCCAGGCTCCTCTGTCCACTATCTTCCAGAGTTTGCTCAAATTCATGTTCATTGAGTTGGTCATGCTATTTAATAAAGTCTACTAGCATCATATTTCCAGCAGTATTTCTCACTTTCTGGCTCTCTGTCACATTTTGGCAATTCGCACAATGTTTCAAATATTTTCATTATTATTATATTTGTTGTTCTGATCTGTGATTGGTGATCCTTGATGTTACTATTTCAAAAAGATGACAACTTGCTAAAGGCTTTGATTGATGATGGATAGCATTTTTTTAATAAAGTATGTTTAATTAACATTAAAAAAGCAAATATCTTGGCCAAATGGAGTAATACAATAACCATCTAGGGTGCCCAGGACAGTTTTAGCCTAGCAAAGAACTCCTATCACACCAGTTAAGGGTTGACACTAATTCCTTAGTGAGGAGGAGCTAGGAAGTGACATTAGAACTTACTCTGTATACACATGATCTGTAAGCATATAGAGCAATGATTCTAATATTCACCTAGAAGTGAAATGTGACTACAGAGAAATACTCAAAGGAAAGAAAGTGTAATATTATGATAGAGTAAATAGTATGCTGTTACTGCTACTGCTAAGTCGCTTCAGTCGTGTCTGACTCTGTGCGACCCCATAGACGGCAGCCACCAGGCTCCCCCGTCCCTGGGATTCTCCAGGCAAGAACACTGGAGTGGGTTGCCATTTCCTTCTCCAATGCATGAAAGTGAAAAGTGAAGTCGCTCAGTCGTGTCCAACTCTTTGCGACCCCATGGACTGCAGCCTATCAGGCTCCTCCGTCCATGGGATTTTCCAGGCAAGAGTACTGGAGTGGGGTGCCATTGCCTTCTCCGAAATAGTATGCTATGGCATATTAAAAATAGACCAATAGAAAGGAACAGAAAAAATAAAGAATGAGTTAAAAATATAGTCAAGAATCTATTAAAGGTGTTTTTCAAACAGTTAAGAAATCAGTTATTACATTAGTGGAGTTAGGAAATAAAAAAAATAAATAAAGACTAATACTCCAAAAGAAAGATGATGAAAGCAAATACACATGATCAATAAAGCATAAGAGATGCAGTACAAAAACTCAGTAACAGACAGTAATGCAAATCAAGCTATCATGTTTTACTTATCAGCCTCTCAAAAAAATTGAAGTGACTGACAGCACTCCCTGTTGGCAGCTGGTGAGAAAAAATCTCAATGGTCGTATAAATTGAGACAATTTTCCGAAGTGACAATGTGGTGATGTTCTTTACAGTGAACAGGTACCAAACCACATCCACCAGACCAATTCCCTGGACTCATCCTGATGGAGATGGTACTCAAATGTAGAGATGTACGTGTACATATTCAACCCTTCATTCCCTGTGATAACACACATCTGTAAGCAGTCTATGTGCCCAATAAATAATATGGCATTACAGTTACGGGACAGTCATATCATGGAAAACAGTGGCAAAAATAAGCCAAGTTCCAAGCATTCTGTAGGATATAAACCCACTGACTGAAATATACAGAAATATATACATAGGAAAAAACTACAATTATAATCACCAAATTTGTTTCAGGTTATTTTTATTGTCTTCTATCTTCCTCTTATTATTCTGCTGTATTATTGTAAGTGAGACTAGTTCTATTTTTTTTTTTTGATTATCAAATGTATTTGTTTTAAATGTTTATGAAATCAAATAATATAATATTCACTTTTAATCATATTTTTCTATCCTAGAGGCTGAAGTTGAAGAGTCCCTCAAGATTCCTGAGCATAGAGAAAGTAAATACAGTACACAGCACTACTTAACAAATTCTGTCTTAATGAGACATTTCTGCCTGAGTAAGTGAGCTACAGGTTACATATATGTGAAATTTTGGACCTCACTAGTAGTGGTGATTTAGTCGCTAAGTCGTTTCCAACTCTTGCAACCCCATGGACTGTAGCCTGCCAGGCACCTCTGTCCAAGGGATTCTCCAAGCAAGAATACTGGATTGGGTTGCAACTTCCTTCTCCAGGAAACTCTTCCTAGCCCAAGGATCTAACCTGGGTTTCCTGCACAGCAGGCTGATTGTTTACCGACTAGCTACGACGGAAGCCCATCACTAGGGGAGAACTAGGAATAAAATGAAAGGATAGTCTGACTCACAAAATAAAAGAGGTCTGCCTGGAATTCAATAGTTCTTTTATCTTAGAACCTACACAAAAGTTTTGAAAATTGTTGAGAACAAAATAACTATAATTATTAAGAAGGGCATGTAGCCTCTCCCATAATCATAGCAAATTGACAGAATTCTCAGACTATGATCACAATAGAGCTGAAGACAGAGATCATGGGAGACTTGGACAATTCCTACTAATGAATTTCCAGATAAGAAAAAATTCCATATAATAGATATTGAATTCATTAAATGTCTACTTCTCGAAGTCGTTAGAGTCAAAACAATGGAAATACGATCCAAGATTAGTAGAAGTGAATTCATGATTTACAGATTCACAACTCTGAAAGAGAAGGTGGGGGTGCTTGGGGAAATTGATCTTGTTTTTGGAGTCAACATTGGGGAGTAGCATTATTCTATCTCTCACTTCAGGCAGTTGAATGTCAACATCAGAGACAAGACACAGACACACAGGACACAATGTTTGACCTAATAAGGGCTTCCCAGGTGGTGCTAGTGGTATAGAACCCGCCTGCAGGAGACAGAAAACACGTGGATTCGATCCCTGGGCCAGAAAGATCCTCTGGAGGATGGCATGGCAACCCACTCCAGTATTCTTATCTGGAAAATCCCATGGATAGGGGAGCTGGTGGGCTATAGTCCACGGATCGCAAAGAGTCAGACACAACTTAGTGACTAAACTAAGGTAACCCCTTAGCTGGAAGGTGGATGAAATAAGACACATGAAAATAAATGTATGGTTATCATTGGGGAAGTATGGTGGCCGGGATAAATCAGGAGTCTGGGATTAACAGATAAACACTACTATATGTAAAATAGGTAATCAACAAGGACCTACTATATATTACAGGGAACTCTAGTCAATACTCTATAATACTCTATATGGGAAGACAATCTGAAAAAGAATGGATGCATGTATATGTATAACTGAATTACTTTACTGTACACCTGAAGTTAACACAGCATTGTAAATCAACTATACTCCAATATAAAACAAAAGACATAAGGAAGAATAATGGAAATAAACTATTTGAAATTTTTGTACCAAAAAAGAAAAGAAAGAAAAAATTGTGTGGAAAGTGATTCAAGCAAATGATGGCAATCCACAAATCATGAGTGAAAATGAAGTCGGTCTTAACCTCCCTAAATAAGAAAGATCCAGGGATGGGAAGACAGCTGACCTCTTTCAGCTTGAAGTGGAGGCAGAGGAGGGACGACTCCTGGATGGAAAAATAGTCTGTCAACTTAGCTACTTGCTGTGCAAATGACATACCTGTCACTGACCAATGTCAACCTGTCAGAGTTAAAGTGCTTAATTACCTTACATTATTTTATAAATCTGATTAATAAAAATGTTCTGAATGTAAAATATTGACTTCTCTTCAAAGCCACTGCAAGGAAGAACTTAGTGCCTCAACAACGTAACTTCAGTCAGCAACTGCTCTTTCTTCCCTTTATGTTCAATATTAAAGGACTGAATAAAGAAACCAACACTATTTTCATAAGAACCTACCTAAGCTATTTTATAAACTTTTCATAGCATGGCAATGCCGTATTATTACATTAAAAAAAAAAATTCTCCCCTGAGTATATAACGTGTTATATATTTTTTCCTTTGACAGGAAATTCTTTTTAATGTTTATTCATTTATTTGGCTGGGTAGGGTCTCATGTAGCATGTGGAGCCTAGCCCCCTGACCAGGGATCAAACCTGAGCACCCGGCACTGGGAGCACTGAGTCTTAGCAGCTGGGCCACCAGCTTAGTCCCAAACAAGGAGTTCTTTAACATAATGGTTTCAGGGGATATGAGGATCAATCATCTACTTGCTTTATTGTAACAGGCTTTCATCGTATTTGCTTCAAGAGGATAATAATACACTTTTTTTAAAAATTTTGAGCAACTTTGTCAACCTGGTAGTCTTACTGACTGGGATTCTATACTGAACTACATGTTTTCTCAACTCCCCAGTCCCCACGGTGTCTCCAGTCTAGGAAAACATAAATGTATTAAAAGGAGAGCCAAAGAACTCAAGAATAGCCTAAAAAGCAGGATCGATATTAACTGAGTTCTGAGACATGTGTCATCTTTAACCTTTAGACTTCTGCTTTGTAGCTTATTCAAGAATACTGATTTGGTGAGACACATAGGCGGATTCTCACTTCTTTCCACATATGTGTCAACAAAAGCTTTTGTTGCCAGGAACTCAATAAGTCAGTAAAGTTGACAAGTGTCAAAGAAGAGTCATGATCTTTTGAAAAAATTTAAATTTTGACCTATGGTTGCCCTTTAATCTCCTAATACACAATTAGAGTTGCTTTGAATGTTGAACACGCCAGGGCGGTTACACATGGGGTCCCTGCACCCCACATTTCCCAGCCATTCTTACCAGGTCAGTGGGATGGCCCAACACAAGCATCAACTTTTGCATTTCTCAGTTCTTGCTAAAAGAACTTATTTGATTCATGCTGCCATTTGAGCTGAAAGCAGTCAATTCAGCCTCCACCATCAAGCATTTTATTTGCTCTGTATATTTGTTATACATACACATGGGTGTGTGTGTGTGTGTGTGTGTAGTGTCATTGACATGTGCCTTTTCCTCCACTTAGTCATCAACATTTACTTGATTAACAGCAAAGACAGAATCTGTGGCACCAAAACTATTATTTTTATGAATGCTTCATCTGAGTATGTAAAAATACAAAAAAAGTGTTTTATTTTTGGTGTTTCTGGAAATATGAGAAGGAAATCCTGCCAACTGCTGACTTCATTCTTCAGTAGCGCTCTCATTTTTTTTCTGCCTCAATCCTCCTCAAGAATACCACACTCCCATCAAGTGAACGCTTTCTTTACACACTGAGATTTTGCACCACCACCCCTGCCAGGCCATGAATGAGTAGCTTGAAAAGGGCCCCCAGAATTCTGCTCTGGGGCCACAGGGCTTGGATAAGGCGGGGGACACCTCACTGTCTTCCCATCACTCCATCCACTGAAAGGCCATGATCTAAAGAGAGACAAGCTTTCGTTCCTGTTTTCAAGTAGTGCCTTACCCTGAAGTATGCCGTAATAGTCATTGCATGAGTAACTTTGTGTACATGCTCTCACTGAACACGTCAAAGGTGCATTTTCATAAAATTTTAGTTGATTTTAAATGTGATGCTGCATGTTGTAATCATCTATAAACTATATATCATGGGATAAACTCTTTTAACCTGTTTCATACATCAGGCTTGACTTTTGTTTTAAACTGAATCATCTTTTAAAGTTTGTGTTTCCTTGTTAATTTTCTGTTTAGTTGATCTATCTATAGGTGTGAGTGGGGTATTAAAGTCTCCCACTATTATTGTGTTATTGTTAATTTCTCCTTTCATACTTGTTAGCATTTGTCTTACATATTGTGGTGCTCCTATGTTGGGTGCATATATAATTGTTATATCTTCTTGGATTGATCCTTTGATCATTATGTAGTGACCTTCTTTGTCTCTTTCCACAGTCTGTTTTAAAGTCTATTTTATCTGAAATGAGTATTGCTACTCCTGCTTTCTTTTGGTCTCTATTTGCATGGAAATTCTTTTTCCAGCCCTTCACTTTCAGTCTGTATGTGTCCCCTGTTTTGAGGTGGGTCTCTTGTAGACAACATATGTAGGGGTCATGTTTTTGTATCCATTCAGCCAGTCTTTGTCTTTTGGTTGGGGCATTCAACCCATTTATGTTTAAGGTAATTATTGATAAGTATGATCCCGTTGCCATTTACTTTATTGTTTTGGGTTTGAATTTATACACCCTTTTTGTGTTTCCTGTCTAGAGAATATCCTTTAGTATTTGTTGGAGAGCTGGTTTGGTGGTGCTGAATTCTCTCAGCTTTTGCTTGTCTGTAAAGCTCTTGATTTCTCCTTCATATATGAATGAGATCCCTGCTGGGTACAATACTCTGGGCTGTAGGTTATTTTCTTTCATCACTTTAAGTATGTCTTGCCATTCCCTCCTGGCTTGAAGAGTCTCTATTGAAAAATCAGCTGTTATCCTTACGGGAATTCCCTTGTGTTTTATTTGTTGTTTTTCCCTTGCTGCTTTTAATATTTGTTCTTTGTGTTTGATCTTTGTTAATTTGATTAATATGTGTCTTGGGGTGTTTCACCTTGGGTTTATCCTGTTTGGGACTCTCTGGGTATCTTGGACTTGAGTGATTATTTCCTTCCCCATTTTAGATGAACATAGATGCAAAAATCCTTAACAAATTCTAGCAATCAGAATCTAACAACACATTAAAAAGATCATACATCATGACCAAGTGGGCTTTATCCCAGGGATACAAGGATTCTTCAATATCCACAAATCAATCAATGTAATACACCACATTAACAAATTGAAAAATAAAAACCATATGATTATCTCAATAGATGCAGAGAAAGCCTTTGACAAAATTCAACAGCCATTTATGATAAAAAAAAAAAAAACTCTCCAGAAAGCAGGAATAGAAGGAACACACCTCAATATAATAAAAGCTATATATGACAAACCCACAGCAAACAGTATCCTCAATGGTGAAAAATTGAAAGCATTTCCTCTAAAGTCAGGAACAAGACAAGGGTGCCCACTTTCACCATTACTATTCAACATAGTTCTGGAAGTTTTGGCCACAGCAATCAGAGCAGAAAAAGAAATAAAAGGAATCCAAATTGGAAAATAAGAAGTAAAACTCTCACTGTTTGCAGATGACATGATCCTCTACATAGAAAACCCTAAAGACGCCACCAGAAAATTACTAGAACTAATCAATGAATATAGTAAAGTTGCAGGATATAAAATCAACACACAGAAATCCCTTGCATTCCTATACACTAATAATGAGAAAATAGAAAGAGAAATTAAGGAAACAATTCCATTCACCATTGCAATGAAAAGAATAAAATACTTAGGAACGTATCTACCTAAAGAAACTAAAGACCTATATATAGAAAACCATAAAACACTGGTGAAAGAAATCAAAGAGGATACTAATAGATGGAGAAATATACCATGTTCATGGATTGGAAGAATCAATATAGTGAAAATGAGTATACTACTCGAAGCAATTTATAGAGTCAATGCAATCCCTATCAAGCTACCAATGGTATTCTTCACAGAGTTAGAACAAATAATTTCACAATTTATATGGAAATACAAAAAACCTAGAATAGCCAAAGCAATCTTGAGAAAGAAGAATGGAACTGGAGGAATCAACCTGCCTGAAAAGCCACAGTCATCAAGACAGTATGGTACTGGCACAAAGACAGAAATATAGATCAATGGAACAAAATAGAAAGTCCAGAGATAAATCTACGCACATATGGACACCTTATCTTTGACAAAGGAGGCAAGAATATACAATGGATTAAAGACAATCTCTTTAACAAGTGGTTCTGGGAAAACTGGTCAACCACTTGTAAAAGAATGAAACCAGAACACTTTCTAACACCATACACAAAAATAAACTCAAAATGGATTAAAGATCTAAACGTTTAAGACCAGAAACTATAAAACTTCTAGAGGAGAACATAGGCAAAACACTCTCTGACATACATCACAGCAGGATCCTCTATGACCCACCTCCCAGAATATTGGAAATAAAAGCAAAAATAAAAAAAATAAATAAATAAAAATAAAAATAAGTAAAAAAAATAAAAGCAAAAATAAACAAATGGGACCTAATTAAACTTAAAAGCTTCTGCACAACAAAGGAAACTATAAGCAAGGTGAAAAGACAGCCTTCAGAATGGGAGAAAATAATAGCAAATGAAGCAACTGACAAACAACTAATCTCAAAAATATACAAGCAACTCCTACAGCTCAATTCCAGAAAAATAAATGACTCATTCAAAAAATGGGCCAAAGAACTAAATAGACATTTCTCCAAAGAAGACATACAGATGGCTAACAAACACATGAAAAGATGCTCAACATCACTCATTATCAGAGAAATGCAAATCAAAACCACTATGAGGTACCATTTCATGCCAGTCAGAATGGCTGTGATCCAAAAGTCTACAAGCAATAAATGCTGGAGAGGGGGTGGAGAAAAGGGAACCCTCTTACACTGTTGGTGGGAATGCAAACTAGTCCAGCCACTATGGAGAACAGTGTGGAGATTCCTTAAAAAACTGGAAATAGAACTGCCTTATGATCCAGCAATCCCACTGCTGGGCATACACACTGAGGAAACCAGAATTGAAAGAGACACATGTACCCCAATGTTCATTGCAGCACTGTTTATAATAGCCAGGACATGGAAGCAGCCTAGATGTCCATCAGCAGATGAATGGATAAGAAAGCAGTGGTACATATACACAATGGAGTATTACTCAGCCATTAAAAAGAATACATTTGAATCAGTTCTAATGAGGTGGATGAAACTGGAGCCTATTATACAGAGTGAAGTAAGCCAGAAAGAAAAACACCAATACAGTATACTAACGCATATATATGGAATTTAGAAAGATGGTAACAATAACCCTGTATACGAGACAGCAAAAGAGACACTGATGTATAGAACAGTTTTTTGGACTCTGTGGGAGAGGGAGAGGGTGGGATGATTTGGGAGAACGGCATTGAAACATGTATAATATCATATATGAAATGAGTCACCAGTCCAGGTTCGATGCACGATATTGGATGCTTGGGGCTGGTGCACTGGGACAACCCAGAGGGATGGTATGGGGGGGAAGGAGGGGGGAGGGTTCAGGATGGGGAACACATGTATATCTGTGGTGGATTCATTGTGATATGTGGCAAAACCAATACAATATTGTAAAGTTAAAAAATTAAATTAAAGTAAATTAAATTTTAAAAAAATTGAAAAAATAAATAAACTGAATCATCTCATTTCATTGTGATTAAAAATGTGCTGTCAGTCATTTGGTCCTTGGAGCTCAATTTATTTTGAGTCATGAAACTCTGAGAATGAACATTTGAAAGCATTCAGTTTGGCAATTTTCATGAGCTTTTGTAAAGAAGGCACTGGATTATAGGGTATGACAAAGGATAAAACGCACTTTATTACTCGGTATGACTAAGGATAAAATGAGCATTTTGAATCAAGCTTCACGTTGCTACATTTACTGTTACATCCAAAACTCTCAGTGCAATTTATAATTACATGTGATTTCTAAGACACTTAAGAGAGAAATATTTGGAAAAACCTTGAACCAATTCTCCCATTTGCATAAAGGTTGTACATAAAGTTCATGTAAAATATAATAAGGCTTTTCTAATTTCTACTTTATCAGTTTATACCACTGATTTTGGGTTTCATGACAAATCAGGACCCATCTTTATATTTCTCATTTTTATTTAAGAAATATGCTGTGTATTCACTGTGGATCAGGAATTTTAAAGTATGCAAGATAAAGTTCCTTTCTCAAGGACTTTAGAGTCTAGTTGGAGAAACAGAGGCATAAACAAAGAGTTGAATCACAGGGAGATTAAGGGCTACACAGATGTGCACAGGAGCCTGGAAGGTAACAGTGAACAAACCCGGGAAGTTCAAGAAATGCTCAGCAGAGATGTGTTAACTAAAACGTAAAGGCTAAGGGGAAATCAACAGGAAAGATGACTATAGAGGAACACAGGAGAGGCTCCCAAATCAGACCAGACAAGAGACTATGCAAGTCTGAAGTTGAGCAGAGGCACTAGGGGCAGGGTGTTGGTGAAAGAACCAAGTTTTGATAAAAATTTGTATGGGTATAGGGAAGTATGGGAGAGAGGAAGGAGTTAAATCCATTAATTTCAAGATTATTATTTTGGGGGGGGTTTGGTTTTAATTTTTATTTTGTATTGGAGTATAGTTGAGTTTTGGAGAAGGAAATGGCAACCCACTCCAGTGTTCTTGCCTTCTTGAGAATCCCAGGGATAGAGGAGCCTGGTGGGCTATCATCTATGGGTTCACACAGAGTTGGACACGACTGAAGTGACTTAGCAGCATAGTTGAGTTACTATTTTGATTGCATGTGAGAAATGGAATATTTCCTGCCATATCAGTAAACAAGGATTTCACAGTCATCAGCAATTGTGCCTCTCCAATGTGAAAAGGGAAGCCCTGAGGAAACCCAGGATGTGAAAATACAGGATACTGGCCCCAGATAGCTCCCCAGGATCAAAGGAATGATTTCAGGGAGCCCAGATTCTTGCATCTTCCCATACATAGAAAAGCACTGAACTCCTTAACTTGACATATCTGGTTTTCATTAATTAACAGTAATCCTTTGATGCTGAACCTGAAGCTCCAATACATTGGTCACCTGAAGCAAAGAGCTGACGCATTGGAATAGACTCTGATGCTGGGAAAGATTGAGGGGAGGAGGAGAAGGGGGCAACAGAGGATGAGATGGTTGGATGGCATCATCGACACAATGGACACAAGTCTGAGCAAACTCTGGGAGAGAGTGAAGGACAAGGAAACCTGGTGTGCTGCAGTCCATGGGGTTGCAAAGAATCAGACATGACTTAGTGACTGAACAACAACAATATTTTGATGTTAACAATATTTTGATGTTCCCAACTACCTGCCCTTTGTTGCAAAATTCCTTTATATCCTAGTTTCTCTCTCACCTCCTTGGAGCAGTTTCTCAACACCATCTGAAATGATGTTTCCCAGGCTACAGTCCTCATTTTGCCCCCAATAAAACTTAGCTCAAAACTCTCACATTGTATGTTTGTTCAACACGTGATAAGATGGTGATAGAGTCAGAAAATGTAAACGCAACATCTGACTTGGAAGTGGGGTAGAGGAAGATGCTCATCTGGGGAAGTACTAAATGTGGAATGCTCGGGACACTCAGATGGCGATGTCCTGAGGTCTCCACCAGTCACATCACTTCATTCTTTCTGACCTTTGTCCCAAATCTTCACAAATATAACATGACCTACAAAGACCAGCCATCTCTGTAATCTGAGTTTCTGCCAAGTGTTGAGCATCTTTGAGGCTGCTTCACACCTGAACAGAGCCAGTGATAAGCCTCCCATGGACTCCTGTGCTTCCTGCACTGATGTGGGGTTGGCAGAAAACTCTTCTCTGAGCTGCAGACAGCTTGGCAGGAAAGAGGATTGGACAGGAGCAACAGGTGGGTTCAGCTATGCCAGAAGGTTCTGGTTTGTTTTGGATTTAATTCCCAGGCAATATGCAGGAAAACCATACTGGATCCTTAGAAATTAAACCCTATATAAGACAAAAAGTTTCGCTAAATACCCATAGGAGGAGGAAGAAAATACACTAGCCACTCTAAGAAAGGCCACCCTGAGTAGAGGATGGGAGGATATTTCCCTTATTCTGCTCTTTTCTTGGGGCCCCATAATTGATTGTTTTCCTTCAGTATGCTGTAATTATCACATCAAAATTCCATAACTTTCAAGGTTGCTAATTAGGAAAACAGTATAGGTACTATTTTTATTTCATACATGTCTAATCGCTATCTGCTTGCCAAAATCTTTGCTGGCTGTGAACTGGCTGGCATGTGCCCTGCTTAATTCTTCCGGCAGATAGACGCCTTTTAATACTTCTTATGGCAGATGCATTGGTGTTACTGACATGTCTTTTTTTACCGTCACATTATCCTACTGGTCTAGACAAAAAGAGAATGACTAGAAGTTCCAGGATATTCACCAAATGAAAGCTTAAACACTTTGACCTGAATTTGACAGCTAATGTAACAGCTAGGTTTTCATGTTCTTTTGTCTTTTTCCAGACATCCACAGAATTTTTCACACAAAAATTATTACCAGAGTTTCTGTCAAAAGCTGTAAGAAAAATGTGTGAGTCCTCTGTCCCTATATTCGATTTGTAGAGAACACAATAATACATAAGCACATGTCAGAAATTTTAATCTCATTTATGAGCTCTCCAATTTAAAACATTTAAACTACTCAGGATATATAGCTATGTAATCAAGGCTTTTATTCTCAGCAAGAAGATTGCAAATGTTATTTTAGGTTAATCGTGGTACCCAGAAGAACCGTACGAAAGACTAACATAAGCGAAGCCTCGTAAGACCCTGCTACTGCTGCTAAGTTGCTTCAGTCGTGTTCTTACTGTGTTTCTCTTGCTAACAGGATGTCAAGCTAACACTTTCTTTCTTGACAGCATGGCTCCTTGTGTTCTAATTTAATATCTGTAGTCTGATCGGGTTTGTAAAGATTTAAGAGCTAATTTGAATTTTGTATAATATAAGGGACTCCCTGGGTCAGGAAGATTCTAGTATTCTTGCCGGGAAAATTCCATGGATAGAGCAGCCTGGCAGGCTGTAGTCCATGGGGTCACAAAGAGCTGTACATGACTGAGCAACAGAGCATGCACAGACACTTAAGGGACTAAGAGGCCTGTTCCACCAAAAAGCTGTAGATTTTTCATGTCTACTTTGGCTGTTCTAGGGTTGATTTCCTTATTTCTTGATTCTCTGCATCATTCTAGACGAGTGCTATAAATAGGCAGCCTGATCTGCAAAGGTAGCATGCTGGTGTGTACTTTAGTTTTAAGCAATTGATAAAGTATAAAGTATTTTAACCAATGATTTTTTTTTTAGGCTTTGCCATGCTTTTCTCTGGAAGGACTGATGCTGAAGCTGAAGCTCCAATACTTTGGCCACCTGATGTGAAGAGTTGATTCACTGGAAAAGACCCTGATACTGGGTAAGATTGAGGGCAAGAGGAAAAGGAGGCAACAGAGGATGAGATGGTTGGATGGCCTCACCAACTCAATGGACCTGAGCTTGAGTAAACTCTGGGAGACAGGGGAGAACAGGGAAGCTTGGCATACTGCAGTCCATGGGGTCACAGAGAATCAGACACGACTTAAAGACTAAACAACAACCAATGTTTTCAAGTTTTGGTTTAAGAGCCCATTTCCCCCTAATTTAGATGAAGTCTCTCTCAACCGAGACAACCATTACACACATTTACAACACATACAACCAAAAACTATGAACATGAACTTGGCAAGTTTATTTTCAGGATATATGGTGCCTTGATATTTGAGTGTATGTCAAAATTCTCTGGCGCAACAATCATGTTTGAACACAAACTGCCCTGAGACAATAAAAGCCAGAACCACAAGCTGGCACATCTACCTGAGAACAGAAAAACCAGATGTATATTATAAAAAGATATGTACAAGGCTCAAGGAAGGATGATGCAGTACAGACTGGACAGTGTGTTCAGCGTGTCCGACTCATTGTGACCCCGTGGACTGTAGCCCACCAGGCTCCTCTGTCCATGGAATTCTCCAGGCAAGATTCCTGGAGTGGGTAGCCGTTCATTTCTCCAGGGGATCTCCCTGACCCAGGGATCAAACCTGCGTCTCTTGTGTCTTCTGCATCGGCAGGTGGATTCTTTACCACTAGTGCCACCTGGGAAGCCCATAACACAGTATAATAGCAATTTTTACAAGACTAAAATGAAAAATACCAGAAGGGATCTTGATGGGGTATCGAATCTGTCCCTTTACCCTCCCAAGAATACACCTGCCCCAGGCAAACCAAAACTTCTCTTCAGGCCCAGCAGTGACCATCTCTTCAAATTCTCCCTCATCCACACTTTGGATATTACCATGGTTGTTTTCCCACATCCCTTCTGAGTTACAGAGTCCAAGGCAATAAAGTATCTATAAATGCTCTGGCAATAATTTGGTTCCAGGTTTGGAACTATCATGCTAGCCTTGGTCAAATTACTTAACTTTTTGAAATGTCAGCTTCTTTATTTGAAAAATGGGAAAATAAAGCATACCCTAGAGTCTTTTCAAGGATGAAATAAAAACCTTTCAGGCATGTAAAAGGCTAGGTGATAGCTGAGTTTGAACGCCAGACAGTCGGGACCCAGGGCTCATGCCCATATTCATGATCCCTGCCCTAAGCTGCCAAATACATTTGCATATTCTGAAGTTTCTTTCTGAAAGGTATCATACCAGATTTTACCCTGCTTATTTCCAATAGTTTTCCGGCCAAAGCCATTCTTCATTAGCAGCCCAATTCCAAGGGTCTACTACTCTTTCTAATGTCATCTACTGAAAACTGGATATACAGGCTTTGTATTCTATTCCAGTAAAGAACAAAAATGTTAATTCAAACACCAGATGGCTAAGGCACATTTCTGTAGAGTTCTGTTTCTTATATTCCCTAAGATGACACATATTTTTAATTAAAATCTCCTCAAGTATGTTCTCTCAAATATAAGACACCTGCATAAACTATATTGTATTTATACCCTTTTTGGCATATGTGCATTTTTTATTGGCAGACATCACAAACAGGATATGTTACAGAAGGTAGATTATATTTCCCCAATTTACCTAATGATTATCATCCTAAGCAAAATTAAGAGACTCATTAGTACCCATATAGACTACATATACCATCTATCAGGAAAAAAAAATTGCTTCTAGGAATTGGAGTTTGTAAATTCTGGGCAGATCTGTTGCTTCGTGAATTTAGATATGGGACACTGGGAAAGTCATTTAAACCAACGGACTGAAGGTCACTGGCTGCATACACCATAGCACTTAAGGGATTCAAGTGCAAAAGACACACTATTAAATATGAGCCAGGAAGAAACTCTTCTCTCTCACCCTTAAATTAACCCTCAAACTAACAGACAAATGTAAATGTCCAAATGGAAAAAAAAACAGTCTCTTTCATGGAATAATTAAACAATACAGTTTTCCAACCACCATAAAACATATTGATTAAGGTTCAAGTAAGGTGACACAAAACCAATTATTTTTTAGCATTTGTAACACTTAAAGTAATTTGAGTGTCAAACCACTTTCAGAATGGAGAGGAGCAGGATGATTACAGGAATAAATATTGAGGCCTCACATATATTCACATATGCACGAGAAAGGACTCCAAAGGTTCCTTTTATTTCTCTTCACATAAATATTGTCAAAGGAGAATCCTACGTGCTAAACTTTAGAAGGATTTTTTTTTATATAAAAAGCCACTTTCCATCTGCATCATTTTGTTCAGATATTTGACCTTCAATTTAATTTAGAAATTGACGCTGTATATAACCTGATTTAGTAGAAGCATAACATTTTAATTGGTCCATAGATGTCAGGCCTATATCATTGCTGGAAATGTGAAACTTGTGATGCTGAGAATGTCTTTTAACAACCAGCAGCTGATTTGGCAAAGATCATCTCTAGAACCAAGACATAAAGTGTTAAGTTACTGAACTGACTGATATCAGAAATTTGGTTTACGTTATAAGTGCTGATGCATTTGGCATAGTTATTAAACATAATATGCATTCTTCACATTATTAAACAGTTTAGACTTGTAAAAACATGTCCTAATACATCAACTATAAAATGGATTAACAAATAACTATAATAGGAATAGTCTGTGTCAAGGAACACATCATTGGTATAAATCAAAAGATTTCTCAGACGTAATCTCATCTTGCTAGTTGAGATCAGGCTTCTTATAATAGTTATCTAATGCTGAGTAGAGAATTATCTCTAAAATGTAGTGGCTTCACACAACAAACATTAATTATCTCACAGTTAGTGTGGGTGAAGAATGTGAGAGTGGCTTAAGTTAGCTGGGTGGTTCTGACTCAGAGCCAAGGTCGTAGTCATCTGAGGCTGGCTGAGAAGTATCTGCTCCCAAGAGGGTTCATTCACACATCGGTTGTGGGAGGTCTTGGTTCCTGGCCCTACGGGCCTCTGTATAAACTGCTGAAGGACCTCATGACACAGCAGATGACTTCTGTCAGAGTAAAAATCATTCAGACAGAGAGGGGTAAGCAAGATATCCTATTTATCACCTGGTCTCACTTCTCCCATGTTCTATTCATTACAGGGGAGTCACTCAGTCTAGAACTCAAGGAGAAGGGAATTCAGCTCTACTTTTAGAAGGAGGACTGTTAAGAGTTGTGGACATATTAGCACAGGCAACAGTAAGATGGTGTGCCCCAAGTATATACAGTACCAGTAGGCAGAGATAAAGAAGAGCATTTCTGGAAGAGGGAAGGGCAGAAGCGAATATTTAAAGGTAAAAATGGCAGATGTCAAAGCTACAGGGACAGATGCTGGATGCCTCGGTGCTTCTGTGGCACTCACACAAAGCAAAGGTACAGGGGCTTGTCATCAGAGAAGGATGACATGGATCCTTCCGGCAAGTGACTGCAGGGATGCTGGAGAAAGCAGAATTGTTAGGTAGTAAGATGAGTTAGAAGGACTATGGTAATTAACCATGGAAAGTTGAGAGCAGAACTTGGGCGGTAGCAATCGAGAGAATTAGAAGAAGGGAGACGTGGCAGAGGCCCAAACCTCAGGGCCTGATGGCAAAACTGGAGGTGTGTGGTGAGAGAAGATTGAGTCACATGTGATTCCAAGGTGGCCTCGGTATCAGAGAAAGTGATGATGCCTTTCACACAGAGAGAAGACAGGAGAAAATGTTCAGTGAACTTCATAAACTCTTTTGGACACAACTGCATTTGAAAGCCCAGTGAGCCCTGTAGGTAAAGATCTGGGACAATCAGAAAAAATTAATATGTGACATTCAGCAGACAGTCCACACCAGAGCTGTAAAAAGGAGGAGGTGTGGACGTGAAGGGCGCACCAAGGGATAACGTGCAGAGAGAACAGAGCCAAGGATTAAAAGCTTTGAAACATTCACTTTTGGGAGAGGGAAAGAGAGCCACAAAAGGACAGGAAGAAACAGAAGAAGAGAGAGGAACGTCAAGGTGAAGCTTTGAAACATTCACTTTTGGGAGAGGGAATGAGAGCCACAAAAGGACAGGAAGAAACAGAATGAAGAGAGAGGAACATCAAGGTGAACAATGGCAAGAGATGAGAGGTGACGAGTGCTTACAGAGAAGTTGAGGAGGCTGGGGTTTGTTAAAAAGTGGCTGGCGTGTCTTAAACACATGCACAACAGTGGACTCTGAGGCACTGGGTTAGAAAGGAATGGAACAGAGGCCCAGACTGCAGAGGTGAGAGGAAGGAGAAAGAAAGACACAGAGACGCTTGATGACCTACACCCGAAGGAAGTACAGTGATTAAAAAATGAGAGACAGAACGGCAACAGGATGGAGGCAAGCAACTCACTCAGAGTGTCATACTGGAAAGCAGAGAGAAGTAACCATAAATATGAAATAAAGATATAGAAAACAGAGTAATAGCACGGCAGGGGGCAGTTAAGATCATAGATTCTATTTTTTTTTTTTTTTTTTCTTTTTCTCCTCTCTCGGAAGAAAACAGATTAAAAGAGACAACAGCCTACATTAGACTTCTGCCGGGGAAAAGCTAGCAGTTGAAAGGGAGTCGCTTGGAAAGTCTTCACATCAAGGATTTATCCAGGGAAGCAGTTCTTAGAGATTAAGGAGTAAACATGTTCAATACAGTTTCAAACGCTAAGCCCCATTCAAAAAATTCTACAAACAATGCTGGAGTAAGTGTGGAGAAAAGGGAACCCTCAAGCACTGTTGGTGGGAGTGTAGACTGATACAGCCACCATGGAGAGGAGTATGGAGGTTCCTTAAAAAACTAAATACATAACTACCATATTATCCAGTAATTCCACTCTTGGGCAATATCCAGAAAATGCCATAATTCAAAAAGATACATGCACCAGAGTATTTACAACAGCAAGGACAAGGGAGCAACGTAAGCATCCATCAACAGAGGAATGGATAAAGATGTGTACATATATCCAATGGATATTGGATATCAGTCCATAAACAAAGAAAGATATTGGGTCATTTGCAGAGACATGGATGGACTGAGAGAGTATCATATGGAGTGAAGTTAAGTCATAAAGAGAAAACCAAATATCATACATTAACGGGTATATGTGTAATCTAGAAAAATGGTACAGATGACCTTACTGTTAGTAAGCAGAAATAGAGACACAGATGCAGAGAACAAATACATGGATACTCAAGGGGAAGGGGGAGTGGGAGGAGTTGGGAAATTGGGACTGACACATACACACTACTGATACTATACACAGCTGCTGCTGCTGCTAAGTCACTTCAGTCGTGTCCTACTCTGTGCGACCCCATAGAGGGCAGCCCACCAGGCTCCCCCATCCCTGGGATTCTCCAGGCAAGAACACTGGAGTGGGTTGCCATTTCCTTCTCCAATGGATGAAAGTGAAAAGTGAAAGTGAAGTCGCTCAGTCGTGTCCGACTCTTAGCGACCCCATGGACTGCAGCCCACCAGGCTCCTCCATCCATGGGATTTTCCAGACAAGAGTACTGGAGTGGGGTGCCACTATATACAGAACAGGTGACTAATGAGAAGCTACTGTATAGCACAGGGAACTCAGTCCTCTGGGGTGATCTGAATGTAAGGGAAATTGAAAAGGGAGGGAATATATGTATACGTATGGCTGATTCACTTCTCTGTACAACAGAAACTAACACAATATTATAAAGCAATTATACTCTAATAAAATTAATTTAAAAATTATCTTGTGACCCCTTCTTTATTATGGTGATTGCATGAGTTGAATATATGGTGACATCAGTTCAGTTCAGTTGTGTCGGACTCTCTGTGACCCCATGAATCGCAGCACGCCAGGCCTCCCTGTCCATCACCAACTCCCAGAGTTCACTCAAACTCACGTCCATCGAGTCAGTGATGCCATCCAGCCACCTCATCCTCTGTCGTCCCCTTCTCCTGCTGCCCCCAATCCCTCCCAGCATCAGAGGCTTTTCCAGTGAGTCAACTCTTTGCATGAGGTGGCCAAAGTACTGGAGTTTCAGCTTTAGCATCCTTCCTTCCAAAGAAATCCCAGGGCTGATCTCCTTTAGAATGGACTGGTTGGATCTCCTTGCAGTCCAAGGGACTCTCAAGAGTCTTCTCCAACACCACAGTTCAAAAGCATCAATTCTTTGGCACTCAGCTTTCTTCACAGTCCAAGTCTCACATCCATACATGACCACTGGAAAAACTAGAGCCTTGACTAGACAGACCTTTGTTGGCAAAGTAATGTCTCTGCTTTTTAATATACTATCTAGGTTGGTCATAACTTTCCTTCCAAGGAGTAAGCGTCTTTTAATTTCTTGGCTGCAATCAGCATCTGCAGTGATTTTGGAGCCCCCAAAAATAAAGTCTGACACTGTTTCCACTCTTTCCCCATTTATTTCCCATGAAGTGATGGGACCAGATGCCATGATCTTAGTTCTTTGAATGTTGAGCTTTAAGTCAACTTTTTCACTCTCCTCTTTCACTTTCATCAGGAGGCTTTTTAGTTCCTCTTCACTTTCTGCCATAAGGGTGGTGTCATCTGCATATCTGAGGTGATTGATATTTCTCCCGGCAATCTTGATTCCAGCTTGTGCTTGTTCCAGTGCTGCGTTTCTCATGATGTACTCTGCATAGATGTTAAATAAGCAGAGTGACAATATACAGCCTTGACATACTCCTTTTCCTATTTGGAACCAGTCTGTTGTTCCATGTCCAGTTCTGACTGTTGCTTCCTACCTGCATATAGGTTTCTCAAGAGGCAGGTCAGGTGGTCTGATATTCCCATCTCTTTCAGAATTTTCCACAGTTGACTGTGATCCACACAGTCAAAGGCTTTGGCATAGTCAATAAAGCAGAAATAGATGTTTTTCTGGAACTCTCTTGCTTTTTCGATGATCCAACGGATGTTGACAATTTGATCTGATTCCTCTGCCTTTTCTAAAACCAGCTTGAACTTCTGGAAGTTCACGGTTCATGAATTGCTGAAGCCTGGCTTGGAGAATTTTGAGCATTACTTTACTAGCGTGTGAGATGAGTGCAATTGTGCGGTAGTTTGAGCATTCTTTGGCATTGCCTTTCTTTGGGATTGGAATGAAAACTGACCTTTTCCAGTCCTGTGGCCACTGCTGAGTTTTCCAGATTTGCTGGCATATTGAGTGCAGCACTTTCACAGCATCATCTTTCAGAATTTGGAATAGCCCAACTGGAATTCCATCATCTCCACGAGCTTTGTTCGTAGTGATGCTTTCTAAGGCCCGCTTGACTTCACATTCCAGGATGTCTGGCTCTAGGTCAGTGATCACACCATCGTGATTATCTTGGCCATGAAGATGTTTTTTGTACAGTTCTTCTGTGTATACTTGCCACCTCTTCTTAATATCTTCTGCTTCTGTTAGGTCCATACCATTTCTGTCCTTTATCAAGCCCATCTTTGCATGAAATGTTCCCTTGGTATCTCTAATTTTTTTGAAGAGTTCTCTAGTTTCCCATTCTGTTGTTTTCCTCTATTTCTTTGCATTGATTGCTGAGGAAGACTTCCTTATCTCTCCTTGCTATTCTTTGGAACTCCGCATTCAGATGCTTATATCTTTCCTTTTCTCCTTTGCTTTTCACTTCTCTTCTTTTCACAGCTATTTGTAAGGCAGGAAATCAATTTTAAACAAATAATTACTTATCTTTAAGAAAAAGAAGAAGAATAAGAAGATAATAATGGGTGAAGAACCCTGAGCCCTATGATAGAGTGGATAACACAGCTCATCTAAAATCCAAAGGACAAGTATAAACGTGACAACATCATAGGGCAACTGACTAATCCAAATCTAGTGAGGGAATTGATCGGAGCTCAACTAGCAAGTAAAACTGAACAAGGATTTTAAAAGATGAATGGGAGGCAAAGAATAAGCAAAGGGATGCTCCACAGAGAATAATCATGTTGAAAATCAGGACACAATCAGCTGCCATGGAAAGCCTGCAGAATGGCAGTGCAGTAACACTGGAGAGTCAGGTGATGGGAGGGAAGAGGAAGGAGATAAAGGGCAAAGGTGAGGAGGAGCCACCTTCAACAGGAGGAGCCTCGTATACGCCATGTTTGTCCACCTGGACTCTATCAGGTAGATCATCAGGACCCAAACGTAATAAGACCTGCACAAAATTGCCCTGAGAATTCAGTGGTTTGTCGGGTACCAATAGGCAAGGACTATTAGGTGCTCCAGAGAAGGCAATGGCACCCCACTCCAGTACTCTTGCCTGGAAAATCCCATGGATGGAGGAGCCTGGTGGGCTGCAGTCCATGGGGTCGCTAAGAGTCAGACACGACTGAGCAACTTCACTTTCACTTTTCACTTCCATGCATTGGAGAAGGAAATGGCAACCCACTCCAGTGTTCTTGCCTGGAGAATCCCAGGGATGGGGGAGCCTGGTAGGCTGCCATCTATGGGGTCGCACAGAGTCGGACATGACTGAAGTGACTTAGCAGCAGCATTAGGTGCTCTGTCTGGGTTCAAGTTCCAGCATCGCCTTTCCTACTTCAAATCCTAGTAAAAAGTTATTAATCTCTTTGTTCTTTACCCATGAAAGGAGGCAACAGAGGTACCTATCTGAGAGAGCTTCTGTGAATATAAATGTCAATACATATAAAGAGCTTACTATACTGCCTGGCACGTACCAGTCAATACATGCTGGATAGTATTAATGTCAGGAACAAATTTAGTGCTCCTTCCCAGTAGAGAAGCAACCCAGGATGTAAGAGTTTGGGAATGGAATCAAGACACCTAACGACAATCTGTCCTGAGGGTTACTAATCAGCTGGGTGACTGAACTTTTGGGCTTCTTCAAATTTCCAACTGTTTATTGTAAAAAGGCTACATGGTCACTGGGTTCATATCTTTTCTTTTTTTTTTAAGTAACCATTCTTGAATTTCAGGCGGCTTGATTATGACTGCGTACTGTGACACAGACACTGATTTTTTCCATGATTATGGATTTTCCAGTAGCACATATTGGATTGATATTTAGCCAAATGGCAATGTTTTTGCATGTTCACATTTATTTACTTGCTTAAAATATTCATTTGACTTATCAGGGGGAAATTGATAGGTGATGATTAATAAGACATTAATACAGCCTGAAACAAAGTTTAGAAAGAAAATGTATACTTACTGATTTCTCTGCTTTTAAAGCTTCAAGAGTGCTTATTGAGTAGCTAATAATTACACAAAGATGGTTATGAGGCTTTCTTCATTTCTAAAGGAATGTTACTGGGATTCTCATCATATCAGCACTGATGTACAGAGGAGTGGGAGGAGGGTGGGGACGGACCTAGACAGAAGGACCTGCTCTGCCTACAGCAGAGGCTGCCCTGCTGAGAAACAGGACATTATCACTGATATTATTTACAACTGCCAGTGCAGTGTCATAAAAAGCAGACTGCCTTTTACTCAGTCTTATTGCTGTTTTCAGATTCCCAAGAGGCAACGAACTTCCTTATTACCTGCACCCAGGCACCCTTCACTGCCCCCGTTCTATGCCATTGCTTATCAGCACAGGAAAGCAAGTATTTTATTATGGGAAAAGTCCTAAGTGGAAAAGTCAGGAGGCAAATTGTTATACATAATTTCAAGTATAATCTCAAGAATATTACATATGAACATTCTATGTCAGAAACGTAATATTGGGTGTTCAGAGATTTACACACACATATAAAATACACACGGGTGCACGTGTATTTTCCAGTCCATCAATTTATATCTTAGAGGGAAGAAAATACCTAGATTTTATTTTCTTAGCTCTTTTTTGTATTTTCCCCGTATTTTCTATAAGGAATGTGTATATTCTGATAATAAGAAAAAGTAAACTTTTATTCTATGTATTCATTGAACTAGTAATCCCTGTTTGCCAATAAATATTTTGGCAAAATATTTTTCTACTTTGAAACTTTAAGAAGTATCTCTATAACTCTCTGATACATAGAGTAAAAAAGGTGGAAAAAAAAATCCAGACCCTTTGTAACACATAAGTCACTCACATAATGGCCAATACCCTCAAGCTCTTATCTATAAATCTCCCATAAATCTTTTACCACATACCCCAAATACTATACTCTAAACCACTTGAAGCATTTCTCTTCCACTTGTATGACCTAGTAGAGTGTCTTGAACTTAACAAAGATTTAATAGATACATACAAACTATATATAGTGTAGTATATAATTGTAAGGTTTTATTCAGAAATAAATTTTATTGACTTAAAATCAAATAGTTAGGACATTTAGAAATAATTCCCTCGAATCACCTTCCTTAAGATAATGAATTAAGTAGTTATAGTATTCTACCTCTGCAAAAAATTGAAGATATAATATATTCTCATTTCAAGAAGAGATCTTCAGCTCTGGGCCATTATCATCCTCTCGGTGAGCTTTATATCAACATTTGTTACAACCTACTTATATTTCCCTCTACATTTTAACTAACCAACAAAATGTTAATATGTGCAAGACCAGATGTGATGGTATCACTCAGAAACTTCATAGCCTCCCACTATCCATACTCACAAAGCCAGACTGAAGGACCTTCACAGCTTGATCTCAACACCCCCTGCCTTCCTTTTTCCAGCCCCACTCTGCTCCCTCCACATTCCCTGTTGTCGAAAATGCCAAGCTCTCCAGGGTACATCTCCTTCTCCTCCACACATATGATCCACAGTGACCTCTCAAGAAAGTGGGGTCCCAACAAACACCTTCCCAGTTGTCTTACTTCACCAGATCAGCATATGTGGTTGCTTAACACTTGCCTTTGGGAGGCTCTGCTTCTCTGCAGGTTTTGTAACTTCCTGCCTTATAAGGCCTTGGGTCATCATCCAGCCAGGCTTCTTATCTCACACGCTCTACTTACCTACTTATTTGTATCTCAGGCTTATCTAGCTATGTCCCAGTCCATTCCTTACCAATGACCTCAGGACTAGGACTGTCTCCAAGTCCAGTCACTCTGGGTATAAATTATAATCTGAACCCTGGTCACTATTTAGACAGTGGGGGCTGTAGTCACCAGTCAGCTATCTCAGGGTTGTGGTAAAAATGATAACTTAAAGGCCTCTGTGACTTGGTCTTTGCCTGCATCTTGATTCGAACAAGCTGATGACTCTGAAGCCAACTTCAAGGACAATGTCATCATCCCAAATGCTCACATCAAAAATGGTGGAGTAATCTTATATTTTCAATTTATTTCATACCTTGTATCTTAGTGCCTTTAAAATATATCCAGAATCTGATCAGCACTGCTACCATCATGGCAATCTAAGACAAGATAATCTCACACTTGAATTACTGTAAGAGCCTCTGCTAAGTTTATTCTCGGGTTCCTTCACAGATGGCGCCGGTGGTAAAGAACCCATCTGCCAATGCAAGAGACATAAGAGATGTGGGTTCAATCTGTGGGTCGGGAAGATCCCCTGGAGGATGACACGGCAATCCACTCCAGTATTCTTGCCTGGAGAATCCCATGGACAGAGGAGTCTGGAGGGCTACACTCCATGGGGTCGCAAAGAGTCAGACAGTTCAGTTCAGTTCAGTCCCTCAGTTGTGTCCAACTCTTTGTGACCCCATGGACTGCAGCAGGCCAGGCCGCCCTGTCCATCACCAACTCCCGGAGTTTACTCAAACTCATGTCCATTGTGTCGGTGATGCCATCCAACCATCTCATCCTCTGTCATTCCGTTCTCCTTCCACCTTCAATCTTTCCCAGCATCAGGGTCTTTTCCAATGAGTCAATTCTTTGCATCACATGGCCAAAGTATTGGAGTTTCAGCTTCAGCATCAGTCCTTCCAATGAACATTCAGGACTGATTTCCTTTAGGATGGACTGGTTGGATCTCCTTGCAGTCCAAGGGACTCTCAAGAGTCTTCTCCAACACCACAGTTCAAAAGCATCAATTCTTGGGTGCTCAGCTTTCTTTGTAGTCCAACTCTCATATCCATACATGACAACTGGAAAATCCATAGCTTTGATTACATGGACCTTTGTTGGCAACGTCTCTGCTTTTTAATATGCTCTCTAGATTGGTCATAACTTTCCTTCCAAGGAGAAAGTGTCTTTAATTTCATGACTGCAGCCACCATCTGCAGTGATTTTGGAGCCCCCAAAAATAAAGTCAGCCACTGTTTCCATTGTTTCCTCATCTATTTGCCATGAAGTGATGGGGCCAGATGCCATGATCTTAGTTTTCTGAATGTTGAGTTTTAAACCAACTTTTTCACTCTCTTCTTTCACTTTCATCAAGAAGTTCTTTAGTTCTTCTTCGCTTTCTGCCATAAGGGTGATGTCATCTGCATATCTGAGGTTATTGCTATTTCTCCCGGCAATCTTGATTCTAGCTTGGGCTTCCTCCAGCCCAGCGTTTCTCATGATGTACTCTGCATATAAGGTAAATAAGCAGTGTGACAGTATACAGCCTTGACATACTCCTTTCCTGATTTGGAATCTGTCTGTTCCAAGTTCTAATTGTTCCTTCCTGATCTGCATACAGATTTCTCAGGAGGCAGGTCAGGTGGTCTGGTATTCCCGTCTGTTTAAGAATTTCCCACAGTTTGTTGTGATCCACACAGTCAAAGGCTTTGGCATAGTCAATAAAGCAGAAGTAGATGCTTTTTCTGGAAATGTCTTGCTTTTTCGATAATCCAACAGATGTTGGCAAGTTGATCTCTGATTTCTCTGCCTTTTCTAAATCCAGCTTGAACATCTGGAAGTTCATGATTCACAAACTGTTGAAGCCTGGCTTGGAGACTTTGAGCATTACTTTGATAGTGTGTGAGATGAGACACGACTGGAGCAAATTAGCAAGCTTATTCTTGACCCTTTAATTTTCAATACTGCAGCCAGGTGTATCCTTTTAAAATACAGCATATTTCAAATTGATCATGTCTCTCTTTTGCTCAAAATTCTCCAGTGGCTCCCCATTTTATATGGAGCATAAACCAAGGTCCTTGTAATGGTCCATGAGGACCTCATGGTACCTCTCTGAACTCACCTGCTCATCTCCCTCTGTTTTCTTGGGTCCAGGAACTGGCATCCACACTATTCCTTTAATAAACAAGAAGGCATGTCCTTGCCCTAAAGCTTACCCCATGTCCAGTCTGATCTGCCCACAAGTAGAGGCAGAGCCCATTCCTTCTTTCCTCAAATCTTGACTCCATCATCACCTTGTTGATGAAGCCTCTTCTGAGAATCCAATTTAAAATCTTAAACTGCCCCCTGCCACCACGCAATGCTCCTTCCCCTCCATGTTTGTGTTCTGCTTTTCTCCATAGCACTCCTCATTTATTGTGCTTATTATCTAATTCTCCCTATTTGTCCATAAGCTCCATTCAAAGACAGTGTTTCTTTGGGGTTTTATCCCCTTATGTATCCTCAGAATTTGGAACTGTACTTGACAAGAAGTTTACATTAAATAAATATTTGCTGAATAAGTGAGCCGCCCGCTATACTGATCACCTGTTAAGGCTTGCTGAAGGCTGGCTGATCCAGTCATAGCTGAACACAACAGAGGCCAAAGGACAATCTCATTGATTACTTCTTCTAAAGTCTCCTTTATGTGAAATCCACAGAATTTGTTTCTTTCCCGTGTGTCCTAATACAGTCTGTATCCTAGGTGCTACACCCCATCCACATATCACAGTCTTCTGTCGGTTCCAGTCGGTCACTTCTGACTTCCAGCAGCAAACCCCACAGTGGCCTTGTGCCTGGTCCATTTAGAAATCAGCACTCCCACATGGCCACCAACCGTGCTCTAGGCCAGACCCTCTCACCAGGTCTTCTACAACCATTTGGGAATAGGCCGCCATTCATACTTTCCAATTATGATCCTTTTGGATCATTACCACTGACCTCATCATGCCTATTATCAGAAAGCAGATTATTCACCATTAACATATGGATCATTAAAGTACCCCTTTCACGAGGTGGGCAGTGTGAAGGTCAATCTAAAGTAGTGCATGAAAACTGCTGAACAGTACATGACACATAAGTGTTCCACAAATATTACATGTTACCATTACTGGATTATACAACATAAATCCCTTCCTCAAAATCAGTTGCTAGTTCTAGTCCTGATAATAAAAGCTAAGCAATGTTTTTCAAGAAATTTGAAGAGTGACTAGTTAAACGACATGGAAAATTGATATAAAGTATATGTCTCATGATGAATCTGTGGCAACTACAGGAGAATAGGCAAAAATCCTTGAACTACAAAACGTCAATCTTTTGTGAGAACCTCCCTCACCTCAAAAAGACATCCTAAAGCAACCCCCAACCCCATTACATTTCACATCTCATTAAGAGCACAGATAAGCAAAGGACAGTTGCGTCCCTTTATTCTCATGGAAGTTAACATTTGATAAGATACTTCAATCTGACCTGAGTTTCTAAGTTTATCACCACAATCAGCTGCAAACCTCAATTTATTTATATCATTTTTAAAATAACTTTGCTTATTTATTTTTTAAAATTTTTTAATTTAATTTTATTTTTAAACTTTACAATATTGTATTAGTTTTGCCAAATATCGAAATGAATCTGCCACAGGTATACCTGTGTTCCCCATCCTGAACCCTCCTCCCTCCTCCCTCCCCATACCCTCCCTCTGGGTCATCCCAGTGCACCAGCCCCAAGCATCCAGTATCGTGCATCGAACCTGGACTGGCGACTCGTTTCATACATGATATTATACATGTTTCAATGCCATTTTCCCAAATCTTCCCACCCTCTCCCTCTCCCACAGAGTTCATAAGACTGATCTATACATCAGTGTCTCTTTTGTTGTCTCGTACACAGGGTTATTGTTACCATCTTTCTAAATTCCATATATATGCATTAGTATACTGTATTGGTGTTTTTTCTTGCTTACTTCACTCTGTATAATAGGCTCCAGTTTCATTCGCCTCATTAGAACTGATTCAAATGTATTCTTTTTAAGGCTGAGTAATACTCCATTGTGTATATGTACCACAGCTTTCTTATCCATTCATCTGCTGATGGGCATCTAGGTTGCTTCCAGGTCCTAGCTATTATAAACAGTGCTGCGATGAACATTGGGGTACCTGTGAGAATAGCCCCTGTGGCTGCAACTTAGAAAAAAGTGCATGCAGCAACAAAGACCCAGCACAGCCAAAATAAATAAATAAGCTTCGTTGCTGCATGCACTTTTTTCTAAGTTGCAGCCACAGGGGCTATTCTCTAGCTTCAGAGCACAAGCGTCTCACTGCAGTGGCCTCTCTTCGTGTGGAGCACGGGCCTCAGCAGTTGCGGCTCCCGGGTTCTAGAGCACAGCGCCAACGGCGGTGGTGCACAGGCTTAGTTACTCCAGGCATGTGGGGTCCGCCCAGATCACCAGAGACTGAACTCTATCTTTTGCACCGGCAGGCGAGTGCACTTCTTCACCACTGAGCCACCAGGGAAGCCTCTATTTTAATCACTCTAAACAGGGATGCCCACAGAGTTGAGGATAACTTCTCTTCATCCATGTTCTTTTGACTTCCCATTGGAATATCACTTGCCCCTTTCTCCTGTGCAGAATTACTTTTCTGGCTTTCCCCCAAAAAAGCATCTGAGTTTGCACAACTGCTAAATTCTATCCCTATGAACTTTTGGGATCACTGAGACATTAGGAAAACTGAATGTTTTATGATCATAATGTTTTATGATGACAATTAGATCTGCCATTCCAAAAACTACTAAAGGTGTGGTATCAGAAAAATGTTACACACTTCAATAAGTACCTGTTTATTTTTTATTTTAATCCTGCGACAGGAAGGAAAATGAGTAAGCAGAAATTATCATTAAAAAATAAATTGTCTACTTCAGAGATCCCAGAATACACTGAACTAAGTTCTGTGCCGTGGTCAATAACAGTCTCCCTCACAGGTCAGTAGAAAGAATGTACACACCATATGCAGTCCTAGGGGAACTGCTTCTCACAGCTCATATTGTAAAGAAAGAAAAAAAAAGAATTAAAGGATGCCAAAAGATAGTAACTGAGGGCAGAAAATGGTCTTAAAAACATTCCCCTAAATCAAATAAATCATGTGCACTCTGAATAATTCAAATTTTAAAACCATTTTTTCCCAACTGGTAATACAGGTATAGGTTAATACCACCACGGCAGAGTTTCTGATAAGTTTACTGTCTCCTATAAATGATTTTAACTATTCTTTTAAAAGTTAAACTCTTTCCCAGATTGCCACTGTCAAATAAAAATGGGTTAAAAATGAAAATCAAGGGTGATTTTTAGATTTTACCTGATAAGACATAGCCTGGTAAAACACCTGAAACTCATAAATTACACATGACTTTAGTATAAAAAACAAGCTGCAGATCGTATATAACAATTTTATTTGTATTTTTTCATACATTTCAGATTAATTGCTTCCATTAAGCAAAAAAAAGAAATAGCGTCTTGGTCTGGAAAATAAGAGTTTTAAGCTGAGATGACTAATTAGGGTAAGTCTTAAATAATATGCCCTCTATTACTTTTTTAATTATATCAGAAATATTTAATAAGTAATAATCATAAACTCAGGGTTACTTGAACTTTGGACACTAAATGTCAGGTCTAAAATAAAACTTACAAAAAATTGCTCTTCTTTTTTTATAAATATAGAATCTTTGTATAAAAATCCAAAAAATTATCACTTTTCAAATTAGAGATGAAATGGAATGACTCTTTTTTTTCCTCTTGGTCTACAACAATGTTCCCCGTCCTCCCCCTTAGCTTTTCACCAAAACTCTGTATCTTTTCAGATCTTAGCATGGTTTAGATTTTTTTTCTTCAATTCTGAACAACTGTCCATTAAAGAGGATGCCTTTTCTGCACATCCTGAGTATAAAATTTGTAACATGTGAGCTGTCTTCACAGTAGGTAGTATTTTCAAGAGTGCACACTTATGTTGAAATCAATATTTTCCCATTTTGAACCTTCTAAGCAATAACCCTTGGAAAATGCTATGCACTTTGCTAATGCACTGTTACATAATCACCACAATACTTCAGAAATGGATTTGAGTCATTTCACCAGCAGCTAATAACCTTGGCTGCCACTCCTGGTAAGATGCTGTCTTCTTAGATGCTGGACTTGGTCGTTCATTTGCTCTCACTTTTAAAAAAGAAAGGCCAAATTACAGTGATGCAAAAATAAAGGATGATGAAATTTTGACAACATAAAGGTCTAGAAAAATATAGTAAGAGGAAGAAAAGTAGAAGGAGGAGGAAGAGGAGGAGTGGCTGTCATCATCTCAACACCACATGCACCAAATGTTTGGGGGTAACATGGTAAACGTGTCAGTCCATTCATTCCACTCTCACCAGGACACAGTGAAGTATTAGCATATCCATTTCACAGATGGGAAAACTAAAGCTCAAAGCGGTTGTAGTACAATGTCTAATGCAAACAGTTGTTTGAGTTGGGATTCAACCTGGCCCTAACTGACTCTGCGACTCAGAGCCTTCATGAGATTCCATGAAGTCTCTGAAAAAAAGCATCATTTGAAATTGTGCAATTAAAGGAGGATACAATATTTTGCCCATAAATGTTATCAAGTCAATCAAGAAACCTCAAACACTCCTTTGCAGCCAAAGATGGAGAAGCTCTTTATAGTCAGCAAAAACAAGACCAGGAGCTGACTGTGGCTCAGATCATGAACTCCTTATTGCCAAATTCAGACTGAAATTGAAGAAAGTAGGGAAAACCATTAGACCATTCAGGTATGACCTAAATCAAATTCTTTATGATTATACAGTGAAAGTGAGAAATAGATTTAAGGGACTAGATCTGATAGAATGCCTGATAAACTATGGATGGAGGTTCGTGACCTTGTACAAGAGGCAGTGATCAAGACCATCTCCAAGAAAAAGAAATGCAAAAAAGCAAAATGGCTGTCTGATGAGGCCTTACAAATAGCTGTGAAAAGAAGAGAAGCAAAAAGCATAGGAGAAAAGCAAAGATACACCCATCTGAATGCAAAGTTCAAAAGAATAGCAAAAAGAGATAAGAAAGCCTTCCTCAGTGATCAGTGCAAAGAAAGAGAAAAACAATAGAATGGGAAAGACTAGAGAACTCTTCAAGAAAATTAGAGATACCAAGGGAACATTTCATGCAAAGATGGGCTCAATAAAGGACAGAAATGGTATGGACCTAACATAAGCAGAAGATATTAAGAAGAGATGGCAAGAATACAAAAAAGAACTATACAAAAAATATCTTCATGACCCAGATAATCACAATGGTGTGATCACTCACCTAGAGCCAGACCTCCTGGAATGTGAAGTCAGTGGGACTTAGGAAGCATCATTATGAACAAAGCTAGTGGAGGTGATGGAATTCCAGTTGAGCTATTTCAAATCCTAAAAGATGATGCTGTGAAAGTGCTGAAGTCAATATGCCAGCAAATTTGGAAAACTCAGCAGTGGCCACAGGACTAGAAAAGTTCTGTTTTCATTCTAGTCCCAAAGAAAGACAATGCCAAAGAATGCTCAAACTACCACACAATTGCACTCATCTCATATGCTAGTAATGCTCAAAATTCTCCAAGCTAGGCTTTAACGGTATATGAACCATAAACTTCCAGATGTTCAAGCTGGTTTTGGAAAAGGCAGAGGAATCAGAGATCAAATTGCCAACATCCACTGAATCATCAAAAAAGCAAGACAGTTTTATGTCTGCTTTATTGACTATGCCAAAGCCTTTGACTCTGTGGATCACAATCAACTGTGGAAAATTCTGAAAGACATGGGAATACCAGACCACCTGACCTGCTTTCTGAGAAATCTGTATGCGGGTCAGGAAGCAACAGTTAGAACTGGACATGAAAGAACAGACTGGTTCCAAATAGGAAAAGGATTACACCAAGGCTGTACATTGTCACCCTGCTTATTTAACTTATATGCAGAGTACATCATGAGAAATGCTGGGCTGGATGAAGCACAAGTCGGAATCAAGATTGCCAGGAGAAATATCATTAACCTCAGATATGCAGATGACACCACCCTTATGATAGAGAGTGAAGAAGAACTAAAGAGCCTCTTGATGAAAGTGAAAGAGGAGAGTGAAAAAGTTGGCTTAAAGCTCAACATTCAGAAAACTAAGATCAAGTCATCCGGCCCCATCATTTCATGGCAAATAGATGGGGAAACTGTGGAAACAGTGGCAGGCTTTATTTTTTGGGGCTTCCAAGTTACTGCAGATGGTGACTGCAGTCATGAAACTAAAAGACGCTTGCTCCTTAGAAGGAAAGATATGACCAACATAGACAGCTTATTAAAAAGCAGAGACATTACTTTGCCAACAAAGGTCCATCTAGTCAAGGCTATGATTTTTCCAGTAGTCATGTATGGATGTGAGAGTTGAACTATAAAGAAAGCTGAGCACCAAAGAATTGATGTTTTTGAACTGTGGTGTTGGAGAAGACTCTTGAGAGTCCCTTGGACAGCAAGGAGATCCAACCAGTCCATCCTAAAGGAAATCAGTCCTGAATATTCATTGGAAGGACTGATGCTGAAGCTGAAACTCCAATACATGGGCCACCTGATTCAAAGAGCTGACTAATTTGAAAAGACCCTGATGTTGGGAAAGATTGAATGCAGGAGGAGAAGGGGATGACAGAGGATGAGATGGTTGGATGGCATCACCTACTCAATGGACATGAGTTTGAATAATCTCCGGGAGTTGGTGATGGATAGGGAGGCCTGGCGTGCTGCAGTCCATGGGGTTGCAAAGAGTCGGACACGACTGAGCGACTGAACTGAACTGAACTGAAAGAGCATTTTTTTCCTCTTTCCTCTCCCTTAAGTAACTGTGTTAAAAATTATATACTTAATATCAGGTTTATTGGTAGTAGTGGAAGATAGGAGAACAGGACCAGGGTTGACATAGAAAGAGTATTCCCATGCAATCACAATGACAGTTGACATGATAAAGTCAGTGTAATTTAAAAAAGACTTTTTCACAAAATCTACAAACAAGAAATGCTGGAGAGGGTGTGGAGAAAGGAGAACCCTTCTGTATTGTTGATGGGAATATAACTTGAGATAGCCACTATGGAGAATAAGATAGAGGTTCTTAAAAAATTAAGAATAGAACTATCACATGACCCAGCAACCCCACCACTGGGCATATACCCAGAGAAAATCATTATTCAAAAAGACACATGTACCCCAGTGAGTGTTCATTGCAGCACTGTTTAAAATAGCCAGGACATCGAAACAACCTAAATGTCCAATGACAGATGCAATAAAGAAGATGTAGTGTATATATACAATGGAATATTACTCATTCACAAAAAGGGACAAAACTGAGTCATCTGTAGAGACATGGATGGACCCATAGACTGTCATACAGAGTGAACTAAGTCAGAAAAACCAAAACAAATATTAATGTATATATGTGGAATCTGAAAAAAGAACTGGTATAGATGATCTTATTTATGAAGCAAAAATAGACACAGATATAGAGAACGTACGGATACCAAAGGGGAAGGGGGGATGGGACGAGTTGAGAGATTGGGATTTATACATGTATATACTATTGATACTATGTATAAAATAGATAACTAATGAGAATCTACTGAATAGCACAGGGAACTCTACTGAATGCTCTGTGATGACCTAAAATGGGAAGGAAATTCAAAGAAGAGGAGATATATGGATACATATAGCTGATTCACTTTGCTGTACAGTAGAAATTAATACAACATTATAAAGCAACTATAACTACACCAATAAAAATTTTGTAAAAAAGATTCTTAACAAGATTTCTCTCTCTTTCCTCAACACACACAGACACACAGACACAGATACACGCACACATTTACACACACATATAATGCATTTACTCAAAGAAAAGCTATTAAATTAATGTCACAGGATACTCCTGTCATTAAATCTGACTAAGCAAAAGCTATTTCCTGGGAGAAACTAATTTTGACTCAAATTTAAAGAATGAAATATTCATGGTGAGTGTTGAAATAGGAAGGGTACAGAGAGGAAATTCTTAATAAGCGTTGGAAACGTCAGGAGAGAGATAATAAAGGCAGTGATAAACACATAAATATCCCCTAGCTGGGCAGGATATGACTGCAAAGAAATGGCAATGAAAGTGGCACACTATGACACAGTGAATTCTACTCACGTAATGAAGGAATATAACACACTGAAATAATTGTGACTCCCTAACTGCTGTTAGAGATTTGGGCAGGAACATTCAATTTTAAAAATCCTAAAAGGTTTCGCTTTGTGTCTTTCATTAAATAAGTGGAGATACCTGGAGAGGGACCATGACTTGTTCAATCCATAACTAGTTAGCTATCAAGCTGCCAGCACTTTGATTGCACCCATCGAGTCCCGGGAAAAGTCCCCATTATCAGCCACCTTTCACTTTGCGGCAATGGGGCCACCCGGTACTTCAGTTTCTGTTAGTATTAAGGATCCTGAGGCCATAACAGACACACCCAGGAATGGTGACTCAGGGAGCAACCAAGACTTAACTCAGGAGATGCAGGTCTGAGCAACTTGGGAATCACGCTGGCCTAATTCTCACTAGATTTTTGCTTATGTGACTTCTCCATATTTCACAAGAGTAAGAGTCACATCCCACAGAAGACACTAGGCTAGAATTAGGAAACAGAAAAACCAGCACTATCTGCTTAAACATTTACATATTCAAGATGATCAGAAATGATGACTTTATGGATATCTACCACTGAGTGGCTAGAAGAAAAGTGACTTTAATGAAAGATGACTTTTCAAAGTAATTAGAGGAGACATTTTCATAAGAGGTATTCATGGTAATTAGGAATAAATGCATATATCATCTTGGGAACACTTCTTGAGAGCCAAATAATTACCTGGGAAAAGTCTTGCTAGACGCTATCAGACTTTATAAAGTTGAACCAAATATAATTATGTCAACCATACAGTGACATAAATAGAAGGAGGTTGACAAAGAGCCAGTAAATAAAAATAAGATCCTCTTAGGGCACAAGGTGCTACCTACAACTGGATTTTCTCATAGGAAAATTCTCAAATAATCAAATTTTCAAAAGAAAAAGAAAAGAAAACATCTTTCTGAACAATTTGTAAGTGACAACTGGCAAAAATAAAATGAATACATACAAATCTATAAATCCTTGAAATGCTATAAAGATTATATTCTGCTTATAAAAGCAGAATGATTCAGAGATAAAGCAAATGCAATAAATTAGCAAAGTTCAAAAACAAAATATTCCCAGACAAGAGAGATGAGATATAGCATCATTTTTATTTCCTTTCTCAAGGGACTGGAAGGTTAGTTTGGTGGTTATGATCAGACTTTAAATATTTGGACCTCTAAGAAAACTGCTTTTGAATTCTTTTTATTATTTTGATTTTTTTTCTATTAAATGGCATTTATTTCATAAGCAGTTTATCTCATTTGCAAACAGAACAGTGAAAAAAAATTTAAATTCTTCTCTGAGATCATTACTGGGTTCAGCTATGCTGGTTCCTTGCATTACTTGTTACGACCTCATAGCTCTATAGTCTCATAATGATTAAGAAAAGAATTTCCATAGACTTCCCTGGTGGTGAAGAAGTGGTTAAGAATTCACCTGCCAATCCAGGGGACACGGGTTCGATCTTCGGTTTGGGAAGCTTCCACACCCCACAGGGCAGTTAAGTCTGCCCCCCACACTACTGAGCTCCGTGCACCCCAGAGCCTGTGCTCTGAAGCAACAGAAACTGCTGCAGTGAGAGACCCACACAAGGCAACCAGAGAGGAGCCCTGCTCAGCGCAACTAGAGAAAGCTGGCAAGCAGCAATGAAGGCACAGCACAGCCAAAAATAAAATTAGAAAACAAAAGAATTTGCCTAAGAAATGTGGAAGCAAGAAACTTCATTCTGTCCTCCAAAATAAACATTATTCAAGTACTTTATCAGAAAAAAAAAAAAAAAAGATAATCCTCTTTGTACATTTTATCCTCTCATGACAATTCATTGACAGTTACCAGTAAAGAGAATTCATCCCCTGAAAATAGTTCAGAAACAAGAAGTTTATGATGATAACTAATAGGCTAGAATCTGAAGGTTTACAAGAGCCTAACTCAGCTGCTGAGTCATGAAAAGCAGGCAGAATATTCCAAAGGAAACGTGTTTTGACAAGCTACGATTTCATAATAATATTTCACAGCAATATTTTCTTTTCTTATTTTAACATTTTTCACAGGACTTATGGGCAAGCAGTGTAAAATTGTTTAAAAATGTGGTCAATAACTGTGTCTTCTCTGGAGTATTGGATCCTTCAAAAATCTTTAAATTAACATTGTGACATAGCAAGAAACTTCCAAAATACTTGCACAACATACATCTCATATACTTATAGCCCATTTGGTCAAAATATGTATTAAATCTGGTAAGAAACAAACACATTCTCCAATGCTTTCAGGAAAATAACAGAAAACCACTGTTATCTACTGTGATTTATACTCAATTTCATTTTACTCAACTTATAAAGTTCAAATAATTCTCTTTCTTTGAATTCAGAATGGATATATGTATGCAAGGTAATATACATACTTTGGGTAAGTGTAAAGGTAGAATTCTTCCTTATTTTATGCCACCTGGAATTGGTGAAAGAGAAGCAAAGCATCATAATATTGTTTTACAGTTTGGACTTTGAGTTCCTTGTTTGCTAATTCAAGTGGGAATTCCCAGCAGACAATGACCAGGCAGAGGATATTACTTTTAAAGGTTTACTAAATAAACAGCTGTCACATTAGAACAAAAATACATCAGAAGGTCATGACTAATGTTCAGTATTCAGTGAGTGCTCGCCTGCGAACTCAGGCTAGCTCCTGAATTTCACTTTGTATCACAGATGTGCAATGCCCCAAGGGAGACTGCCTGAGGTTCAGGCTGATGAACTAATAACTGCAAAGATTAACATAATAAAAATATGAAGCTTCACTGATGCATTTTTCAGTTAACACTGTAGTTCAAAAACATACTGTCTCCCCAAACAGAAATTCACAAATATTACTACTTGGTATTTGTTATATTACCTATGAAGTGAAAGTGAAGTGAAAGGCACTCAGTTGTGTCCAACTCTTTGCGACCCCATGGACTATACAGTCCATGGAATTCTCCAGGCCAGAATACTGGAGTGGGTAGGCTTTCCCTTCTCCAGCGGATCTTCCCAACCCTGGGATCGAACCCAGGTCTCCCACATTGCAGGCAGATTCTTTACCAGCTGAGCCACAAGGGAAGCTCTATATTACCTATACAAGGACTCGTATATACTGAACTAATATATTGAATTTATATATAAATTGAACTATGAGAATTTTAAAAACTTCATTATTCTATGCTCTGTAAACAAATTCTACAGTTGTATTTTGTAAAACAGCACAACTCAAGAATATATACGAGTTTATATATGAGTATATATAAACAGCACAACTCGAGAATATATAGAGTTTATATATGAGTATATATATATATTCTCGAGTTGTGCTGTTTTACAAAATACAACTGTAGAATTTGTTTACAGAGCGTAGAATAGTCCAGTTTTAAAAATTCTCATAGTTCAACTTATTCAGTGAAAGTCTGGATGCCTACCATGTGCCTGATTCTACAGCTAATTTTTAACAACTGGAATAGATAAGTGCTTTCTTAATGTAATCCTGCTAAAGGGGTTAATACGAGTACAAAGTCAGCTTATTTGAGCTTTGAAGTTCTAAGGAGGGAAAAAACCACCTTACTTTGCAAAGCCTGCATGTGACATTGGTCTTGGAACATTGTGTCTCCTTAATAAGAACTAGAGATTCTTAGTTGCCTGTCTTGCAAACTGTCATGTCCCTGTGGGTTTCAAGGAATCTAATACATCTGTACTTCATAAAAGCATGCTTTCCCAAGCATCTCTGTGTCTTGTAGACATGAAAGAAAGCAATGCCAGGTATGTCTGCATCCCAAACCCCTTTTAGGTCTAAATTCTATACTGTATAGTATACATAGAGAAGTATCCATAGATGTACAGAGTATGTAAAGGTCCACTGTGTGGGTCACAATAAACTGTGGAAAATACTTAAAGAGATAGGAACACCAGACCACCTTACCTGTCTCCTGTGAAACCTGTATGCATGTCAAGAAGCAATAGTTAGAACCAGACATAGAACAAAGAATTGGTTCAAAACTTGGAAAGGAGTATGTCAAGTCTGTATATTGTCACCTTGCTTATTTAACATACATGCAGAGTCCATCATGTGAAATGCTGGGCTGGATGAATCTCAAGCTGGAATCAAGAAGGCCGGGAGAAATATCAACAGCCTCAGATATGCAGATAATACTACCTTAAAGGCAGAAAGTGAAGAGGAACTAAAGAGCCTCCTGATGAAGGAGAAAGAGGAGAGTGAAAAAACTGGTCAAAAACTCAACATGCAAAACACTAAGATCATAGCATCCAGTCACAGCACTTCATGGCAAACAGATGGGGAAACCATGGAAATAATAAATGACTTCATTTTCTTGGGCTCCAAAATCACTGCAGACAGTGACTGGAGCCATGAAGTAAAGACATTTGTTCATTGGAAGGAAAGCTATGACCAACCTAGATGGCATATTAAAAAGCAGACATCACTTTGCAACAGAAGTCTAAATAGTCAAAGCTATGTTTTTTTCCAGTAGTTATGTAAGAATGTAAGAATTTGACCATAAAGAAGATTGAACACTGAATAACTGATGTTTTTGAACTGTGGTGCTGGAGAAGATTCTTGAGAGTCCCCTGGACAGTAAGGAGATCAAACCAGTCAATCCTAAAGGAAATCAACCCTGAACATTCAGTGGAAAGACTGATGCTGTAGCTGAAGCACCTGATTCAAAAAGCTGACTTATTAGAAAAGAACCTGATGCTGAGAAAGATTGAAGGCAAAAGGAGAAGCGGGTGGCAGAAGTGAGATGGTTAAATAGCATCACTGACTCAATGGACATGAATTTGAGCAAACTCCAGGAGATAGTAGAGGACAGAGGAGCCTGCTGCGCTGCAGTCCATGGGGTCTCAAAGAGTCAGCCACTACTTAGCAACGGAACAACAACAACACAGTATCCATAACTAAGAAATAGACACTTCATAGTTAACGATCATAATCTTTTGTTTATATATTTTAAAACTCAATAAACAACTTCGGAAATCGTGTTGTAATGTCCAAAACACCTATCATGGTGCTGAGTACATAGAAAGCTCTTAATAAGCTTTAAGATGTTAGTTAAAAAATATTTATACAGTTTTGTCTGAGCTCTGTGATAGAATTTCTGAGATTGATAAGCCAATATAAATATTTCATAAACAGAACAGACACCCTAACATGCTAAACACCACAGAAAGTTACTTCAGAATTTTACATTATCAAGCCTGACTAAATACTGTTTTCACACAACTCAGGAAATAAATAAGAAAATCTATGCTTTATTCAAGGGATAAATAGATTCAAGAGATTAGATCTGATAGAGTGCCTGAAGAACTACAGACGAAGGTTTATAACATTGTATAGGAGGCAGTGTCAAAACCATACACCCCGCCCCTCCCCCCCCCCAAAAAAATAAAAGAAAATGGTTGTCTGAGGAGGCCTTACAAATAGCTGAGAAAAGAAGAGATGAAAAGGCAAAAGAGAAAAAGAAAGATAATACCCATTTGAATGAAGAGTTCCAAAGAATAGCAAGGAGAGATAAGAAAGCCTTCTTAAGTGAACAATGCAAATAAATAGAGGGAAACAATAGAATGGGAAAGACTAGCAATCTCATCAAGAAAATGAGAGATACCAAGAGAATGTTTCATGCAAAGATGGGCACGATAAAGGACAGAAATAGTATGAACATAACAGAATCAGAAGAGATTAAGAACAGGTGGCAAGAATACAAGAAGAACTATACAAAAAGGTCTTAATGACCCAGACAACCATAATGGTGTGGTCACTGATCTAGAGTCAGACATCCCTGAGTCTGAAGTCAAGTGGGCCTCAGGAAGCATTACTACAAACAAAGCTAGTGGAGGTGATGGAATTCTAGTTGAGCTCTTTCAAATCCTAAAAAGATGAAGCTGTGAAAGTGCTGCACTCAATATGCCAGCAAATTTGGAAAATTCAGCAGTGGCCACAGGACTGGAAAAGGTCAGTTTTCACTCCAATCCCAAAGAAAGGCAACGCCAAAGAATATTAAAATTACCGCACGATTGCACTCATTTCACATGCTAGCAAAGTAATGCTCAAAATTCTCCAAGCCAGGCTTCAACAGTATGTGAACTGAGAATTTCCAGATGTTCAAGCTGGATTTAGAAAATGCAGAGGATCTCTGGATCAAATTGCCAACATCCGTTGGAACAGAGATAAAGCAAGAGAATTCCAGAAAAACATCTGCTTCTTCTTCATTTACTACACAAAAGCCTTTGACTGTGTGGATCACAACAAACTGTAGAAAATTCTTAGAGAAGGGAAAACAAGATTACCTTCTGAGAAGGGAATACTTTCTCACCTGCCTCCTGAGAAACCTGTATGCAGGTCAAGAAGCAACCTATATGCAGGTTAGAATCAGACATGGAACAATGAACTGGTTCAAAATTGGGAAAGGAGTATGTCAAGGCTGTATATTGTCATCCTGCTTATTTAACTTATATGCAAAGTACATCATGTGAAATGCTGGGCTGGATGAAGCTCAAGCTGGAATCAAGATTGCCAGGAGAAATATCAACAACCTCAGACATGCAGATGATACCACTCTAATGGCAGAAAGTGAAGAGAAAAGAGCCTCTTGAAGAGGGTGAAAAGAGGAAATTGAAAAGCTGGCTTGAAATTCAATATTCAAAAAACTAAGATCATGGCATCTGGTCTCATCACTTCTTGACAAATAGATGGGCAAATAATTGAAACAGTGACAGATTTTATTTTCTTGGGCTCCAAAATCACTGTGGACAGTGACTGCAGCCATGAAATTAAGTCACTTGTTCCTCAGAAGAAAAGCTATGACAAACCTAGACAGCGTGTTAAAAAGCAGCGACATCACTTTGTCAATAAAGGTCTGTCTAGTCAAAGCTATGGTTTTTCCAGTAGTCGTGAATGATGTGAGAGCTGGACCATGAAGAAGCCTGAGCACCAAGGAATGATGCTTTCAAATTGTGGTGCCGGAGAAGACTGTTGAGAGTCCTTTGGACTGCGAGGAGATCAAACCAGTCAATCCTAAAGGAAATGAACCCTGAATATTCATTAGAAAGATGGCAGCCGAAGCGCCAATACTTTTGCCACCTAAAGCAAAGAGCCAACTCATTGGAAAAGATTGTGAAGCTGGGAAAGACTGAGGGCAGGAGAAGTGGGCAACAGAGGATGAGACGGTTGGATGGCACCATTGACTCAATGGACACGAGTTTGAGCAAGCTCCAGGAGATAGTGAAGGACAGGGAAGCCTGGTGTGCTGCAGTTCATGCAGTTGCAAAGAGTCAGACAGCACTGATCGACTGAACAACAACAAAATGTTTTATTTACCAAAATAAACTATATCCAGAGCAAGAATTAGGGCTCTGTGCACTTATGAACAAGGAAAATTTTCCCAGATTTACTAACCACATATTTCCTTTCAGAGATTAAGGAAAAGTTAAATGACTTAGATTATGAATGCATCAAATCATCCCATTTCCAGTCCATACACCTTAGATATCATGCATGAAGGTCTCTCACATGCATGAACATGATGAAGAGAAGGAAATCTCCACCTGCAGCAGGGACGCAACACCTGATCTCAGAAATTTGCAACATATGAGAAGTACAGCCTGCCTATATATTTGTATGTATATTTCCTGAAAGTAACAAGCATAGTCTATACACGTAGAGATTCTTATTAATATATGTATCTATTATACCATATGTCCCCAACCCGTGGGTCACGGGCTGCTACCAGTCTGAGGTCTGTTAGGAACTGGGCTGCACAGCAGGGTTGAGTGAAGGGTGAACACACGAGGCTTCGTGTGTTTCTCCAGCCGCTCCGCATCGCTCACTTTACAGTCTGAGCTCTGCCTTTTCTCAGATCAGGGGTGGCATTAATTCTCAGACGAGCGTGAACCCTGCTGTGAACTACTGGGATCTAGATGGCTCGTTCCTTATGAGAATCTAACGCCTGGTGATCTGAGGCAGTGATGCTAGCACTGGGCTGCTACTGTCTCCCGTCACCCCCAGATGGGACCGGCCAGTTGCAGGAAGAGGAGCTCAGGGCTCCTCCTGATTCTGCATTATGACAAGTGGCACGGTTATTTCATTACATATGACAATGTTAAGAATAACAGAAAAAAAGTGCACAATAATGTAATGCACTCAAATCATCCCCGAACCATTCCTCCCGCCCCCTCTACCCTGGTCTGTGGAAAAACGGTCTTCCACGAAACTGGTTCCTGATGCCAAAATGGCTGGAGACTGCTGTATTGATACTACTCTGGTGATCTCCCACGTTTCAGATCTTTCATCTAGAGACAGAAATATTACCTTTCTTGCTTCTTTGATCATCTTCCGAATGGTTTCCTTAATCGTAAGCAGTTGTGCTCTTGGTGGATGAAAGAGGAGCTCAATGTGCGTACCCCCTAAGAGTCCAGGCATTACATAAGGCCAGCCTAAGTCAAGATTTGGGGCTTCCACATCGGACTCCACAGGCCAGTAAGTCCCTGAAGATGATGCATCATCGCAGGAATTATCAGGACCATGTGCCGTGCTTTGTGCAACTTTTTGAACATTGTTTAAAATGTAATTAATTTCTTCCTCAGCTAGAAAGTCTGACACTCGTTCCTTGGCAAGAAATTCTTTGTATGCATCTAACCCATGTTCAATCAGCGTGTCCACGGCCACTCGGTACCATTCCTTATAGTGAGGTTCAATGTAATTGTCTGATTTACACTCGTCATTCAAGGAGGACAGCATTGATGAGGACTCCATGCTTGCAAATCTTTGACAAGGGCACTTTCAAATGTCCATTCATGAAGGAAAGAGAGGTATCTGGATGTCTAAAAAGAAGAAAATCAAAATCAGAATTTGGAAATCAAATGTTTTAAAATCCTTATTCATTTTTAATACTGGCTCAGTATAACATACATTTTATATCCAAAGTGGCATTAATAATACCACAATTCACATAATCCCAATAATTATTATGGTATTATTCAGATAATACCATAATCCAAATAAGTTAAACTGATTTCCTTTTACAGATTCCTTGTTGATAAATCCCTTCCCAAGATACCTCTAACTCTAGTTTCTCATCTAAGGAAATATACCTTCCTCCTCTGACATTCTGAAAGCTCATCCTTCTTAAGTTTAATCTGGGATTACACATGGTATGATTAGAATCAGAATAAAACCAATGCCTGGTCAGCCATTTACATAAATCTTTACCAAATACCTGTTAAGCATATATCCTGATGAAATTTAAAAAGCTCAAAACACTTGCCTTCCAGGGATGTATTAATAAGATGAAGAGGTGAACTATACACACAAAGCTGTTTGTTACCACTTTGAACAAAGACATATACTGCTAGGGGCCAAAATGAGTACTGTGTGTAGTCAATGTTTTCAGAATAAAAGCAAGTCGAGATCAATATGGAATAGAAGAGATGCATTATGGTTAGCCTAGAGAGGAGGTGGGCTTCAGCTGAACCTGGGACGATGAGTAAAAATATGATCAAATGTCAAGAAGGAATATTTTCATCCCACACAAGAATGTAAAACCTAAGCAAAAGCACAGAACAGGTATGAGCTTGGTACATCCAGAGTTGGTTTAAAAAAAAGACAACTTGGTCTGCTGGAAATCAGGATCCTTGTGTTGGTGGCAGGAGATAGAGGGGGATAGACCAAATGGAGCCAGGTGTGGGGGCCCACGGGAGATTGTTGTGATTCAGCAAAACTTGTGCCCAAGACAATTAGTCTGGCAGTATCAGGGGAGTAGAGGAGGGATAAGGAGCTGAGAGAGCCCTTCTCTTTTCAAACTCCCAGTGAGGACGTGACAAGAATATTCAAGCCATGGTGCAAAGCACAGACTTGAAATCTGATGGCTTGACGGCATACAGGTGATAAAGAAATTCAGGGCATCAAAGACAATTCAGTTTTCTCTTAGGGAGGAAAATCTGCCTACCCAAGCCCACGCCCCATCCCTCACAATGCCCACAAAGTGCTATTCATTCCCTCACTCCCTCTGTCAGATACTGGACTGGACCTTATGTCCGTCAAAGCGGGGACTTTCCAGGCTTTTGAGGTCACAAGCTCCATTGTGTGGATGCAGGCAAAGTACAGCTCTACGATGTGCTACAAGCGCTCCAGGGCTTCTCTGACTAAAAACACCTTTGTCAGTGGCCCTGCGTAGTTGTCAGTTTTCTACTTCTCTCAGCTTTACCGAAAAGCTAATCTGGAAGCCATTACCATTTATTAACTCCTCACCTGAAAATACGTAACAAGAGTCACTAACCATAGACAGAAGTCATGGGGGAACGGACAATAAACAGGGCCATAGTTCTGCTGGGGGAGAAAAGGTCAGAAAAGATCCAGTGTATAGGAAGCCAGACTGAGGAGTGAGCGGGGTTCAGGGTACCTTACTTTACTATTTTATGTAAATAGATGGAGACAAGCCTGCCTCCATCCCTAGGCTTGGAGGTTTTACAGAGAAAATCTAGCAGGAATGAAACCTAAAGATTAAATCTGACATAAGGAAAAAAGAGAACACGTTGCTTTCAGTTTCCTAGAGGATTCTCAGCTTGAGCCATAACTTGACCAAAGCCAAGGCAACTGGAACTGTCCCTGGGTCCCGGGACCATCATCATCTCTGCAACATGGCATCGGAGTTCTGGGCAACACAGTCTTCCTGCCTCCCATGGGATTATGGTGCAGTTTTGGGGTAACATGCTCTCATTAGTCCATGGGCTAGAGGAATAAGGACTAAGCTGTCTGCTAGACTGATAGATAAGCTACAAAGAAGTAAAATTTGATTATTTTATTACCTCATTACATCCAACTTAATCTATTGACATGTACCAGGATGTTAAGAAGGAAACTTTCATAAATGTTTCAATCTTATATAGGTGCCCAGGGGTTCTCAATGGGAGAGATTTGATGCCATCCACTCTAAGCACGAGCAATGTCTGGAGATGTTCTTAATGATAAGGACGTGTGGGGAGGTGTGTTACTGCCATGCGGTGTGCAGGGACCAGGGATGCTGCTAAGTCCACATCAACGCACAGGACAGCCGCCCACAGTAAGGAATTACCTGGTCCAAAATGCAAATGGTGCCAAGGTTGAGAAATCCTCATCAAGTTGCTCACTTCCTGTGCACAGTATTAAACTACTAAATAATGACCTTTGCAGTGTTCATTAAAGTTCTCTTTTGCACATTAACACTCATTTATTAACAAAGAAATAAGGTTTTTATTTGTTTGACAGAATGAATTAATCTGATCAAAGTTGAGTTTCCTAAGGTTTAGTGAAGAGTAGTTTTCATTTGATAATTCCAGTCCACGAAGGGACAAACATCCAGTGATCACAGGAAATCACACAGATCATCTGTAATTGTTAAAAACAGTAGGTAACTGATGACTGTTCGTAACAGTCCCAGGCCTCCTAAGCACTCATTTTTAAACTTTCAAAATTTAACTTTTGAATTCCTAAAACATGTGATGCTACCTGCCTATTCCATCTGGAAATCAAAATGCATAAAGTGCTTTAAAAAATACTTAATTCATTTATGAGCTTTACCTATGCAAATATATACACTGCAAATATTTTTAAAAACTTCATTCTTGAACTATGTGTAAGCTGAGAAATCACAGAGATCAGAGGGATTATGAAAGTAAAATAAAACTAGGAGGACACATATGAAAAATTAATTATGAAGGAAAAAACAATTGGAAGTGAAAATAAAAGTGAAACCCTATAGGACTAGTCAAGAGCAAAACCAGATACGATGCAGATAAAACACACCAGAGGAAAAACGCAACAGCCATAAGTACTGAAGTTGAGATATGATGTATAAGAGTTAAGATAAGAAACAAATACACTTGATTTGTCCTGCTGGAGAGAAGCTATCCTTCAACCATTGTCTAGAGACCTACTCATTTATTGCAAGAGCTGTTTACAGGGGGCTACTTATAAAAGAGCCAGCTACATAAATGTTAATGGGAGAGAGCAAAGCAATGGCTCCTACATAAAGAGCTACCGCAATAAAATAGCACCTGTAGTTAGTTATTGGAGAAGGAAATGGCAACCCGCTCCAGTGTTCTTGCCTGGAGAATCCCAGGGACGGGGGAGCCTGGTGGGCTTCCGTCTATGGGGTCGCACACAGTTGGACACGACTGAAGTGACTTAGCAGCAGCAGCAATTAGTTATAGACTCAGTACAGCACTTTAAGAGTTCAGTTGTTAAATATTCAAAGGGTTATATTTGAGGACAAAATGAATTGGGTATGCCTTTAAACACAGAAAAATTTAGCATCATTTAATTAATAACCATTAAAAACTCTTAGAAAGTACATTCTTTTCATATACTATTTCATATATATTCTTTTCACAGGACAGAGTTAACGAGAAAAGAAAAATAAAATCTTTCCGTGATATAAAAGCTGAGGAGAATGTTTGGCTCATCTATTATTTGACTCACTCCAGAAAAAGAGACTCGCAAAACACATGATTCAAATCCAGACCCCCAAACCACCACATACTGCATTTGCTATCAAACTTTAGGGTCATTGTGGGAAGTATAAATTCCAAAAATGAAATCTGTAAATACAAAATATATAAACAAGGTATAAAAGAATAGATTTCAATGTGTGGGCCACTCTAGTTTGGACATTTCAATTATAAAACTAAATATACAACTCGCACAAGGTAACAGCTGCACTCCTAGGGTTGATCCTGAGAAATGGAAACTGACCTTCACACAAAGATTTGTACACGAATGTTCACAACAGTCTTATTTATAACAGCCCCAAGCTGGCAACAACTTAAACGTCTTTTGCAGTTGAGTATTATACGAACTGTGGTACCCCCATATCATGGAGTATTCATCAGCCATACAGTGGACTAACTTCTGATGCCTGATCAACCTCTACGAACCTCACGAGAAGTACGCTGGGTGAAGAAGGCCAAACCCCAAAGACTATGATACAAACTTAGAGTTCTGCAAGATATAACCGCTGCCTAAAGGGAGGGAAACTGCATAAAAGATAACAACCAATTTCTCTGTATTATTTCTCTCAACTTCATGTGAATCTACAATTATCTTAAAACAAATTGTGCTCACTAGCAATTTCACCTGCCTTGAATAGAAAACAAAATAAAAATAACATATAACTGGGAGGGTGAGAGCTTGTGTTCAGGGTCACACCACTAGGTTTAAAGCCTGCTTCCCAAATCACAGTCAATTCCCTACATATGAACTTTTAAGTTGTGAGCTTTCAAAGATGTGAACGTGTGTTCCAGTAACATCAGGGTGGGTGAAACTGCAGCTTGCCCTCTGATTGTTAGCTGGGTACCTAGGGTAACTTTGTTTGACTTATGAACAAACAGGACTTGCAAATGGAACTCTTGGAATGGAACTCATTTGTATGTAGGGGATTTACCATGTTGTGAAGTTCGTGGACAAATGACCTATGTACACAAGCCTCAGTCTATGCCTCTTACCAAATGCAAGTTTGTGATCCTGATCCACAGTGAGGTCAAACAAAGTGAAACATCGGAGTTTGGAGGAAGGTATATTGCAGATCCCTGAACAGACAATGTGTGGCTCCTGCTCAAAAACCCTGAACTCCCTGAAATGCCATTTTTAAAGGCAGGTGAGACAGAAGCATCTCAAGGAATGTATCATCTGATGCACAATTCTCTGGTTAATGGTGAGAGGTACCAGCATGGTGTCACAGGGGTTAACATTAGCAGTCCTCAGGCTCCAATAGGTCTGGGGCTATATACTCCTGGTCATCAATTTCTTTCACTTTTAGCATCTGAAAAACTTGGGAAAATACAAGATGCTATTATGGTGGGGGTACTTCAGAGAGGTGCTCAAGCAGAAGATATGGAGAGGGGTCTGTCCAAGGAAGGCCCCATAGGTCCTGCTCAGTTACATGTTCATGACATTAGGTCATTCTTAGAAATAAATGAGGCAAATGCCTGTGAAGTATTATACTAGTATTCCTATTTTACATTTTAACATAATGTTACAGTATAATTACTCTAAAGATATAAAAAATTTGGTCATGAAAGTCTTTTAGGATTCAAAAAAAGGCAGTCTCTGTCATCCCATCAGCAGTGTTAACACTGTTTTGTCAACTGTAGTATTAAGCCAACAGCTAAACCTAGTCTCCATTGTTTACAGTTTCTGATCACACAGCGATCATTGGAAAGACTTCTGAAATAAGAGGTTGGTGGAAAAATGCTCCAAGGAGAAATTATAAGCTTCTTAAATAACAGATAGTCTGAGGTTATGATTAGCTCATGGGCAAGCGGCTGGCCCCAAATCAGGATTTTGGCTGAAAGAAACCCCAGAGAGGTAAGCATTGCCAATGTCCCTGATGTTCTGTTACCAACTTCAGTCTTAGGCTGTTTCTATTCAACCAATGCAGATGATACCACCCTTATGGCAGAAAGCAAAGAGGAACTAAAGAGCCTCTTGATGAAGGTGAAAGAGGAGGGTGAAAAAGCTGGCCAAAAGCTCAACATTCAAAAAATGGAGATCATGGCACCTGGTCCCATCACTTCATGACAAATAGATGGGGAGACAATGGAAACAGTGACAGACTTTGTTTTGGGGGGCTCCAAAATCACTGCGGATGGTGACTGCAGCCATGAAATTAAGAGACGTTTGCTCCTTGGAAGAAAAATCATGACAAACCTAGACAGTGTATTAAAAAGCAGAGAAATCACTTTGCCGACAGAGGTCCACATAGCCAAACCTATGGTTTTTCCAGTAGTCATGTATGGATCTGAGAGTTCGACCATAAAGAAAGCTGAGCAATGAAGAATTGATGCTTTTGAGCTGTGGTGTTGGAGAAGACTTTTGAGAGTCCCTTGGACTGCAAGGAGATCAAACCAGTCAATCCTAAAGGAAATCAATCCTGAATATTCATTGGAAGGACTGATGTTGAAGCTGAAACTCCAATACTTTGGCCACCTGATGCGAAGAGCTGCCTCATTAGAAAAGACCCAGATGCTGGGAAAGATTGAAGGCGGGAGGAGAAGGGGACGACAGAGGACGAAATGGTTAGATGGCATCAGTGACTCAATGGACATGAGTTTGAGCAAGCTCCAGGAGATGGTGAAGGACAGGAAGCCTGGTGTGCTGCAGCCCGTGGGGTCGCAGAGATTCAGACACGACTGAGCAACTGAACAACCACAACACTGCTGTCATGGATTCAACTGAGTCATCCAAGAAAATATGTTCAAGACCTAATCCTCAGTACCAGTAAATGTGATCTCATTTGGAAACAGGGTATTCTCTGCAAGACACAAGACGTAGACAAATACGTGGGATAACTCCAGGTGACTGAAGAGGCAGAGATCAGAATCCTAGAGATTACTGCCAACACCAGACCTAAGAGAAAGTCATGAACAGATTATCCCCTAGAGCTTCCAAGAAAACAGGGTCCCAAGGACACCAGACTATTAGCCTCCAGAACTGTGAGAGAATAAACTCTATTGTTTTAGGCCAAAATTTGTCACATTTTGTTACAGCAGCCCTGGAAAGCTAACATAAACACACATAGGATTATTTTTATTTGTAAATCTTAAAAATGTCAAATAAAGGAACTTAAAAAAATAAATTTACCCTTCACAAATGATTTCAATTGTTTTTCCAGTGTGTTATTATAAAACAAGTTTTCTGACATAACTTCGACGTTATGGCAAATTTCTTTAAGGGACATTTGATAGTCCTTCAAATATTGAGGGAAAAGATACCTCAAATCACTCTTTTTGGAGCGGGCATTGACTCTGATGTGCATCAAAATGTTTGCTTATAGAAGATGAGAAAATTTTTTATAAAGGCTTGTTTCAGAACATCCTTGACTGATAAAATCTACAGTGGACAACAGTTGAAAATAACTTAACTCTTCTTTCTTCAAATTTTTCAGTTCAGTTCAGTCGCTCAGTCATGTCCGACTCTTTGCAACCCCGTGGACTGCAGCACACCAGGCTTCCCCATCCATCACCAACGCTGCCAATATTATGTTTGACTTTGATTTTAAGAAATTTAAGTTGACCATGAAAACATTAAAGAAGCTACTACTAAATTTAAAATTCACTATAATAATTTGCCGAGGGCAATCAGATACATAATCGCGGCAACCAAACATACTAAGATTCTAAGCTGATTTCATAAAATGGCCAATAGTGTGGGTCACAGGCTTCCACAGAGCAAGCCAAGGAATTCACACTCCTGCAGCACATGCGGTGTGGGTGCAGACTTGCCCACAAGTGGATATGCCCATGTGGCACACGCAGAGTGGGTGCAAATGCCTCTATACGTGGTCATCAAGAGAATCAGCCATCTTATCAAACTCATGAAAAGGACAAAACTAAGCAGCTGCAACTCGTTCTATAAATCCTGATGAAAATATCATTTGCTCACTATCTAATCATTTCTCAGTTTCCTTAATCTCTTTTAATTGGGGAATAGCATGGTGATCACTTTCACATCAAAATAGTTCCAGGGTTTGTTTCTTATTGGCTGCTCTTCAATATATTGGCATCCCCAGTCTAAACTATAGTTCAAATGGAAGAACATAAAGACCATGAACTTATGTTCATGTCAATAAAACATAGTCATTTATTATATTTGGAAGGATTTATTGAGTAATTCCTATAGAGAAACATGTAGGAGAAAGAATAAACACTTTACTGAGAGAACATGTACTTAATAGTCAAACTGCAGAGAATTACTCTATGCATGGCTTAAAATGAAAGAGAAATTAAAGCAAATTACTCTTGGACCAATATCTGACCTATTCCTAAATTGTGTTTTATTATGATATCAGTACACCAAAATATCCAAGGAATGGAACAGGGTAACCCTAACTGGTTACATCTTGTGCCAAAAATGCTCCACCTCAGCCTGGTCCTGATCAACGTGTGTGACAATTATTTGTACCAATAAATAGAAAAACGTCGATACAGTTTACAGAACTGAACAACAACATATATGTTAGATGACAGACTCAATATTCAAAATGACCTTACATAGTAAGATAATAGATCAACTGGATAGGATGAAACCCAATACAATAAATTTTAAAGTTTAAGTTTACATTAAAAACTAGTTCTATAAGTACAGGATGGAGGAGGGTAGGGGGAAGATTATGTCGTGAGGAATATTTGAAAAACGGAATTGTTCATCCAAAGAGAACACAAATAGAGACATATTAGGGTAATCTTTAATTACATGAAATAGGGAAGGAGAATGATTTTAAAGGCAAACGACAAATCAGAGGTTGGTTCAGTGACCCAGAGTGGGAAAAACAGCCTAGGAGTCGACTTCTGCTCTGCCACATACTCGTTGTAAGACCTTGTCATTTCATGACTCCAAACCTCATGTTCCTGTACTGAGGGCAAAGGGTTTCTATAAAAGCCTTACTATCTATTTGCCATAAATATTGCTACAAATGGTGAGGCAGCCATATAGGATGGATTTTATTTAGTAATAAGTCTCCATTTTTTCCTTAATTTCTACCTGTGTACTCTCTTTCTGTATGTATTCAGGCAAAGGACACATTTTTGGACAGAGTCCTATAACATGTCACAAGTTGAGTTCTGGGGGCACACCTTTTGCTCTAAAACTCTAAGATGACATTTATATTGCCTGCTGAAAAAATCTGGAATAGATACCCACAAACTCGCGAACTTTACTTGGAAGCATGGAGGTGGTTAAGAAAGCATGTTTCACTCAGGTGTGACAAAGACCTGCCTACTAAGTCCTGTCCTAGATTCTCCTGGGTCAGCCTTCCCCATTCAGCTTCACTTTATTGAAGCTAAATAAACAACATTAAACACACCCATTTTCAAATTAAAACAAGAGAACGAAAAAGCCAAGACAGTCAGGTGTCTCTCGCTTCTGCTGGGATGCCGTATGGACAACAAGCAGGCTACTGAACTACTCAAGAGAAAAATTATAACTTAAGAAAATTCATCCAAAATCAAAAGGACACACACATAAAAATGAGAGTGCTTGTCTTTGAGTGCTGGTGCTATGGGTGATTTTTTTAAAAACTCTTTATACCTTTCTGTATTTGCCAAATATTTAGTAATGAATTGGGCTTCCCTTGTGGCTCAGTTGGTAAAGAATCTACCTGCATTGCAGGAGACCTAGGTTTGATCCCTGGGTTGGGAAGATCCCCTGGAGAAGGGAAAGGCTACCCACTCCAGTATTCTGGCCTGGAGAATTCCATGGACTGTATAGTCCATGGGGTCACAGAATTGGACACAACTGAGTGACTTTCACTTTTTTAACAATGAATATATGGGATTCCCTGGTGGCCCAGATGGTTAAAGAATCTGCCTGCAATGCAGGAGACTGGGTTTGATCTCTGGATCAGGAAGATCTCCTGGAGGAGCACATGGCTATCCACTCCAGTATTCTTGTTGGAGAATCCCATGGACAAAGAAGCCTGGTGGGCTATAATCCACTGGGTTGCAAAAAGTTGGACACAACTGAGCAACTAACACACACTTTTATCAATGAATATATATTGTTCACACTAGGGAAGAGGATGTTCCCACTGGGGAAAAAGAAAGTTGATAAAACAATTTTATTCCAACAGTTAATTTTAACTTTAGAAAATCCTCTTCTTTTTTCATTCATGTGCTAAGTTGACTATAGTAGGTAATTCAAAACACTGCATATAAAACTGTCTAATAACTATTACAAAGCAACACATGAACAGGTACAAAACATACAGAAAATAAAGCAATATTGTTACGGGGGCCATAAAGAAAACAAAATGAAAATAACTACATGTGGTTAACGAGGTCTTAAATAAGTAGCTCAGGGAGACAGATGCGGTGTCATCCCCACCTCTCAGGGAGTCAGGACCATGGCCAGGGCAAGGGGCACCCACAGCACTTCCAGCACCGAGCATCTTATGTGGTGCATCAAGTAAAGGCCTTGTTCTCTGCCTCTTTCCTAAGGCTAGGAGCCTGTGATCGAGGAGACTGTGTCTGTTTAGCACACTCATCAGTGCTCAGGATGGACGTAACTGTTAAATAACCAATTAATCACATATTACCTTAAAAACTCAAACAGAATTAGAGTTGATTAAAGTGGTGCTTTAATCAAATGCCAATGCAGGAGACTTAAAGAGACATGGGTTTGATTCCTGGGTCAGGAAGATCCCCTGGAGAAGAAAATTGTAACCCACTCCAGTATTTTGGCTAGAGAATCCCACGGACAGAGGAGCCTGGCGGGCTACCGTCCATGGGATCACAAAGAGTCAGACAGGACTGAAGTGACTTAGCACACATGCAAAGTATGATAGGCCCCAAAATACTGAAGTATAATTTTTTTTAAATGCTAAAACCTCTGCATAACGTTTGGGCTTCTCAGGTGTGTGCATGAAGTGTGAAAGTCACTCAGGCATGTCCAGCTCTTTGCAACCCCATAGAGTATACAGTCCATGGAATTCTCCAAGCCAGAATACTGGGGTGGGTAGCTTTCCCCTTCTCCAGGGGATCTTCCCATCCCAGAGATCAAACCCAGGTCTCCCTCACTGCAGGTGGATTTTTTACCAGCTGAGCTGCAAGGGAAGCACAAAAATACTGGAGTGGGGCTTATCAGGTGCCTAGTGGTAAAGATTCTGCCTATGATGCAGGAGATGTGAGTTCGATCCCTGGGTTAGGAAGATCCTCTGTAGGAGGGTGTGGAAACAACTCTAGTACTCTTGCTGGGATAATCCCATAGACAGAGGAGCCTGGCAGGCTCCAGTTCATGGGGTTGCAAAGAGTCAGACACGACTGAAGTGACTATGCACTCACGCATGCTTGTGCAGAACTTGAAAGGTGTAAGCACCTATTTGTTTCTGCTAAGTGGAGCTTAGTTTTTCAGTAATACAAATTATTACCCTTTTGTAAAGCACTTTAAGAGAATAATCAGAAATCCAATGAGTACTGTAAAAGTTCTTTGATAAATCCATGCTCTCTATCAAAAAAAATTAATTTCAAATGAGCACTTTATCAGAAGTATGGAGCTGTTATTGTGTCACTTGGAGATTCTCCCTAAAATTTGTATTTTAAAGCGTTTAATTATGTTAAAGTCATTCTCAAAAGTGACTTCTCTGCACTTCATCTTAACAAAATAAAGTTCTAAGTCTTGCATTTTTTCAACAGAAACAGTGATACAAATTAGCTGTAAAGCATGACTCATTTCCCTGTGTCACTAATGTCAGTTCTATTATTAAACAGATTTATTTCAGCAGGAAGAAAGGATTCATTGGGTGTTTAAATGAGTTATGATTATAGATGTTTGGTGTATCATTAACATGAAACTGGAGTAAACCGTATATTCCTGAGCAGCCCTGAGAAGCTTCAAAGTCTATATTTCTTTTTACAACTTGATAAAACACCTCATGGTGAAGCTTCAGTTTATCCCTTAAGTTACCCTGATACAAACCCAGATTATGGTTCCAAGAAGTATGTAAATCTCTCTGTTCTAAAGCACGCAAAACTTACAATAGGACCAGGATCTCCTTCCACCTTGAGAACTGCTAGAGTGTCAGGGGAAGTGATTTTTATAGTGACAGTTGTTAGAGCCAACAATATCGAAAAAACACAGCTGAGATATCCTCCGTGCTGGGTTCCAGGACACCACCTGAGAATTACTTTCAAATGTCATCAAGGCCCATTTTCCCATTTCTTGGCTTGAACTTGGGAGCTACACTCATCTCTGTCCTCAACCGTCTCTGTCAACACTCTCCCCAGGAACCTTACAGGTGAACACACCTGTCCACAGGTGACACGTGAATCCCAGACCTGACTGCTCCCTTAGGCTCCAGATCCATATAGTCAATTGGTTCCGACATCTTCCCTGGGTACCTTTCTTTACCTTTAACATTACAAGTTCATTCCCTTCTTAGGATCTCGACACTAGTTGTTCATCTACCTGGAACACCCCTTCTTTTCACTCCTTTCTTATATGTCACCACCTTACAGAAGTCTTCCAGACTGCTGATTAAAACAAAAACAAAAACACCCTGTCTGCCATGCTTAATTCTCTTACCTGGTTTTATTTAAGATATATCACTTACCATGCTGTAAAATAGCAAAGGTATTTATTTACTTGCTATGGTCTGTATCCTCCTCACTAGAATGGAAACCCCTCAAAGGCCACCAAACAGTATTCTAATTTACCAGTGCCCTTACCATACTGGTTAGTACCTATCCCCACTGTCTTGGATAGGTCTCATGTCTCATGTTCTCCTCTTGGGTTTTATTCTTTCTGTGTAATCACAAAGGAGAAATATCTAAGGATCCATCTCTATGCCTCCATCTATCCATCCATCTATCTATCCATCCACCCATCCATCCACCCATCTATCCATCCATCCATCAATCTAATCCATCCATCCATCCATCCATCTATCCATCCATCCATCCATCTATCCATCCATCCATCCATCTATCCAGTCAGCCAGCCAGCCAGCCATCCATCCATCCATCCATCCATCCATCCACCCATCCATCCATCTATCCATCCATCTATCCATCCATCCATCCATCCATCTACCCACCCATCCATCCATCCATCCATCCATCCATCCATCCATCCATCCATCCATCCATCTATCCATCTATCCATCTATCCATCTCCTTACCTCTTTGCCTTTCCTTTCCTCTTACTTCACAATACCCATCTACAGTTCCCTGATCCCACAGGAAGTGGGATTCAGGATCTTTCAACCTCAATTTCTGAACTTTAGCAGAATTTATCAAAAGACTTGATATATTTAGCCCAGGGCATGGCAGGCAACAAGGGCCACCTGGAGAGGAAGATTGAACATGTGTTAAACGCATTCCTGGCCCATCTTTTGAGTCTATTTAAGGTAATAAAAGGTCAATCGTGGCTCACATTGACATTTGCAGAAGAACAGGAGCTGTAGGAAAACATAATAATCCTGTGCCCCAACGTGAACTATAAGAGGCTTTCCAATACATCAGTAAAAACAGTGTACTTAAAAAATGGAAGCTTCTGAATACAATGCCTTGAGAAAATGTATTTTGTGAAGGTATGTTGGGAACAGCCATTGAAATTCAAGGTGTTATAAATATTTAGCAGCAAAAAAAAAAATAATCTTGGACTGTTAGAAAGTAAACATTTAAAATCATGTGAAGATGATGTGGATACTGTACAAACTGACACACATTTATTTCATTAAAATGCTAAAAAATGGTAATAATATATCCAGCTCAGAAAAATATTAGTTTCAATTTGTGTGAAGAGCCATAAAAAAAAAAAAATCAGAACATCTAAAACAATACCAACTTCTAGCAGTCTTTTATTTGTCTTTTCCCTCGGGAGTCACTTTTAATCAAGCCTTCCTAGCTATCACAGTTGAAGTAGAGTATTCCTCTTTTATTTCCTCCCAGAAATCCCCTCCTCCCCCCGCCCAACATGTGATTGGAAAAAGAGCCCATGCTAAGTCAGCCCTTTTATTATTTTCTCAATAAGTTTCTTCACTGGCTCCTTTCGTTTGTTTATAAAACACATGCACACAAAGAAATCAGTCAATGAGGTCTAAATAAACACATTTCTTAAATGTGTAAAATGCTGCTGGAATGTATAATGGACCCTAGGTCTGATTTCACAGGAACAGTAACCTCGGTTCCCCGTGACCTCTCTCCATAACTGTAGGAGGGTGTAACAAAAGGCAGTACCTACAACAATGTACACTTCCAAGTTGAAAGAACTTAGCACTGGTCTGAAGGTGTGTTATCATTGGTTACATTATCGAAACCTATCTTCTGTTTGCTTCAGGGCTGTGTGTGTGTGTTAGTCGCTCAGTTGTGTCCAACTCTTTGCAACACCATGGACTGTAGCCGGCCAGGCTCCTCTGCCCATGGATTTTCCAGGCAAGAATACTGGAGTGGGTAGCCATTCTTTTCTCCAGGGGATCTGCCTGACCCAGAGATCGAACCCAGGTCTCCTGCATTACAGGCAGATTCTTTACTATCTGAGCCACCAGGCAAGCCTCAATGGTAACCATCCTTTATACAAACCAAGAAAGCAAGCCTCAGTTGTAACCATCCTTTATACAAACCAAGAAAGTAATTCATGTCTCTGCAAAGGGCACGATTTTGTTCCTTTTTTGGTGAGTAATATTCCATTGTATATATGTACCACATCTTCTTTATCCATTCCTCTGTCTATGGATATCTACGCTGTTTCCATGTCCTGGCTATTGTAAATAGTGCTGCAAGGAACACTGAGGTGCATGTATCTTTTGGAATTATGGTTTTATCCAGGTATAGGATGGACGCAAAGCAGGGAAAAAGGAGGGATGGGATAAAATGGGAGATTGGAAATTGACATAAACACACTACTATAAATAAAATAGATAGCCAATGAGTACCATGTATAGCACAGAGCGTGGGGAAAAAAGAAGGTACAATATGTTTGCAGGACATATGTTAAGTTAACCTGAAAAATGCATTCCAATATATATTAGATGCTGACAAATACTGTTTGACTCCAGTTATATACCAGATAACTAGAACAGTCAAATTCATAGAGTCAGAAAGTACACCGGAAGATGTCAGGAGATGAGGAATGGGGGGAGGAAAGGGGACGGGGAATGGGCAGTTAGTGTTTAATGGGGCCAGAGTCTCAGTTTAGAAAGGTGAAAAATTCATGACATGGATGACGGTGAGAGCTGCATACAACAATATGAGTATACTTAGTGCCACTGAACTGTACAGCTAAATATGGTTAAAATAGTATGCTTTATATTATGTGATTTTACCATAATTAAAAACATTAAAAGTCATTCATATGAAATGTAAACAAAATAAACTGTTTGGGTCTCCCTCAAATAATGGTATTATTATGCAATGATATTAAAACCAAAGATAACAATTTGTTTCTTTAACTCAAATCATTAATGATTTTATCAAGTCACGTATTCCACATGTGATATCTTACTTAGGATGGTCAAGGGTTCTTATGACAAATTTCTGAGGAATAGTATTCAGGATCCCATGGTTTTGAAGAGAGTTTATGCTCTTTTCCATTTAGGTTTCTTGTCCTAACTCTACTATGTACAAGGTGTAACCTGCTAGATGGGAGTAAATCTATTCTATAAACACAACAGAGAATGTAAAATAGTGTGAAGACACTGTCTTAATAATAGGGCTCTGAATTAGGCCTTTGAGGATGGACCAGATGCGACTGATTTTTCAGGAATATCTTTAGATATGAGTGTACAAGAAGTGGCCAACTGCACAAATAAATGCTTTTGTAACAAAGCAATGTTCATGTCACTTTTGATGTCTAGAGGCTGATGCTTTTTGCCTGGCATGAACAGACATGGAAATTGTAGACATAGGGTATACTCTTAATTTTCTTTTGTATCATTTTCCTGCTGAGATTTTTTTTAAAAGAAAGATTCAATTATATGTATAAGTGGTTCCCTCCTTAGTTCTTTTGCCCTGTGAACCTTTCTGCATTAGACACTAACACTCAAAGTAACTCTTCTGTGACAAATCCAGTCTTTAATCCAGCCATTAACAAATATTTCAACTTCCTGCCCAGTAAGGCTGTCAGCATGCCAATATGCAGTTTCAATAACATCATTACCCTCTTTTTACTGTCTTATTTGTACTCTATTTGAATATTTTATTCCAACTTGAACTCATTCTATAAGTTTATGAAAAACAGAAAATGGAAGTCTCCATGGTAGTGACAGAATTCTTATCTAATAAGTGGAATACAATCAAGGCAAAGATGGAATTATTAGTTATGCCAAATGACGCAAATCTTTAGTTTTAGCCAGATGATCACTGTACATCTATTCCACTGGGAAGGAAAAGAACAAAATTTTTAAATGCATAAAAATGCTATAACTGTTTTGTTAAACACTGTATTTAATATTAAAGTGTAAATGGAAATTTTACTTATTACATATTTTAGCTGTTAGAGAATAAAATTCCCCTTGTAATTTATATTTTTAATATAATTTTATTTTACAGAGTTTCAGAAACAGATAATGTGGAAGGGTAGAGACTTGAAATGATGGAGAAAGATGGCAGATGGGAACAAAGAAAGATTTTAAACAGATGAACAAAAACCATTATTTTATTGAACCCTCAAATAAAAGTGATCACACAGAATTTCAGAGCAGAGTGACACACACCAGTGATCAAGTATTCAAGCCCTTCATGGCATCACTGAAACACTTGACAGGCCGAGAGAATTTAAATACTCTGGCCGAAATCACCACTAACTCAGGTCTGATAATGTCGAAGTTCACAAATTATTAGTGAAGATATAGAGTATCTGCTGGGATCTTCAGAGAGCATGAAGAGAATACTAACAGACAGAAAGAAGCAGGGATTGGGCGTGCAGGGCAGAGAAAAGAGGAGAGAAAGGAAAGAGAGAGGGGCAAAAAAAGAGGAGACCGAGGCAAAGAAAGAACGGGGCAAGAAGGAACAGTAAGGGGCAAAGAGGGGTCAGAAATGCTAAGATAGGACAAAAACGTCAAAGGGCAGTAAGAGACTAGAAAGCAAAGGAAGGGCTGAGACTGAAAGAAATAATAAAAAATTAAAAAGGAAATCATTGGGGAACACTGTCAACAGTTACTTTAAAAACACCTTAACTTTATTTGACTTTTCTCAAACAATCCAGGAGTTACATTTATTTGAGAAAAATGTAGATTAAAAAAAAAAAATCAGGAAACAGCTGCTGAATGAGTCAGATGAGACTGAGCATTTAGAGGAACTCGGTTTACAGTTTAGCCATCATCGCTGTGCATGTATACAGATGACAGTCAGACACCCTACGGTGATCAATTCTATCACGGCCATTGAGGTGGAAGATGCCACACCGCAGTGCTCTGAAAACTGCCTTTTCTTCCCCAAGTGAGTAATGCTTGTACAATCTGAGAAGCAATGGAATAATAAATAGAGATCTAAAACTCTCCAAAATGAACGCTGGATAACAGAAGTGGAAATAATGAGGTTCCAGTGACACTCTGGGGAGACCTTAGCTAACGTTATTTTATTGAACCCTCAAATAAAAGTGATCACAGAGAATTTCAGAGCAGAATGACACATACCAGTGATCAAGTATTCAAGCCCTTCATGGCATCACTGAAAAACTTGAGAGGCCGAGAGAATTTAAATACTCTGGCCAAAATCACCACTAACTCAGGTCTGATAATGTCGAAGTTCACAAATTATTAGTGAACATATAGAGTATCTGCTGGGATCTTCAGAGAGCATGAAGGGAATACTAAGTAAAGGAACCTGATCCATTAATATCTGTTTGTACTTATTATTAGGGTTCATAACAATGAACTTCCTGAGAGCTAAGAACAATGCTAACCCCATATTCCCAGAGCAGAACACACTGGTGAGGGCATCATAGCCAATATATGTATATTTAATAAATGCATAGAGCACAAGCCTGAACAGGAACTAAAGAGCCTCCTGATGAGGGTGAAAGAGGAGAGTGAAAAAGATGGCTTGAAACTCAACATTCAAGAAACTAAGATCATGGCATCCAGTCCCATCACTTTATGGCAAAGAGAATAGGAAATATGGAAACAGTGGCAGATTTTCTTTTCTTGGGCTCCAAAATCACTGAAGATGGTGACTGCAGCCATGACATTAAAAGATGCTTACTCCCTGGAAGAAAAGCTATGACCAACCTAGACAGCATATTAAAAAGCAGAAACATCACTTTGCCTTCAAAGGTCCATGTAGTCAAAGCTATGGTTTTTCCAGTAGTCATGTATGGATGTGAGAGTTGGACCATAAAGAAGGCTGAGTACCAAAGAACTGATTCTTTTGAACTGTGATGTTGAAGAAGACTCTTGAGAGTCCCTTGAACTGCAAGGTGATCAAACCAGTCAACTCGAAAGGAACTCAACCCTGAAGATCCATTGGCAGGATGGATGCTAAAGCTGAAGCTCCAATACTTTGGCCACTTTATGCAAAGAGCTGACTCACTGGAAAAGACCCTGATGCTTGGAAAGTTTGAAGGCAAAAGGAGAAGGGGGTGGCAAAGGATGAGATGGTTGGATGGCATCACTGACTCAATAGACATGAATTTGAGCAAACTGTAGGAGATAGTGGAGGACAGGTGTGCTACGCAGTCCATGGGGTCATAAAGAATCGAACACGACTTAGAAAATGAACAACAGGGGCCCAGAAGCACAAAATTATAACCTTTACACATCATGAGTGCATAACTTTTGTATTAGATTCTTTAAAACATGCTGCTCGGATTTCCCTGGTGGCCCAGTGGTTAAGAATCCACCTTGTTATGTAGGGACACAAGTTTGATCCCGGGTAAGAGGACTAAGATCCCACATGTGGTGGAGCAACTAAGCCCCACAACTAGAGAGTCTGCACGCATCAACAAAAGATGACATAGAAAAAAGATACTGCATGCTACAACTGAGTCCCACAGCATCCAAAGAAAGAACGCTATTGAAAAAAAAATTTAAATATAGGCTGCTGCCAGAAACATGGAGGTTACACCAGACCCTATGCCAGTCCTTGAGAGACTGCCCACTACCACCGTACCTACACCAAGGATGGGCTCAGCCTACAAATTATTTGACACACAGCTCAGAAGATGAATGTCCTGTGCCTCTAGGGGACATCTGGCTTCACTCTTAAGGACAGTATGAAAAATAAAACACAAACTGGGTAGTAATTAGATGTCCCCCGAGGAAAAGGTTCCTTGTTTTAGCCACAATCATGTGACTCAAGCAAGTCCCAAAGTAGATGTGTCCAGCGGGTGAATATCCCTTATCTTTGGATCATCTCTCCAGCCCAGGTGCATCTTCCTCACAGCATCCAACTGCTCAAAACATCTTTTGCCTCCCTCAACCCCTGTTCCTAACCTCTTACACGCGCTAGCCTCTCAACTCCTCAAAAACCCTCCTTTCCTAATGGAAGTTAACTGGTTCCCATTCAAATTCACCTCCATGCATCCCCATTCCACCATTCCCCACCTTCAGGGTCAGCCACCCAGAGTACTCATCTCCCAACTGGCAGATGCTGATCCCCTTTGGAGCCCGGCTCTACTTTGCAGGGTGGTAGGAAGGAAGAGTCACCTGAAGGTTCTGCCATGTTTGCTCAGAGAAATGTTGGTGGATTTAATTCTTGATGGAGCTTAGGTGATATCTGTATAAAATTTAACCCATGGTATCCTTAAAATCCATCATTTAGAATTGTGTTTCCATGGTGGTGGCAGTGGGGGGGGGGCATTCTGATATTCAATAAATTCACCAACAAAGTCCTAAAATACCTCGCACTTCCAAGTTAGAAGTAATTAAACAATCAAAAGTATATTTAAAACATTGTGTTTCACAGACTCTGTGAAATTGTGAAACATCCCTGGAACACTTACATTTGGCAAGTTACATAGGGAGAGACATGAACTTACCTAACTGGCTATACAAGGACAACTTGTAAGTTTACAAATAATTATTTAAATTAAGCTAAGTGTGGGGCCTTTTCAAAAGGTCTCCTCCTACCAGATTTCTACTATAGAAGAGGCCTGATTTACTGGAATCACATTTTCAGCACAAGGTTCTCCAAACTCGAAGGATCCTTCCTTTCCCAGCCTGGAAACTCACAGTTGTGTGATGCAGTGGACAGGAAGCAGGAGGTGAGTTGTTACAGGGTGACTAAGTCATGATCAAGAAAAGCTCCACCACAAACTGTAAGGAGTATGGTAGCAGGAGAGGATATAATAGAAAGAATAATAAATTAACTAACCCATCCCAAAGAGTTTAGTCAGTTATGGTTAAACAACAACCTCCAAAGAGTGATCACAAAAAAACATCACTGAGTCAGCAGCAAGAGGTGTGGTTTGTCTTCCTGTGTGCAATCCCTTTCAGCAGTTGTTCAATGGGTGATGCTTCCCACAATACATTTTGAGCATCTGGGGTCTAGAATGCACCAACTTGAAAGGCAGGATCCACCCAGCCCCTCGGGCAGGCTCTGCTGGGTGCAGCCAGCTTCCCTCACAGGTGTGTATACCACGTGCGCCTTAAACTCAAAACCAAGGGACGCAATTTTGACTGGAAGGTGTGTGGGGGCCTCTGTCACTCCGGGAACAGTAGGAAGACAGGGAGAAATCAAACAAAACCAAGGACCCAGCCCACCCCTGCCCGATCTGGTTTCACACCACTCCCCCTTCTTTGGTTATTCTGGAAGACCAAAAAGACCAGCTTTCTCGTTCCTCACTGTTTCCTAGCCTATATCTTGTCAAGTCTGATTCAGCATCAATCATGGACTTCCCTGGGGTTCTCCCTGTGTTGGGGATGACACAAGGAAGAGGGGAGGTGCCTGGCGGTAACCCGGCAGAAGAATCTCCAGGGGAATCTGGAAAGGAGCCCTGGGACATCCAGCCTCTTCTCGACTACTGGCCACCAGCACGGCTCTTTTCTACTGTTCTGGCCTCCTTGGCTCTTGAAGTGAAGTGAAGTGAAAGTTGCTCAGTCGTGTCCGACTCTTTGCAACCCCATGGACAGTCCATGGAATTCTCCAGGCCAGAATACTGGAATGGTTACCCTTTCCCTTCTCCAGAGGATCTTTCTGACCCAGGGATCGAACCCAGTGTCTCCCACATTGCTGGCAGATTCTTTACCAGCTGAGCCACCAGGGAAGCCCTAAGACTTTAGCTCTTAACTCCACTTTATAGCCGCATCCCTCTGGGCACAGTCCCCAGGCAAACCTGTGCTCCCGGACCGCCAGCCTCTTCTCTATAAAGCACTGTTGTCTCTTCACTCACCCGTAATTCCAACGTCTGACACACACATGTTACCTGCCCCCTTCCACCCCCACGCCCCATGGAGGTAATCATTCTCCCAACAGGACACAAAGAACAGGCCTAACGTCTCCATGCGACTCGCCAGCAGTAATCGCCTCTCCTCTGAGGGCCACCAGCACCCGCAGCAGCGGTTCTCAGAATCTGATAGGAAGCAGAACGACCCGGCGAGCTTGCCAAGGTCACAGACCCAGGGGCCGGGAAACTCAAAGTTTCTAAAATCTGGACCCCTCTGAGAGCAGAAGCGGGACCCACACAAACGGGAGAGGGTGTCCAGGTAAACTTGGATTTTCCATTTTGAGCTCGGTTCCCCACGCGGGATCTGAAGTACACCCACGGGCGGTACAGCTGCGGCTCCCGCACACGCGCCCCTCCGGGACCCCCGGCGCCGTGGACCCCGGAGCCACGAGGAAACGGGATCCAAAGCCCACCGCGGGCGAAGCGGGTCCCTGGGCCGGCCGAACGCGGCCCGCCAGAGACGGAACTTTGCAAACTTCCTAACCCGCGCGCCCAGGAAAGAAAAGCAGAAAAAGGCGAGGACCCGACTCCACGCCCGCAACCGTCCGATCCCGCGCGCGCGCCCTCCCCTCCCGGCCGCCCGGGGGTGTCGGCGGTCCCCGCCCCAGTCGTCGCCCCGCACCCTCCAGGGAGGATCGGGAGCAAGGACCCCACTCACCGCCGGGAGCGCCCCGCGCCGTGCACAGCCGCGCCCGCGCCGAAGGTTCGCGTCCCAGGAGGCCCAGGGCGCAGGAGGCGGGGAGTCACCTGCGCGTCGGGCGGCGGAGGGCAGCGCGGGCCCGCCCGGGCCGCGCCTCCCGGGCCCAGGTGCCGCGCCGGCGAGGGCGGGGTGGGGACGGGTTGCAACAGGTCCCGCGCCGGGTCGCACCGCAGCGCGCGCAGCTGGCCAGCGTCCCGGAACCTGTCCGAACTCAGACATCCAGCCCTCGACCGACAAAGTAGAAAACCCTTCTTTTTCTGTCCGCCCTTGGGGCTACCCAGCCTCGACAGGTCCCGGCATCCGGGCCCGGGTGAGCAGACCCCCGAGAGGCCGGCGGCGCTCACCTGGCTGGGGGTGGGGGCGCGGGTAGGCGGACCCCCTCCCCGGTGCGCTCCCGGCTCAGGAATGCGGCAGGGGCGGTGCGGTGGGAACCGGGCTGGGACCACCCCCGGGGACCCGGCGGACTCGGCTCCCCGGAGATAATTCTTATCAGGAGCCGGCCTTGCAGACCCTACCCCGCCGCCCGCCCGAGTGTATCCGGACTTGGAGGGGAGCAGGCAGTAGAAAGGTGTCAGACAAAGTGCTTGTGAAGTCACCTTTTTGGAAGAGAGAAGAATTTTAAGTATTTCAGAGATGTGGGACTGTCTTTGGATTGTCCTGGCTCCTGACTTGGAATGAAAGGAAGACCTGAGCGAAAAGCAGGTCACTCGGTGGGGTGCCATGGAGCAATGTTGTGGACCGGACAGAGAGACACTCTCGTTTGGTTTGAATATAATTGCAGCAATTAATAAAACGAATTTTATATTGTCTCGTCTACATCTCAGTAAATCTGTTTCGAGTGTTTCTAATAAGTGTATCATCACGTTGTCTTCAAGGTCTAGCCATTTGCCATAAATGTTTAAAAGGCATCCTAGTAGGGAGAAAAATGAATCTTTAGGAAAAAAATAGGCATATTTTGAACTTCTGGCGTGATGTGTCAATTATCATAAGCTTGCATTGACTTTTTAAATGACTTTTATGGTTATTTTGCCCGGAATAAATAACTTGGGGAAAATGCTAAACTGTTGAGGTTTGAGTTAGGTCCTCCTGAATGATGAATAGATGCAGGCAAATGAAATTTACATTTTCTAGATGTTGAAACAGAGCAAAAGGCAAAGGTTGAAACTAACAGTAAGTCCCACCACATCGCAAAGCTAAGCTTCCAGATTGTGCTATTTGTGATCTGCAGTTTCTTTTCTTTAACAGCAAGTGGAGAATATTCTTGTTTTACACATTTAACTTCTTTCTTCTCTTTCTGCCAATTCCCATGTTTCACCTTTTAATCTTTTTGCAATTCTGCTCTTCATTTTTCACATGCAGTCTTCTGATTCACTCAATCCATGTTCTCTGTGTGGATTTTCATTTACTGTGAGCAACTGGTTTAGTCCCTAAGTGATGTCTGACTCTTGTGACCCCATGGACTGGACCCTGCCAGGCTCCTATGTCCATGGGATTCTCCAGGCAAGAATACTGGAATGGGTTGCCATTTCCTTCTCAAATATAAGCACCTGAAACTACGTTAATAAATATATGCTTATCTTATTTTAAAAACAAGAGTATTTAGACTAAACAAATTAAAAGGGCCCATGGGAAGTTGAATTTTATTAAGATATGCATTCGTACATAAAGCAAGTGAAATAGCAAAGAAGGATATCTACTAAGATGTTAATTATTCTAAACAATAAAAGAGAGGAAACTATAAGTAGAGAGGAAGAATGTATTAAAGACCCTATATTAAGGGCTTTCCATCTTTAATGGGTTAAGAGACGGTATCAAATTGACATGACACCTTAAGGAGCCTGCAAGCTAGACGAGGGGACGGCACACAAGTACAGCAAACAGAACTAGCATGAGCCAGTGAGAGGAACTTTAAATGGAAAGCTCCGGGTGCTTTCCGGGCAAGAGGAAGAAATGATTAACTGCTTAGATCATTGGGGAATGCGAGCAGAATTTCACAGAAATGTTGGAATTTGAATTGAGTCCTGACTGATAAGCAAACTTGACAGAAGATGGAAGCTGACATACAACTAGGTGCTGAGATCACAGAGGAAAGGTTAGAGGCAAGAAAGTAAAAGTGAGTTCTGGGGCCCTGCACAGAAGTGGCCACGCATGGCCATGTTTGTGGCAGGACTGCGTTGGAAGGTAAGTTTAGGAATAAAGTTTGCAGGTATTTCCTCACCTGCAGAATGCGATCATAGTTTTTTACTGCCTAGGATTGCTGTAAGAATTATGAATTAGGAATAGTGCTTGTAAAACCCTTATCTGGGCACTGATGTGTGGTAATTAGCGGCCACTATTGTTACACTTGGGCTCGGATTGTGAAGATTCCTGATTGTAAAGCTGCAAAGCGCAGACCTAGTATCTATTGATGGTGAAATAATGACTGATCTCATAGTTGTTTCCCATCTAGATAAATTCTAGAGTGTAAGAAAGAGCAGTTCGGCCAGCTGTGGTCTAAAAAGGGTGGCAGGGTAGCAGCAGTGACAACAGAAAGGAGACCAACTGGCAACCATTGAGACTGAAAATCAGTATCGTTTGGGGTCAGAGCGGATGTGGAAGTTTAAATGAATGAAATAAGAAATAACCAGAGTAGCTAAAGGTTGTCAGTGGGGAAAAGAAATAAACTAGCCATGTATGTGAAAAGTAGTCTTCCTACTTTTCAGGAACAGGGTCATGTGAAATTTATTTCTGGGGACCTCTCTAAATCTATAAACATTGTGAAAAGGAAACAGCAAAGGATAGAAAGAACAGTGGTAAGGAACAAGATCCAGACAGTATGGGAAAGAACACATAAACCTCAGTCTTTCCTGTGAAAACTCTGCTTAGTATTTTCTAACCTTTATTTTTTTAAACAGCAGCATAGATTGAAACCAGGAACTAAAAGTAGGATTTTACAAATAAATTTATACTTAAAAAATAACAAATACAATGAGTGAGAAGATGGTATTTATGACTAAGAGGCTCCAAAGACAATATTTATTGATCAAACAGCAAGTCCATCTTTACCCCATTCCGCAAAATTCAGGCTGAGGTCCAAGAACAAAATAGTGGCACTGAAATTTCATTGAACAGAGCTTCATCTATCGCCCGTATTGAGTTCACATACACAAGGCATTTCAAAACAGTATGAGGTATTTTTTCTGACCCTTGAAGTACTTGTAATTTAATTGAGAAGACAAACTATAATGAAATAGAATAACAGAGTAATATATAGATGCACAGAAGTATGCAGAAAAATAAGAGAGAGAAATCATAGAAGAGAAAAAACAACTAAAATTTATTGGAAAATAAGAAAATTTATATTCTCAGTGACTATTTTTTCTGTTTATTTTGCTTTTAACAAAACTGTGTCCCTTCAAAATGTCTTAGAAAAATGATAAGAAGCCATTTCAATGAATGACTATATTTCAGCCATTATTTATAGAACAAAGGAGCACTAGGCTTCTGGTCCTTTCAAGAGCTTTAAAATAAACGTTTTAGTGCACTTGAAGGCAATGCCTTCCAGGCAGATACAGCCATTGATACAGAAAGAATGTCACGTCTAACAATAAAAAACTAGCTGTGCTTATCAATAACATTTTCCCCCAGAACTTTGGGGAAAATTAAGAAGGAAAATCCCTACCAGTGTTGGGCAAAAAGCACTCTTGGATGAATAATCACATGAGTTTAATTGTCTTATGACATTTCTTGTATGACGACTGTGGAAATCATTGAAATGAACATTTTATCTATGTTCCACATTTAATTTGTTTCATAAGGTAAGTGTCATTAACTCAACACATATTTATTGAGAACTTTCGGTAGGAAAGGCATCATACCAGACGCTAGTTAGGGCAGAGGGTGGAAAGTTAATTGGGCCTAGTAGGTATGCCTAGAAATCAGCTGTTTATCTGAATCTTTGATGTGTGTGTGTGTGTGTGTGTGTGTCTGTGTGTGTGTGTGTGTCTGTGTGTCTGTGTATGTTCATGTATGTGTAAAGATGGAAGGATTTTGAATACAATTTAAAGTTCAAAGTGATGCTGTGAGTCTTTGTGAAAAGAGGTATGGAAAAAATGCAGTTATATATAAGTAGATACATGTGTGGACTAATCATTAGTTTTAAAGAGAAACAAAATGGTAATTAAAATGGAGAAAACCATCCTCTTATATTTTTTAATAGCCCATTAGGTCCTACCTTCTCACACATGCATTTTCTCTTCAATTTGGGCAGAACAAATAGCTTGCTTATATTTTTTATGACCTCCACACATAACTTTAAAAATCTTACCAGTATTTACTAGTATAATACATAATCATGCAATGAAATAGAGGGACAGAATATGTAGTGATGCTAACAGAAGATATTTAATGAAATGTACTGATTACTGTACCTACTTTTTTTTTTAATTTTCATTAGTGGGAAACTATTTGCTAAGATGCATGAAAATTGTCCCGTTTAAATATCTTTACAAAGGCTTCCCTTCTGAAACGCCGTTAGCTATTTTATCATTCTTATGGATGAATGTGAGTCTCCTAAGGCAGTTTAGAGTGGCAATATGCGGCAGCCACGATCACCAGTGTTATTAACATGATCACTAACATTCATCACTCTCCTATGCTGTATAAATTACTTAGAGATACATCAGTAGTGATCGCTCTAGGTGTTCTCAAGGTCATTCCTTCCTGGAGTGGATTTCACAGAGGGCACTTGAGGTCTGAGGTGTAGCTTGTACTTTTGCAATTAAAGCAATGAGGGGGCGGGGAGTGTGAAAACAAGAGCAAACTGCCAATTCTCCTGCCGCTTCTGGAAGGTCTAATTTGGGACTGTCTGCAATCCTGTATCCCTGTCTCCCAGACATACCACGCTTACTTGCCCTTCATCCCTTTGCCCACATCTGCTCTGTGGATCTCTGTCCTGTGATGTCTGCCCCCTCTCTTGTCTTCCCTTCTGCCCCTCTGCAGCGTTGCTATTGCTCGCCACCCATCCCTATCCTTACAGTGTCTAATTCTAGATTTGACTAGTGTGGGCTTCTTAAAATTCAAAAGCCTTCATCTCTTTATCACTTCTCTGCCAAAAGTATGCAACCGTATACAGTAAGTCTCCTACATATGAACCTTAAAGTGCGAATTTTCAAAGATGCTGTAAGACTGAGTGGAAAGCAGTATGCCCTCTGCCTCCAATTGCCGACAATCCTTCAGCTCCAAGATCTCCCACCTCCTCTCCCTCCTCCAGTAACTCTTCCTGCCTGTTCACTCAACGCCAACCCTTGTGTGCCAGCTGTTGTGCTACTGTACTTTGTACTACAAGATTAAAAATGTGTTCTTCACTTTTGTGTTAGTTTTTATGTATTACTACAGTACAGTACTATATAGCCGACTGTGTTTGTTGGGTACCTGGCTAACTTTGTTGGACCTAATGAACAAATTGGACTTACAAATGCAGTCTCAGCATGGAACTGGTTCTTATGTAGGAGACTTGCTGTAACATTATTTTTCTACTATTCACAAGGTTGCAATAAACATCTGTGTGCATTTAAGGAAGGTCTACTATAAGCTTCTCCTTTGAGTTAAATGTTACCCTTTCTTCCACTGGAAAGACTTCCTGGCTTTTTAGACTGGGTCGGCTATAAGTTTATATATTTCCATGTGGCTTTCTTTCCTCAAAACTATGGTAATTATATTTTTAATCATTTATTTAATTATTTTATTTCTGGCTGTCAGGTCTTAACTGTGGAACCTGGGCTCACTGATTGAGGAGGGCAGACTTAGCTCCCTATCAGCTTATGGGATCTTAGTTCCCTTACTAGGGATTGCCTGCATTGCCTGCATTAGAAGGTGGATTCTTAACCACTGGAACACCAAGGAAGTCCCAGTAGTAATTATAATTTATGCAATTGTTTCACTCCTTTAGTTCCCAGGGAATAAGCATCTATCTGTTCCTGTCCACTACAGGATCCCTGGTGCGTAATAGGGGGTTCAAAATATATATGACTAATGGAGAGATGACAAGATGGCAGAGGAGTAGGTGGGTGTGGAATACTTCTCCCTCCATGGATGCATCAGGAATAATACATCTTCAGATGCAGAGGATCTCACAGAGCACCAACTGAGAGCTGGCAGTATCCCTGACCACCAGAAAGGAATATATAGATCCCCACAAAACTTGGGAGGATGAAGGGAGAAAGGGAAAAAGAGGGGGAGAGTGAGACTGGACCTGCTCCCAAGGGGTGGAGGAACTGAAGCAGGGGTGAGATCCCCACGTAGGAGCAGTAGTTTGGAACAGAGCAGAGGCATCTGAGGCCGTTGGAGAGGGAAGCAGATGATCTGTGATGGTCTGAATGGGGTGAAATCTGCATGGACCATCCACACAGCAGCCTTCACACCCTGGACAGGGATGCAGGTCCTCTGGTACTTGCTATGGCTGGGAGCTGGAGCGTGGGGATTGGAGGGCAATCAGGGTGTAGACTGCTGTTGCCTGTGGGGAGAGGGCCCCAGGGGTGTGAGGGGGGAGATCACGGCAGGGAAGGCCCTTGGAGGAGAGCTGGGCAGCCAAGGAGGCGAGGCGACTCTGCAGAGTCTCCGCAGGTGAAGGCAGTGCAGCCGTCACTACAACTTCTCCTTCTCCCCACCTGCAGGGGCCAGCAGCTGCCCAACAGAGGAAAACCCCGGGAGGGTGGCCTCTTAGAGCCTGACAAGCTGACCAACAGATAAGGACATCAGCCAGGGGCGCCCTTGAGCACCTGCTGTGCCAAGCAACAAAGAAGGACCAGCCAGACAAGCCCTTGAATGCCAGCTGCCAGAAACTGGAAGAGGACTCCACGGGCACCATATCTGCTGTGCCTGTGGCCACCGGCTTCCCTGCATACCTGGTGCTGCCGGGTTCCCCATGACCCAAGCAGCTGCACCACCTCCTTGCCTGGTCCTCACTGGGGCAGAGTGGCCAGAGGCTGGGAAAAAGCCCTAACAGTGCCATCTCACCTGTGCCCATGATTGCCTGTGCCCTTGCACGCCTGGTGCTTCCAGAGTCCCCAAGATCCAAGCAGCTGTGCCACTGAGTCAGCTGAGTCAGTCTCAAGGCAGACTCCAGTGGGTGACCCACATGCAGAGGTGGCGATAAAACCACAATTGAGTCCCAGAGGCAGAGTGGCTAAGGAAGAGGATTGAAAACCTTTCCACCAGCCACCGTCACCCTGATACCAAAACCAGATAGAATACCACAAAAAAAGAAAACTACAGGCCAATATCATTGATGAACATAGATGCAAAAATCTTAACCCAAATTTTAGCAAACAGAACCAAAAAATACATTAAAAGGATCATACCTTGTGATCAAGTGGACCCTTATCCCACGGATGCAAGAATTCTTTAGTATACACAAATCAATCAATGTGATACACCATATTAACAAATTGAAAGATAAGCATCATATAATCATCTCAATAGATGCAAAGAAAGCTTCTGACAAAATTCAACACCCATCCATGTATGATAAAAACAACTCTCCAGAAAATAGGCATAGAAGGAACATACCTTAACATAATAAAGGACATACATTACAAACCCACAGCAAACATTATTCTCAACAGTGAAAAACTGAAAGCATTTCCTTTAAGATCAGAAACAAGACAATGATGCCCACTCTTGCCATGATTATTCAAAATAGTTTTGGAAGTCCTAGCTAAAGCAATCAGAAAAGAAAAAAGAAATAAAAGGAATCCAGAGTGGAAAATAAGTAAAACTCTCACTGTTTGCAGATAATATGATACTATACATAGAAAACCCTAAAGATGCCACTAGAAAATTACTAGAGCTAATCAATGAATATAGCAATGTTGTAGAATATAAAATTAATACACAAAAATTCCTTGCATTCTTATACAATAACAATGAAAAAATCAGAAAGAGAAATTAAGGGAACAATCCCATTCACCACTGCAACAAAAATAATAAAATATCAAGGAATAAACTTACCTAAAGAGATAAAAGACCTAATATGCAGAAAACTATAAGACACTGATAAAAGAAATCAAAGATGATGCAAACAGATGGAGAGATGTACCATGTTCCTGGGCTGGAAGAATCAATATTGTAAAAATGACTATACTACCCAAAGCAATCAACAGATTCAATGCAATCCCTGTCAAACTACCAATGGCAATTTTCACAGAACTGAAACAAAAAATTTCACAATTTGTATGGAAACACAAAAAACACCGAATAGACAAAGCAATCTTGAGGAAGAAGAATGGAGCTGGAGGAATGAACCTCCTTGACTTCAGACTATACTACAAACCTAGAGTCACCAAGACAGCATGGCACGAGCACAAAAACAGAAATAATAGGCCAATGCAACAAGATAGAAAGTGCAGAGAGAAACCCATGCACCGATGGGCACCTTATCTTTGACAAAAGATGCAAGAATATACAGTGGAGAAAAGATAGTCTCTTCAGTAAGTGGTGCTAGGAAAACTGGACCACTATGTGTAAAAGAATAAAATTAGAACACTCCCTACCAGCCTAATAAACTCAAAATGGACTAAAGACCTAAATGTAAGACCAGAAATTATAAAACTCTTAGAGGAAAACAGGCAGAACACTCTTTGATATAAATCACAGTGAGATCTCTATGACCTGCCTCCTAGAGTAAAGGAAATAAAAACAAAAATGAACAAATGGGGCCTAATTAAACTTAAAAGCTTTTGCACAGTGAAGGAAACTATAAACAAGATGAAACCCTCAGAATGGGAGAAAATGTGTGTTAGTTGCTTTGTTGTGTCTGACTCTTTCCAACCCCATAGACTGTAGCCCACCAGGCCCCTCTGTCCCTGGGATTCTCCAGGCAAGAACACTGGAGTGGGTTGCCATTTCCTTCTCCAAAGGGAGAAAATAATAGCAAGCAAAACAACTGACAAAGGATTAATCTCCAAAACATGCAAATAGCTCATTCAGCTCCATACCAGAAAAACAAGCAACCCAATCAAAAAGTGGGCAGACCTAAACAGACATTTTTCCAAGGAGACATATGGATGTCCAATAAACACATGAAAAAATGCACAACATTGCTTATTATTAGAGAAATGCAAATCAAAACTGCAATGAGGTATCACCCACACTGGTCCCAATGGCCATCATCAAAAAAATCTACAAATAATAAATGCTAAAGAAGGTGTGGAGAAAAGGGAACCCTCTTGCACTGTTGGTGGGAATGCAAATTGATACAGCCACTACAGAGAACAGTATGGAGAGTCCTAAAAAACTAGGAATATAACTACTTCATGACCCAACAGTTCCACTACCGGGCATATACCCCAAGGAAACCATAATTGAAAAGGACACATGCTCCCCATTGTTCATCACAGCACTATTAACAGTAATGATGACACGGAATCAACCGAGATATCCACTGGCAGACGGATGGATAAAGAAGTCACGGGATGTATACACAACGGAATAGTACTCAGCCTCCAAAGCAACACATCTGACTCAGTTCTAATAAGGTGGAGAAACCTAGAATTTATTTTACAGAGTGAAGTATGTCAGAAGGAGAAAGACAGGTATATTTTAACACATATGAATGAAATCTAAAAAGATGGTACTGAACTATACCTATCTGCAGGGCCGCAGTAGAGATGCAGACATAGAGAACAGACTTGTAGATTAATGGGGGGACATGGGACAAATGGAGAGAGTAGTATTGAAACATACATCACCGTAGGTGAAATCAGATAGCCGGTGGACATTTACTGTATGATACAGGGAGTTCAAATCTGGTGCTCTGTCATAACTCGGAGGTGTCTGATGGGGTGGGAGGTTAGAGGGAGGTTCAAGAGAAAGGGCACCTATGGCTGATTCATGTTGATATACGGCAGAAACCAACATAGTATTATAAGGCAATTATCTTCAATTAAAAATAAATAACATTTTAAAAAAGAAAATACAACACTTAAAATGTTTAACAGTAACTCCTTAAGATCAAATATCTAGTCATGACCACGTCGTAACCTTAATTGGCTCCTGATTAAAAAATAAACCCATAAAAAAGAAATCCTAGTTGAAATATACATGAATAATGAATGAGGAGGTGAATGACATATTAAACCCAAGAGCACCTTCTCTTTAACTCTTCCAAGTGGTGCCTGCGTTCTCATGTTTTGTCTCTTATTATTTCCTATAGCTGTTGTTGTGCAGTTCCTAAGTCAGGTCCGACTCTTTGTGACCCCATGAACTGCAGCATACCAGGCTTCCCTGTCCTTCACTGTCTCTGAGTTGCTTCCAGCTTCCTTGGTGGCTCAGCTGGTAAAGAATCTGCCTACAATGCAGGGTCCTGGGTTCAACCCCTGGGTTGGGAAGATCCCCGGGAGAAGGGAAAGGCTGCCCACTCCAGTATTCTGGCCTGGAGAATTCCATGGGGTCGCAAAGAGTTAGACATGACTGAGCGACTTTCACTTTCATGTCCATTGAGTCAGTGATGCCTTTCAACCACCTCATCCTCTGTCACCCACTTCTCTTGCCCTTAACTTTTCCCAGCAACAAGATTCTTTCCAATCAGTTGGCTCGTCACATCAGGTGCCCAAAGTATTGGAGGTTCCATTTCCTCTTTCCCTTCTGAAAACTGAGTTGATGTGGTGTTAGAGGGGACTGTGAGTTTCAAAAAGCACACTTCTAAATTGCTCAAACTTCAAATATCAGAATGTATCTTTTAATCTCTCTCTAATCATGAGAATGAAGTCACTCATATTTAAACACAGACTCACTTTTGAATAGCACCATGTTCTGCCTTCACCACCAACCATATTCCAATCAAAAGTTTATTTCCCCAGAGGGGATTATTTTAAATACACTAGACTTCATTTAAGCAGATATTCCTTAAGGCTCCAATTCTGCTTACAAGGAAAATGAAACTAAAATAAAATAAAAATAAAACCCAGCAATCCCACTGCTGGGCATACACACCGAGGAAACCAGAATTGAAAGAGACACGTGTACCCCAGTGTTCATCGCAGCACTGTTTATAATAGCCAGAACATGGAAGCAACCTAGATGTCCATCAGCAGATGAATGGATAAGAAAGCTGTGGTACATATACACAATGGAGTATTACTCAGCCATTAAAAAGAATACATTTGAATCAGTTCCAATGAAGTGGATGAAACTGGAGCCTATTATACAGAGTGAAGTAAGCCAGAAAGAAAAACACCAATACAGTATACTAACACATATATATGGAATTCGGAAAGATGGTAACAATAACCCTGTGTATGAGACAGCACAAGAGACACTGATGTATAGAACAGTCTTTTGGACTCTGTGGGAGAGGGAGAGGGTGGGATGATTTGGGAGAATGGCATTGAAACATGTATAATATCATATATGAAACGAGTCACCAGTCCAGGTTCAATGCACGATACTGGATGCTTGGGGCTGGTGCACTGGGACGACCCACAGGGATGGTACGGGGAGGGAGGAGGGTTCAGGATGGGGAACATGTGTATACCTGTGGCAGATTCATGTTGATATACGGAAAAATCAATACAATATTGTAAAGTTAAAAAATAAAATAAATTAAAAAAATAATAAAATAAAACCATCATCATGATTATTAGTTACAGAAAAGAAGTTAAGGGAGAATGTTTAACAAAGAAAAAAATGACAAATCTAAGAGATACTTTTACTATAGGGAGTCACATTATATTGCTATTTGTTATTATATAAAGAACATATTTTCAATTAAAAATCTATTATAAAATTCAGCTGGGACATTAGAGCATCTGAGTGAGAAATGGTGAGAAGAAAATAGAAATCCAGATGGAAAAAAGATTTAAATCCAATAATATGACCAAAGTTTTTGAGCCCAAGTTTTACAGCCAGATGACTTTCCTTCAAATCCTGGATTTGTCATGACCCTTAGCATGGCATCTTAAATGCCTGTGTCTACAAATCCATACCCCTAAATATGGTATAATTATAATAATACTGACCAACCTCAAAGAGATGTTAGGTAGCTTAGAAAACCTGCAATTACATACAAAAGTCCAATATGACTATGGTTATCGTTACTGCAGTCATGCCACACCTATTTCAAACATCAAAGCGGAGACAAGCTCTGAGATGAATTAGGCAGAAGCAGCCTCATTCTCTACATTACAAGACTCTATTCTGATGGCTCACCTTGTATGATCATGTCCTAAAAAGAGGAGATGATGTTTCAAAATAACTGCTCCACGTCATTAGGTTTTCAGCTCACACAACCTGTGGACTGGGGGAAGCCAATCAGAGATTTTCTGGAATCTAGAGACAACTTCAGCATCTATCTAGAGTTATTAATATAAAACCAGCCTGCAAGAAGCTGTACTGAGTCATGTACAGTAAGTCCCCTATATTCAAATGAGTTCCTTTTCAAGAACTTGAAAGTCCAACCATAAGCCCAGGTATACAACAATCAGCTATATACTGCTGCTTTCATGCTTGGTTCTAGATGCCCTGGGCTTGAGTAAAGATACTGTACTACTGTGCTCTATACAGTACTATATGGAAAAATACACAAAGCACAGCCGCTTGTAGAGGACACACACAGGTGACACCGCACACCAGACACGCGAACTAACTTCCATGACTGGACGTGCGAATGCATGTGTGCGTCCTGGAAAGTTTGCAACGTGAAGGTTCACGTGTAGGGGACTTCCATTAGAAAGCAAAGAGAACTTATCTGCAAAGAGTATAAATTCACAAAAGCCCAGAGCAGAGTAGAGACAAAAGTTAAAACTGAGCATTAGTTGCTTTCCATTTTCCAGGTCCAGATTCTGTAATGGGCTTCAGTACAATCCCATCCTTAGGCTTGGAGAGGTACATTCATCCTCTTAAAGCATCTCTCACTCCTACATTTGCAAATGCAATCTGGCTTATGTTACTCGAGATCTAAAAATTCTACCTAATGACCTATTTAGTATCAGATAAAGAGCTGAGAAAGGATAATAGACCTGCAGAGAATGTAGAACTGGCTGTCAAGAGAGTCAGATCCAGGGTGGACTTCCCCATTCCAGAAGGAGAAACCATGCCACAGTGTGAAGTGTTTGATTAAACTATCATCTGTTGGCTCTCCACACTAAGGCTCTGTACTTACCAAAAAAGAAATATTGGTGGAAACAGTAACAAATAACGATATGTATGGAAGTGTGATGTGTACACCCTGAAATGTTTTGTTTTAACCCAGAACATGTTCCAGTCCTGCATTTGTCTGTAAGCAGATAAAGAAAATCTAGGTCAATGATTAAAAATTGTTGCTGTTGCTCAGTCACTAAGTTGTGTCTGACTCTTAGCACACCAGGCTCCTTGCTCCTCCACTATCTCCTGGAGTTTACTCAAATCCATGTCTTTTGAGTCAGTGATGCTATCTAACTATCTCATTCTCTGCCACCCATTTTTCCTTTTGCCTTCAATCTTGCCCAACATCAGAGACTTTTCCAATGAGTTGACTCTGCATCAGGTGGCCAAAGTATTGAATCTTCAGCTTCAGCAACAGTCCTTCTAAAGAATATTCTGCCTTTATTTCCTTTAGGATTGACGGGTTTGACCTCCTTGCAGTCCAAGGGACTCTCAAGAGTCTTATCCAGCACCACAGTTCAAAAGCATCAATCCTATGGCACTCAGTGTTCTTTATGGTCCAACTCTCACATCCATACTTGACTACTGGCAAGACCATAGCTTTGACTATACAGACCTTTGTTGGCAAAGTGATGTCTCTGCTTTTGAATATGCTATCTAGGTTGGTCATAGCTTTCCTTCCAAGGAGTAAGTGCCTTTTAGTTTCATGGCTGCAGTCACCATCTGCAGTGATTTTGGAGCCCAAGAAAATAAAATCTGTCACTACTTCCACTTTTTCCCCTTCTATTTGACATGAAGTGATGGGACCGGATGCCATAATCTTAGTTTTTGAATGTTGAGTTTCAAGCCAGGTTTTTCGCTCTCTTGTTTCATATGCATCAAGAGGCTACTTAGTCTCTCTTCACTTTCTGCCATATTTGAGATCCAAACAAAAAAATATAATCATAAATCACATGCAGTAGATGGATACACCAGGTACTATGGATAAGACTGATGCAATGATCTTAAAAGTACAAAATCAAAATACTGGGTGTATGTGTATTAAACCTTACCACCCACCTCCCTCCCCATGTCTTCAAAGCTGTCTTCTAGCATTTTTTCCCCAGAAGTAGTCATCTTTGTGTTCCATTGTAAGGTTCATTCCATCACTACATTGTCAGGAGGAAGGAGCAGGACAGGGTCATGCTTAAGAAAGGCTTCTTCCTCATCCCATTGTTACCGGTCCTGGCTGAGGTCAATCAGCAGAGGATGATCAGCACTGGTCATAACTCATTATCATAGGCAGGGAGCTTTCATGGTGAAATAGGGTTTGGAGTGTGTCCTAATAAGCAGTGTCTTGCGAAAAAAAAAGAAAAAAATTGTAAGCAATTTAAGTCCCCTCAAATGAATTTAAAAGACAACTCAGGAAGCTTCAGGGCAGAAACAGTGTGAAATTCTGAGGAACAGTGACCCAAGATAACAAACAGTGGAGGAAGTATTATCCCCTTGGGTTCCTCTCAGATCTAAGCTTCAACAGCACTAGGAAGCAAGTGATGACCACATACCTGTGTGTATATGCAGACACACTCCCACACAGAGGAGGCTTCCTCATGCTCCTCCCAGGGGAGAACTTGAAGGGCACCGTACAAAGAAAAGATCAAGATTTATTTCATTAAAGATTCATTCTGTTTTCCTCCCACCATTGTTTCTCAAGTGTGTTGGCTATGGTTAAGGCTATAATTTTTGGTAGCAGCATATAAGAACAGATTGAAAATGAACTCAAGAAAGAATGAGTTTCACCTAGAGAAAATTAACTAACTATAATGCCCCTTAGATAGACGTCCCTGTAGCTCAAATGGTAAAGAATCTGCCTGTGAGGAAGGAGACCAGGGTTCAATCCCTGGGTTGGGAAGTTCCTCTGGAGAAGGGAATGGCAATCCACTCCAGTATTCTTGCCTGGAGAATTCCATGGACAGAGAAGCCTGGCGGGCTACAGTCTGTGGGGTCGCAAAGAGTTGGACACGACTGAGTGACTAACACAGTCCTTAGATATTTTTGTCCAACCAACATCCTCATTTTGAGACAACTATATTTTCCCTGTTCCTTTTGGATCTAATGAGGCTGAAGACTCCAGAACCTTTTCACTCTCTTCACAGCCACAGTGGTAAGTGAATGAGCTGGCCTTCCATGTTTACATGAAAAAAAAAAAAAAAAAAAGACTAGACTACTCAAATCATCTACATAGGGCCATCTAGCAGTTGTCTCTAGAATAAAAATGTCAACATTAGTAGTATTTAAATTTTTAATCATAAAATATCTTAAGTGAAAGTGAAGTCACTCAGTTGTATCCAACTCTTTGTGACCCCATAGACTGTAGCTCACCAGGCTTCTCTCTCCATGGGATTTTCCAGGCAAGAATACTGGAGTGGGTTGCCATTTCCTCCTCCAGGGGATATTCCCAACCCAGGGATCGAACCCAGGTCTCCTACATTGCAGGCAGACGCTTTATCCTCTGGGCCACCAGGGAAGCCTAAAATATCTTAACCAGACTAAAATATATACAGAATCATATGAGGATCCATGTAGCCAATACAGGCCTTATGAACCGCATCACAGATCATTCTGTGATCTTGGAAAGGTAAGCACTCTCCTCAATTTTCACTCCCATGTCTGTTCTGATACTTGGTTCTTCACTTATGAATGCATCACTAAATGAAATATAGGATTATTTTCTAAAGTTTAAGATGACATCCATATATCATGATACAGTTAGAGAAGTTAGAAGCTTTCTTTCTGCTGAAATGGGGAACTATAGCCTTTTCCTTTCCTAACTTTATGGAGGAATGATTAAGAGAAAGGTGATAAAGTCAACTTATGAAGAAAAATAAACTCTAAGTAATTGGGAGGTAGGGGAGTGGACACTTAATAAGATGATTATGTCCTAGAAATAGCTAAGTATAAAATCATTGTTCATGTTTTAAATATAATTTGAGTTGGGTTTTATCCCTTGCAACCCAAAGAGTCCTCATACATAAATTGGTATCTTAAAAAGAAATTCTGCAGGCAAAAATAACAAGATACAAATAGATTGAACTCCATTTTTCTTATGTAGACCAACTGGTCCTGAGTGGGTATACGACCAAGACAGATCAATCATGAGTCTTCTACTGGATTGTATAATTAGATAGTGGAGCAAAAACTGGGATATCACACCAGATATCTAAGAGTGACATATCTTCCCTAGACTCATGGAGAACATCCCTCTGTAGCTGGGAATATTAAGGCTGTATACAGAGGGAAGCAGTGGAGGTAGAGATGTACATATTGGAAAACTGTTTGAACTCTGAAATCTATTTGAACCTGAACCTAGAAATTCCAAATGAAATGATCTAACAAATTTCCCTTTTAGTTATGTTAGTTTGAGTTGTTTCTGCCTTAAAAAGTCCTGATCTATCCCCTATGCTGTGCCTCTGGGCAAAGTAATGACTATTAATTCAGGATTTCTCCAGTGATGAAATAGTTAAGCGTTTGTTGTTATGCATTGGTTAGTTGAATCATGAGTAGGATATCTTTGGATATGTGGAAAGAAAGACATAGATGAGCTGAGAAGTCAAGACTAGGACGTGTCTCTTTTGCAAGGCTGACAGTAATCATCCTTCGCCTGGGAACTTCTCAAGCTTCAGAAGGGTGAGAGGGCAGCCACCGTTAAACTGAATCAGCTTCTGGAGCCTAACAAGAAATCAGGAAGAGCTTACTGAGCCAAGCTGGGACTATCACACTTTCTCCGTATTAAATACAGTCTTGAGAACGAGCTAGTGAGTCGTGGTGTGTGACTGGAACCACAACATGCAAACTCAGGGGCTGTGGCAACACCATTTCATCTTAAAGATGAGAAGCAGAGGAAGCCAGTAAGCAGAAATGGAAAACCTAATCCAGATGTGCAGAGAAAAACAAGGGAGATTGGAAAGAGATTTTTGATGACTTGGCCGTAATCCCATTGTCTTCCGCGGCTTAACACCAATCCAGACCTCAGGCCATTTCTCTGTCTCTGTAAATTCAGTTAAGCTTCATTGAATGCGTGCCCAAAACACTAGTTGGGTTCTGTTCACTTGCACCTATGTATTCTCTAGGCAAGAATATACTGGAGTGGACAGCCTTCCCCTTCTCCAGGGGATCTTTCCAACCCAGGAATCAAACCAGGGTGTCCTCCATTGCAGGTAAATTCTTTGCCAACTGAGCTATCAGGGAAGCCCAAGTTATTATAAATGATTATAAATAAGTTATTATAAATGTCAGGCAAATTATTATAAATTAAAGATTTAATAAATAATGAGTTTCTTTAAATGAACTGTGATATATTAAACTTCCAACAGAAAAGGTTGGAATAATTCCAAGAAGAGAGGTAAGGTTATTTATTTTTCTTTTTAGTTCTGTTTTTGATATTGGTTATTCACTAGCATGGTATGATTGTTATTAAGAAGTAAATACCAACCATCAGGTGGCATTATGAGTCATTTTGACAGATATGATTATTTGATCCAAATATTCCCCACAAACAAAAATAATGATACCCCACAGATACTGACCCTATTTTAAGTTCTCAGAGACAATCTTGTGATTATATTCAGAGAGATAACACTTGGTATACTGTGTCTTCAGGATCCAGTTTCGCTTTCCCCTAATATTTTTCTTAGGTGATACTCTGGTTTTAAATTTTGAACAAATGCTTACATGACACAGACAATTTGGTGTAACAGGAAAGAACATCTTTGCCCCTAGCTACATAGAACCTCCATAGCTACCTACATAAAAAGGTCTGAAAAAGAAAATAAATCACGGAAAATCTTACCTATAGCATGACCTACCATAATACAGTTCAATGTAAAGAGGGAGCTTCCGTCTAATATATCTTTGTATCTTCTACCATACTATGTACACTCTTATGTTGTACTCACTAAGTATTTTTGAGAAAATCAATGGGAAGGTGGATCCAGTTTTGAACTGCAACCAGGGATGACGTGTGTGATTCAGAATGATTTCATTTAAAAAACTTACCACTATCACGATTTCCTGTTGCTGATATTCCATACCTTGCTGGAATGCATTTTTACTGCATTACCATTTGTTTTCCTGCCCAGCTTCCCTGCTATATGGATTTTCTTAATACCAGAGACTGTGCCATCCTTATTCTCCTTCCTTCTTCAGTGCTTATTATATTGTCAGCACTTAATAAAAATGGATAAAATATGTCCATGTTATTAAACACATCCACCAGAGGATTATCCCGAGGTTCCAGGGCACTCAGGCAGCTAAGGCAGCCCATTTGAAGGAGCACATGGGTAGTCTGGCCACCTGGTGTCTCTCCTTCTTGGTGTCATCTACAGACTTCTTAGACACCCTCTCTGATTACTTGAAGACTCTAGTATCTGGTTATTTCTCGGATTCCCAGTGAGTATGGTATCCACACAGGTTATTTCTCCTACATGCTCTGGTCCCAGTGTTTTTGTTGTTGTTGTTGTTAATTTTTCCTCCAATCTTCTTAACCCACAATCTACCTCAGCAGCCATGCCCATGGTCATGTTACCAATAAGGCACTTGGTGATGCCACTGAAAACTAACCAGGAGAACTCAGAAATGGCCAAAAGGAGAGAGGAGGTGTCAGCCCATAATATGTCCTGCCAACTACCCAGAATCCTTCACTCTGGAATGCATCTTGGCTGAGAGATACTCATGCTAGCAGAGAGGACCATGAGTCAGAAACTCCAAAGTATTAATAGCGAGACAATTGAGAGAGGAGGCTGGGCCCTGCCCAGATAAGAGATAAAAGGCCACGTATTTCTTATTCTTGAAGTCAAGGAGATGTTCCTGACTAGAAAGCTCCTTGGAGGTCAAACGGGGAATGGTGCCAAGTCTACCCGTAGTCTTCTTTGCTAGAATCCATCTTGGCTGAGAGATGCATGCACACACATGGGAGGATCCTGAAATGTACCAAATAAAGGACTCAGCATCAGCAAATCAAAATGATTGGCCAAAGGAAACCCAAAAGAAATGCCCCATAAAAGTGGTTTAAACTACCACAAGAGCACTACTCTCTCCAAGGACACTTGTGTGTCTATCCACATGTACTGTACTCTTTTTCCCCTAATAAATGCTACTGGTTTCACTCCTCTCTTGTGGGAATGCTTTTCTGCAAAGCTGAAGAGCCAGGGCTTTGTCACTGACCACTGGTCTAGTGGCTAGGATTTGGCTCTCACTGCAGCAACCCTACCTCAACTGCTGGCCAGGGATGGAAACCCTGCTTCAAGCTGCTGCAGGCTGAGGGCACCCAAGATCAGTCCTCCTGGGTTCCCTTATCCTGCTGCTATCCAGCTGGTGTCCCTTCCCAATAAATATCTTGCTTTGTCGGTACACGTGTCTCCTCAGACAATTCATTTCCGAGAGTTAGACAAGAGCCCACACTCACGTCCTGGAAGGGGTATTCCTTCCTGCAACACTTACTCTATTACATCTTTGTTTGTTTTTACCTTTTTTGTGGTCTCTTCCTATTACCATGGAGTCTTTCCAAGTGTGAGGATTTCATCACATGTGCTCACGATTCTACCTAAAAACATCAAGAGTATCATTTGGCACACAGAGAAAGCATTCAATATCTAATAGGGAGTGTCAGTTGCTCAGTTGTGTCTGACTCTTTGTGGCCCATGGTCTGTAACTCGTCAGGCTCCTCTGTCCATGGGATTCTCCAGGCAAGAATACTGGAGTGGGTTCAGTTCAGTTCAGTCATTCAGTCGTGTCCGACTCTGTGACCCCATGAATTGCAGCACACCAGGCTTCCCTGTCCATCACCAACTCCCAGAGTTCACCCAAACTCACGTCCATCAAGTCGGTGATGCCATGCAGCCATCTCATCCTCGGTCATCCCCTTTTCCTCCTGCCCCCAATCCCTCCCAGCATCAGAGTCTTTTCCAATGAGTCAACTCTTCGCATGAGGTGGCCAAAGTACTGGAGTTTCAGCTTTAGCATCAGTCCTTCCAATGAACACCGAGGACTGATCTCCTTTAGAATGGACTGGTTGGATCTCCTTGCATTCCAAGGGACTCTCAAGAGTCTTCTCCAACACCGCAGTTCAAAAAGCCTATTCCTTTTCCAGGGGATCTTCCCAACCCAGGAACTGAACCTGGGTCTCCAACATCACAGGCAGATTCTTTACCATCTGAGCCACCAAGGAAGCCAATTACATTTGTTAATGGGAGTCAGAGAAAAAGCTAACATCTAGTGTAGAAAAGAACTTTTTGAGTTCATTAACTTTAGCTTTCCCTTTATATGAATATTAATTGCTCATTTAATAGTGGTTTTATAAGGGAGGAAAGTTTGTCACCCCAAAATGTGTCTCTTTGGCATGAGGATTAGTGTAGACTGTTTTTAAGAACATGACTCAGGGAGTTTTTCTCATTATTGCCCCCTCCACTGCCTGGCAGGATTTAGATAAAGGGCCTGTTTCTACATCAGGAAAGAGCAAATTCTGACTTCTTGTTGGACAACCTTTGCTCTTTGTTGCTTTTGCTATTATAATCACTACAAGGATGCTGTCTATAGATGAAAGTATATATGAGGTTGAGGAAACCTCAGGTTCCCGTGGCAAGCCTTGCCCCCTCTGCCTGAATGTTAAACTGAAGTGCCTAAGTCCAGCTCAAAGGGAGACATTCTAACCCTGCCCATCTGTGAGTGGCTACAGAAAAGAAGAAATTAATACATCCCCTCCCTGATGCTGGCCAAGCCAGGAGATATTTTGCAAGAGTAACGTCTTTTAAACTTACTTTCTTACTTCCCCCTCTTCTGTTCTATAAAAGAAATGCATCCAGACCCTGATAAGATGGTATTCTAGGACTCTATCCACCATCTTCTCTCTCTGTTGGCTTTCCAGGTAAAGTCGCTATTCCTTACCTTGAATTTCCCAGGCGGTGCTAGTGGTAAACAACCTGTCTGCCAATGCAGGAGACATGAGAAGTAGGTTTGATCCCTGGGTGGGGAAGATCCCCTGGAGGAGAGCATGACAACCCACTCCAGTATTCTTGCCTGGAGAATCTCATGGACAGAAGAGCCTCACAGGCTACAGTCCATGGGGCCCCACAGAGTCAGACACAACTGAAGTGACTTAGCACACACACAGCATGTGCCTTACCTCAACACCTTGTCTGATTATTGGTCTATCACACAGTGAGAAGACAGAGCTTGGATTTGGTAACGTTCCCAGAACAGAGCTATTACCAGAGATATCTGGAAAGATATGCCCAGCTCATATCCCCAGCTGAGCATGGTGGGGAGAACTTGGCAGAACCTAGAGTTCTGAGTCCACTTTGCATCCAGGCACCTCTGCCTAGCCCAGCAAACAGTAGCTTTTCTATCTCTATATGAATTGCCTTCCTTCTCTTTGAAATCCCAACCATTACCTGCAACGTCTTCTTTTCATCTTTATCCAAAAATGGTATTTTAAGTGAAGGCTCTGGTTCATTTTGGAGAGTAACTCAGTTTCCCTGAGTCTCTCCTATGTATATTTGTTATTAAAGTTTTATTTGATTTTCTGCAGCTAATCTGTTTCATGTCAATTTAAATCTTTTACCAGCCAAAAGATCTTAAAAGAGGAGAGGAAAACTTTCTCCCTGACAGCTTCATGGGGGAAATAAGAAGGGCTTTTACATAAATGCTCTTGATCTTTCTGACCCCCTGATGTGAAACATGACAATTAAATACCTCCCATATAAAATGTTCATGAAATTTAAATATATTTTCCTTACCAAGAAATTTTGCTCAAGGAAGAATCATTCTCAGAGTTAATGAGGCATCTTAGAATTACACTTAAATAGTTACAGGACTCACTGAAACCACATTTTTCATAGTGAGTGAAGACTTTTAGAGATTTTCATGTGTATGAATAATGTGATTAGCTATTTCAGACTCTGGTGATGAGGGTGTTGGAAGTTCCAAAAAGTTCCAAGGTTTCTCCTCAGAAATAAATGTTTGGTTTAAAAATTTCCCTATGTACTTTTTGGAGCAACCATTCTATAAGTTGGGCTTCTCTGGTAGCTCCGTCGGTAAAGAATCTGCCTGCTAATGCAGGAGACACAAGAGACACGGACTCGCTCCCTGAATTGCGAAGATCCCCTGGAGGAGGAAATGGCAACCCACTCCAGTATCCTTGCTTGGAAAATCCCATGGACAGAGGAGTCTGGTGGGCTCCAGTCCATGGGGTTGCAAAGAGTCAGGCGAGACTGAGCGACTAACACTTTCACTTTCTTTCACTTCTCTGTAAGTTGCTGCTCTACTGAACTAACTTAACAATGCAATTCAATAACTTGGCTTATACTATAATGTCTTAACCTGATTTGTCCTAAAGAAATTAATTATGTTAGCTGAATTCAAAATATGAACGATTTTTCCTTTTGTCTGAGTTATATGTGGATTGTGCTCTACTTCCCAGAAATTTTGGATTGTTAATGAAAATATATGAAATGTACTCATTGAGTACTTACTACTGAATCTTTATTTTGGCCTAATGCAGTAGATATCATTTTGAAGATGGATGACCTAAGACTCATCTTTCATATACTCATGATCTATTTATGTTTTCTTATTTTGATAATTTTTAATTATATCTTTTGCCCATTTCTCATTAGTTTATGATTATTTCCTTAAGTATTTGAAGGAGCTTTTTCCTAAGCTAGGGAAATTAACTCTGTCTGAAAGTTACAATTATTTTCTAGTTTGTCTTTATATTGATTTTTCTTAAGATGACTTCAGCCTTGCAGAAACCTTAAATATTTTTGCTTTTGAGTAATGAAATTCATCAACATAATATTTCATGGCTTCTCTCTCTCTCCGTTTTGGTTTTATATCATATTTGGAAAAGTATCCTTTAGTTGTTTAGACTCTTTTGCCACCCATGGACTGTAACCTGCCTGGCTCCTCTGTCCATTGAATTCTCCAGGCAAAAATACTGGAGCAGTTTGCCATTTTCTTCTGCAGGGTATCTTCCTGACCCAGGGATCAAACCCTTGTCTCTTATGTCATTTGCATTGGCAGGCAGGTTCTTTACAATTGAGGCACCTGGGAAGCCCAAAGTCTTCCTTATTCTGAGATTAAAAAAGAATTATCCCTGCATCAAATAAGAGGATTATTTTTTAAAAAGTAGAAGACAACAAATGTTAGGATGTAAAGAAATATCAACTATAGTGCGTAGATGATGGGAATATAAGATGGTGCATCTGCTGTAGAAAGCAGTATGGCAGTTCCTCAAAAAATTAAACAGAATTAAAGAGAATAAGACCTAGCAATCCCACTAGGAGGTGTGCACACAAAGGGGCTGAAAGCAGTCTTAATCACAATAGTCAAAAAATGGACAAAGCTCAAATGTTTTTCAACAGATGAATGGATAAAATAAATGTGGAATACACACACAATGGAATATTATTCAGCATAAAAACTGAAAGAAACTCTGATACGTGTTACAGCAAGGATGAAACTGGAAAACACTATGTTAAGTTAAACAAAACAAGCACAAAAAGGACAAATATATGATCTGTTTGTTTGTGGTACCTACAATAGCCAAATTCATAGATACAGGAAGTAGAAGAGTGGTTACCAGGGGCTGGGGAGAGAGAAATGGGGAATTAACGTTTAGTGAACACAGAGCTTCAGCTTTCAATGACAAAAATATATTACAGAAATGGATGGTGGTATTACACTATGTGAAAACACTTAATTCCACTAAACTCTACACTTAAAAATGGCATTAATGGTACAATTTTGTTGTTTATGTTGTATCATAATTAGAAAAAATAATAATTATCTCATCATGTTATTTAACACTTTTGTACTTTCCTTTTCTATTGAGTCTGGGTTGCAAGAACCAGGTCAACCTTAAATAAGAAAAGTTTATATCTTTTATATATCAGAAGACATTCATTTATTCAGTTTTATAAAAGTTTATTTATCAGTAAAATGGACTTTATTTTTTAAATATCCATAAAAACCACGTTATGGAGACTTTCCTGAAATGTATACTTAGATAGAACATAAAGAAAAGTCTTCTTTTCTTAGTTGTAGGAGTGATTTTACTTCAAAAAAGGAAAAGGAGGAGCTACTTTGCAGGTTCATTTTTTGCTAGGTATTACCAAAAATTAAAATCGGATAATCAAACTAAAAGATAAGCCAGAATCAGATTTTTATCTTTAAAGATTCTTTCTCTTTCAGTTCAGTTCAGTTCAGTTGCTCAGTCATGTCTGACTCTTTGCAACCCCATGAATTGCAGCACGCCAGGCCTCCCTGTCCATTACCAACTCCCAGAGTTCACTAATACTCATGCCCATTGAGTCAGTGATGCCATCCTCTGTTGTCCCCTTCTCCTCCTGCCCGCAATCCCTCCCAGCATCAGAGTCTTTTCCAATGAGTCAACACTTCACATGACGTGGTGAAAGTATTGGAATTTCAGCTTCAGCATCAGTCCTTCCAGTGAATACCCAGGACTGATCTCCTTTAGGATGGACTCCAAGGGACTCTCAAGAGTCTTCTCCAACACCACAGTTCAAAAGCATCAGTTCTTTGGTGCTCAGCTTTCTTCAGAGTTCAAGTCTCACATCCATACATGACTACTGGAAAAACCATAGCCTTGACTAGACGGACCTTTGTTGGCAAAGTAATGTCTCTGCTTTTGAATATGCTATCTAGGTTGGTCACAACTTTCCTTCCAAGGAGTAAGCGTCTCATAGCATCATCTTCCAGGATTTGAAATAGCTCAACTGGAATTCCTTCAACTCCACTAGCTTTGTTCGTAGCAATGCTTTCTAAGGCCCACTTGACTTCACATTCCAGGATGTCCGGCTCTAGGTCAGTGATCACACCATTGTGGTTATCTGGATGGTGAAGCTCTTTTTGTACAGTTCTTCTGTGTATTCTTGCCACCTCTTCTTAATATCTTCTGCTTCTGTTAGGTCCATACAATTTCTGTCCTTTATCGAGCCCATCTTTGCATGAAATGCTCCCTTGATATCTCTAATTTTCTTGAAGAGATCTCTAGTCTTTCCCATTCTGTTGTTTCCCTCTATTTCTTTGCATTGATCGCTGAGGAAGGCTTTCTTATCTCTTCTTGCTATTCTTTGGAACTCTGCATTCAGATGCTTCTATCTTTCCTTTTCTCCTCTGCTTTTCGCTTCTCTTCTTTCACAGCTATTTGTAAGGCCTCCTCAGACAGCCATTTTGCTTTTTTTACATTTCTTTTCCATGGGGATGGTCTTGATCCCTGTCTCCTGTACAATGTCACAAACCTCATTCCATAGTTCATCAGGCACTCTATCTATCAGATCTAGTCCCTTAAATCTATTTCTCACTTCCACTGTATAATCATAAGGGATTTGATATAGGTCATACCTGAATGGTCTAGTGGTTTTCCCTACTTTCTTCAATTTCAGTCTGAATTTGGCAATAAGGAGTTCATGATCTGAGCCACAGTCAGCTCCCAGTCTTGTTTTGCTGACTGTATAGAGTTTCTCCATCTTTGGCTGCGAAGAATATAATCAATCTAATTTCAGTGTTGACCATCTGGTGACGTCCATGTGTTGTTGGAAGAGGCTGTTTGCTATGACCAGTGCATTCTCTTGGCAAAACTCGATTAGCTTTTGCCCTGCTTCATTCCATACTCCAAGGCCAAATTTGCCTGTTACTCCAGGTGTTTCTTGACTTCCTACCTTTGCATTCCAGTCCCCTATAATGAAAAGGACATCTTTTTTGGGTGTTAGTTCTAAAAGGTCTTGTAGGTCTTCATAGAACTGTTCAACTTCAGCTTCTTCAGTGTTACTGGTTGGGACATAGGCTTGGATTACCATGATATTGAATGGTTTTCCTTGGAAACGAAGAAAGACCATTCTTTCGTTTTTGAGATTGCATCCAAATACTGCATTTTGGACTGTTTTGTTGACCATGATGGCTACTCCATTTCTTCTGAGGGATTCCTGCCCGCAGTAGTAGATACAATGGTCATCTGAGTTAAATTCACCTATTCCAGTCCATTTTAGTTCACTGATTCCTAGAATGTTGACGTTCACTCTTGTCATCTCCTGTTTACCCACTTCCAATTTGCCCTGATTCATGGACCTCACATTCCAGGTTCCTATGCAGTATTGCTCTTTACAGCATCAGACCTTGCTTCTATCACCAGTCACATCTGCAACTGTATATTGTTTTTGCTTTGGCTCCATCCCTTCATTCTTTCTGGAGTTATTTCTCCACTGATCTCCAGTAGCATATTGGGCACCTACCGACCCGGGGAGTTCCTCTTTCAGTATCCTATCATTTTGCCTTTTCATACTGTTCATGGGGTTCTCAAGGCAAGAGTACTGAAAAGGTTTGCCATTCTCTTCTCCACTGGACCACGTTCTGTCAGACCTCTCCACCATGACCTGCCCATCCTGGGTGGCCCCACACAGCATGGCTTAGTTTCATTGAGTTAGACAAGACTATGGTCTGTGTGACCAGATTGGCTAGTTTTCTGTGATTATGGTTTCAGTGTGTCTGCCCTCTGATGCCCTCTCACAACACCTACCGTCTCACTTGGGTTTCTCTTACCTTAGGCGTGGGGTATCTCTTCACGGCTGCTCCAGCAAAGTGCAGCCGCTGCTCCTTACCTTGGACAAGGGGTATCTCCTCACAGACGGCCCTCCTGACCTTGAACGTGGAGTAGCTCCTCTTGGCCCTCCTGCACCTGCACAATTTAGTAACAACCTTGGTGTCATTGTTATTAGTGGTACATTATATCTAGTTAAAATGAATTTTTTTAAAGCTGTAAGAGAACTTAATGATGATCTTTAATTCTTAATTTTTCCAAATAAAGACGTGTATAAAAAAAGCTGCATTTCTTCAAAGACTGCAACTTCGACTAGAATAATGACTGTTACCCCTAGGAATTTCAATCAATATTTTTATATAAAATCCAAGGGCTCCATCTTATTTTATCTTACTGTTCCAGGGAGTGATACTAAAATTTTTGAAATTACTCTATAGGCACATCTATGAAAAATATTATGTCCCAAGTGGTTGGTACAAATTGCTCACATGTAAGAGTGGAAAGCAATTAAGTCAGAGATTTCTGGGGCCCAATTATGTTAAGCTCTGCACATTCTGGTAAGTCCTCGTGGTTTTTATCCAGTGTGGTATAGGTGGATACTCAGGGATTTTAGCAGGGAGTAACTTCTGTGAAAGGTTAGGACTGCAGTGTCTGGAGGATTCTGTAGAAAGGGAAGAGAGAAAGCAGCAGGACCAGTCGGGCGGCTGTGTCAATGGTCCAAACAAGGCATGAGGGTTATGCGGTCTAGGGTGGTGGCCGGAAAGGTGTTGAGAAATTCCTGGATTTGGAGTATGTTTTGAAGCTGAAGTCAGTGGGATTGGCTATAACTTGTTAGAGAAAAAGAAGAGTAAAGGATGAGTAGGAGATTTTGGAACTGGGAAATCTACATTTGGAAGAAGTAGAAGATTAGACAGACACGATGAAGCAGATCTCCTGAGCCAGACAGAGCTGTTGGGGCTTGCTCCTGTAAGTGTTACAAAGGTGCTTTAGGATCTTGGGAAGGACATGGTGATGTAAGGGCTGTTCTCAGGGCACCAGCAGCGTTGTGAAGCTAGGAGGAGGCAAGGCTGACGAGGCAGGACTAGGGAAACAGGACTCTGCTAGTTTCTGTCTGGGGCTGGTAAGACTTGTTCCTTCTCTTTCCGCTTTGGGAATGGAGGCGCTCACACCCAGTGGTTCCTTGTCTATCAAATGCGCCCTCCAGTTCCCAGTGGAATCTGTCAGAGTGATAGCATTAGGTATGGTAGGCCACACAGCCCCCCCAGGCACAAAGGGAACTCATGTGCTTCCCATAAAACATTCCAGGCAGAGTGCTGAGCAGGTGGGTGGAAACCCATCCCAGACTATCTGATTTTGAAATTTGGCTTTACTACTCCCATCTACCCAACTTTGAGCAAATTATTTAATTTCCCCACATCTCAGTTTTCTCACTTGGGAAATGAGATTAAGATAGTACTCAACTCACAGGATTAAGGTGGGAAGTAAATAAGCTTTACATTTTGAAGCTTTTGTAAAGTAAATGTGAGCTGATTTTCTTTTTCTTGATTTTAAAAAAAAAAATTAGTGTGGACTACTTCTTAAGATGGGTCTCCCAGGTGGCTCAGTGGTAAAGAATCCACCTGCCAATGCAGGAGAGGCAGGTTCAGTCTCTGGGTTGGGAAGATCCCCTGGAGAAGGAAATGGCAACTCACTCCAGTATTCTTGTCTGGAAAATCCATGGACAGAAGAACCTAGTGGGCGACAGTCCATGGGGTCGCAAACAGTCAGAGAAGACTTACAAACAACAAACAACAGTCCTTAAGATATGTTCTTATAGTAATGTTGGTGCGGATTGATTAGGAGTGCAAGTAGGCAACAGTGAAAATATTACTTCAAAAGAAGAATAGCAGAATTTAATATCTTGATCAAAAATTAATGTGCAAATGATGATGCTGAGTTACTGGGAAAGAGCAGTGTCCTCAACAAATAATGAGGAAAGAACTCATATTTCAAAAAGAGAAGTTGGCAAACTCCTTCAGAAATGTATTTATTTAAATCAACATATTTTGGATAACCACATAACACAGACTACATTTAAAATTAAAAATGATTCTGTAATTGCCTGTCACAAAGTTTCTCTCCAGTTTTAATGCAAAGATGTATTGATTAAGGGAAAAAACAAAAAGAACAAAATTCTCAAGGAGCATAAAATATGTGTGGTCACTTTCCAATATAAATTATGAGAAAGGAATGATTCACCATCATTATAAACCTGTGTTTTCTATTTTAAAATGCCCAAATACATTTTTTCTTGTCTGTCTACTCATATTACCAGGCAGGTTTACAAATTCTGTGTGCTTATGTTGACTGGCTGGTGGTGGTACTGATCATATATGATTCCATTTACTGTATGTTTTCAAATTATCAGCCAGGGGTATTTTCATCTTCATTAATGATCAGAAAAACTATAAGATACAAAAGTTTGAGTTTAAAAAAGTTGTCTAAGTAATTAGTATGACATTTAGCTCAGTTCCGTTCAGTCGCTCAGTCATGTCCAACTCTTTGCAACCCCATGAATTGCAGCACGCCAGGCCTCCCTGTCCATCACCAACTCCTGGAGTCCACCCAAACTCATGTCCATTGAGTCAGTGATGCCATCCAGCCATCTCATCCTTTGTCGTCCCCTTCTCCTCTTGCCCTCAATCATTCCCAGCATCAGGGTCTTTTCAATGAGTCAGCTGTTCGCATCAGGTAGCCAAAGTATTGGAGTTTCAGCTTCAACATCAGTCCTTCCAATGAATATTCAGGACTGATTCCTTTAGGATGGACTGGTTGGATCTCCTTGCAGTCCAAGGGACTCTCAAGAGTCTTCTCCAACATCACAGTTCAAAAGCATCAATTCTTCTGCACTAAGCTTTCTTCATAGTCCAACTCTCACATCCATACATGACCACTGGAAAAACCATAGCCTTGACATTTAGGCATAATGAAAAGAGGGCTGAACTTTTGAGGTTAATATGGCTATTTATGGCAACTATTCCTATATCTACTACTCATTTGAGGATCTTTAATTCTTAACATCTGTGGTAAGCAGATTAATGACCTTCCAAAGATGTCCATACTCAAATCCCCAAAACTTGGAAATATGTTACCTTACATGACAGAGAAGTATTAAGGTAGAAGATGGGATCAAGGTTGATAATCTTATCCTGTGTTATTTTGTGTGTGGAGGGGATGTAATCAGAAGGGTTGTGATTGATGTAGGGAGGAGGCAAAAGAGGAAGAAGCAGAGAGACAACAACAGTATGAAGAGGAAGCTTCTAGAAGCTGGAAAAGGCAAGAAAACAAGATTATCCCCCTAGAATCTCCAGAGTAAACACAGTCCTGTAGACACCTTGATATTTGGCCAGTGAGACCCATTCTGGATTCCTAAAGTCTAGAACTGTAAATAGTTAAGCTGTGTTGCTTTAAACCACGGAGCTTGTGGTAATTTGTTACAACAATAGAAAATTACTGTAACACCTGAAAGAGATGTTGCAAAATGTGTGCAGAATAAAGTTTGAGAAAAATTTTTGGACTTTGAGAAACTTCAGGAGATGACAATAGTGGAGAGAAATGTTTAATTCAAGACTTGTAAGACTCATAATATATTTCACTGAAGGAAATAGAGTTAGATGTTATACTCACATCTCAAATTAGCACCTATAGCATTTCCATTGTAACTTTATTCTCCAATTACTGTCTCATTCTATCCATAGAATTTTCACAGATTTTGGCAAACCAATGATAGAGTATACCAAATGCAAGAACTTTAAAGTAAAAAAAGTTTTATAATACTCTTGTTTAGTATGCATATTCAAAAGCAGAAACATTACTTTGCCAACAAAGGTTCATCGAGTCAAGGCTATGGTTTTTCCTGTGGTCTTGTATAGATGTGAGAGTTGGACTGTGAAGAAGGCTGAGCGCCAAAGAATTGATGCTTTAGTGGTGTTGGAGAAGACTCTTGAGAGTCCCTTGGACTATAAGGAGATCCAACCAGTCCATTCTAAAGGAGATCAGCCCTGGGCTTTCTTTGGAAGGAATGATGCTAAAGCTGAAACTCCAGTACTTTGGCCACCTCATGCGAAGAGTTGACTCATTGGAAAAGACTCTGATTCTGGGAGGGATTGGGGGCAGGAGGAGAAGGGGACGACAGAGGATGAGACAGCTGGATGACATCACTGAGTCGATGGACGTGAGTCTGGGTGAACTCCGGGAGTTGGTGATGGACAGGGAGGCCTGGCGTGCTGCGATTCATGGGGTCGCAAAGAGTCGGACACGACTGAGCGACTGATCTGATCTGTTTAGTATGCGAGTGGCTTTCTTTGAAAATTTACCAAACCCGTCATTAAGCTCTACATAAAACAAATAGTTGGGAATTTCTGGATTTGAATTTGATTCTATTCATATTTATACTAGCTAGTTTTATAATCATTAGTCTATATTTCTAGCACTATCCCTAACTTACAATACTATTTTCAGCACATCACTTACCCTCATCAATCTTAGGTTCCACATTCACAAAGAAATAGAGACAGAAACAGAAGGTATTAAGAAGAGGTGGCAAGAATACACAGAACTATACAAAAAAGATCTTAATGACCCAGATAAACACGATGGTGTGATCACTCACCTAGGGCCACACATCCTGGAGTGAGAAGTCAAGTGGTCCTTAGGAAGCATCACCATGAACAAAGCTAATGGAGGTGATGGATTACAGCTGAGCTATTTCAAAACCTAAATGATGATGCTGTGAAAGTGCTGTACTTAATATACCAGCAAATTTGGAAAATTCCCACAGTGGCCACAGGACTGGAAAAGGTCAGTTTCATTCCAATCTCAAAGAAAGGCAATGCCAGAGAACGTTCAAACTATGACACAATTGCACTCATCTCACATGCTAACAAAGTAATGCTCAAAACCCTCCAAATCAGGCTTCAACAGTACATGAATCGAGAACTTCCAGATGTTCAAGCTGAACTTAGAAAAGGCAGAGGAACCAGAGATCAAATTGCCAGTATCTTTTGGATTACAGAAAAAGCAAGAGAGTTCCAGAACAGCATCTACTTCTGCTTTATTGACTATGCCAAAGCCTTCGACTGTATGGATCAAAGCAAACTGTGGAAATTCTGAAAGAGATGGGAATACCAGACCACCTGACCTGGCTCCTGAGAAATCTGTATGCAGGTCAAGAAGCAACAGTTAGAAATGGACATGGAACAACAGACTGGTTTCAAATCAGGAAAGGAGTACATCAAGGTTGCATATTGTCACTCTGCTTATCTGACTTATATGCAAAGTATATAAATTAGATGCAAAATGCCAGGCTGGATGAAGCACAAGCTAGAATCAAGATTGCAGGGGGAAATATCAATAACTTCAGATAGGCAGATGACACCACTCTTATGGCAGAAAGTGAAGAAGAACTAACGAGTCTCTTGATGAAAGTGAAAGAGGCTTAAAACTCAACATTCAAAAAATGAAGATCATGGCATCCGGTCCCATCACTTTATGGCAAATAGATGGAGAAACAATGGAAACAGTGACAGACTTTATCTTCTTGGGCTCCAAAGTCACTGCAGGTGGTGACTGCAGCCATGAAATTAAAAGACACTTGTTCCTTGGAAGAAAAGCTATGACCAACCTAGACAGCATATTAAAAAACAGAGACATTACTTTGACAACTAAGGTCCATCTAGTCAAAGCTATGATTTCTCCAATAGTCATGCATGGATGTAAGTGTTGGACCATAAAAAAAGCTGAATGCCGAAGAATTGATGCTTTTGAACTGCAGTGTTGGAAAAGACTCTTGAGAGTCCCTTGGACAGCAAAGAGTCAATGCTGCAAAGAGTCAAGGAAGTCAACTCTGAATATTCATTGGAAGGACTGATGCTGAAGCCGAAACTCCAATACTTTGGCCACCTATGCAAAGAGCTGACTCATTGTAAAAGACCCTGATCATGGGAAAAATTGAAGACAGAAGGAGAAGGGGATGACAGAGGATGAGATGGTTGGATGGCATCACCAACTCAATGGACATGAGTTTGATCAATCTCAGGGAGTTGGCAATGGACAGGGAAGCCTGGTATGCTGAAGTCCATGGGGTTCCAAAGAGTCGGACATGACCGAGTGACTGAACCCAAGAAGTGAAGTGGTTGTTAAATTTTGTGTAATATATGTATCTAATAACATCATTCATCTGAGTATCCCAAGTGAGTTAAAGTTATTCAGTCATATCGGATTCTTTGTGACCCCATGGATTATAGCCTGCTAGGATCCTCTGTCCATGGAATTCTCTAGGCCAGAATACTGGAGTGGGTAGCTGTTTCCTTCTCCCAAAGCATAGTATCCTGAAGCATAGTCTATAAACATTAACAAGTAGTATTATCTCAACTTTACAAGGGAGAAACAAGGCAGAAAGAATTAACTAGATTAGAGAAAGCCATAAATTACCCACTGGTGGGACACTCTGAGGACTATGCTTGCTGTCCTTCTATCTGCTTACCATGTTTTAATCTCTATTTGATACCACTAGGCAATACATACATAATCAATAGATTAAATTATTCTATATGAGTGTAACATACTATATGTTACTAATAGAATCAATACTATCCCAAGTCCTAAACCATATAGAAATTGCTTAAGAAAGCCTAGCCTGTTTTTAACATTCTGCATACAGGCTACTCACCTGTCTAACAGTTCCAGGTGTATCATAAAGAGAAAGGAGCTTTTAATGTCTGTGTTATCAGTCATATTAGCTTTGCTAAAATTGGGGAGGGCTCTCAAAATAGATGATGCATGGATTATATACAGTCATTGAAGATCCTTTTAAATACTGTACTTAAAGAGACTTTTGGCTATTGCATAAACACTGATCTTGTTATCTTTTGCTTTACTGTCTATAGTTATTAAAACTGTATTGGACCCAAAAAATTCAAGAAGGCATATCTCGTGTTAAGTGCTCTTAATAACAATGAAAGTGGATTGGATTACTGAATCGAGTTTAATGCAGCCACAGCTACTACCTCTATCAACCTTTTTTCCAGGAACTGCTTTTCCATCCCTAAGTTTATATAAACATGCAGGCTCATGTGCTTATTTGGTTTAGAATAAAAATTCCACACTTTCCATAGCAACCTCAATTCCAAATGGGAGCAGAATATCTTGGTGAGTACTGATGCTGAAGTGTCACCCATGAGGGGGTCTTCCTCAGCTTCCTGCCCAAACCAGTGGAACCCTCCAGCTGGACCGCTCCACGTGTCACTCTCTCCTCGAGTCCGGGTTCTGTCCTGGGGGTCCCTCTCTTGGGCTTCCAGGCTGTGCTGCTTACTTGGTGCCCCATTCCCTGCTCCTCACCACATGCCTGGTGCTCACAGGTACCCAGGAAGATGTGCTTGTTTTTGAGCACTGGTTTCCTAAGAAAGAAACTTCAAATAAGCTTTTTCAGGCCTCTGTATTGCTTCCAAAACTTCAGTCCTGAAACTTCTTTGTTGCTTGATGGGTATCTCCTGTTTTATGCCCTTCCCCACTTCCACACCTCAACTCTGAATGCAAAGCTGCCATAACTTTCTCTTCCTCGGATGCCTCCTTGCTCCAAAAGTCATAAAGAGTTGCCACCAGGGTTTCCATCTCCATTTGCAATTTCTTCATAAAACACAAAAGCATTTTTTTAAAATTTTTTTTCCTGATGTCTTCTTGTGAAGAAGGAGTATCTACTTTACAAAGAAGAAGAGCTTGCCCTCTTGAGAAGGTAGAGAATACCTATGATTCCTTCCTGCAGGGCTCAGAGCAGTGAAAAGTAATGCCATGCTCATTTTTCAATGCTTCTTCACATGATCTTGCTGTGTTAAACATTTAATAAATCACCATGTGCTAATAGTCCTGTACATCAGTGGTCCCCAGGCTTTTTGACACCAGGGACCAGTTCCATGGAAGACAATTTTTCCACAGACAGGGTGGAGGGCGTTGGTTCAGGCGGTAATGCGAGCAACTGGGGGGTGGTTGGAGAGCAGCAGATGAAGTGTCCCTCGTTTGCCCTCTGCTCACCTCCTGCTGTGAGGTCTGGTTTCTAATGGGCCGTGAACCAATACTGCTCTACAGCCCAGGGATCAGGGACCCCGGTTATACAGTGTCTGTAGCATCCTGGTCTTGCTTAGTGACACACCTGCTTTCAGGTATCACTTCTGTTATAGATCTCAAGTTGGAGAGCTCGTTGCTCAAGAGCTGTTGACCAATACTAAGAGATAAATGTTGGGTAAAAGGAAAGGTAGCTTTATTGAGGAAGTCAGCGATTCTGGGGAGAAGGTGAACTCATGTCCCAAAAAACAAACTGCCCTCTACCAATCAGGGGGACAAGAACTTTTAAAGGGGAGTTTCAGGGGTGTAACAGTGGAGGGAGGGGGCCAGATGCAGAAACGGCACAGTCAGCTCTGACAGTCATCTTGAAATTGGTCCTTGGTGATCTGAGCAGCGTCATCTTTATTGGTTTAAGTCTATACAGTTCATCTTCAGTTCTAGGGTTGGTTTGTTCCCATTTCTTTGAGGCCACTTCTTGAAATTCTTGTTACGGGAGTCTGGTCATCACATAGTTAACTTACCCCTGGTGCTCAGTATGTCTGAGCTCAAAGGATGTGGCTCAGAATATTGTCTATAATGGACTTCCCAGGTGGTGCCAGTGATAAAGAACCTGCCTGCCAATGCAAGAGACATAAGAGATGTGGGTTTGATCCCTGGGTGGGGAAGATCCCCTGGAGGAGGGCATAGCAACCCACTCCAGTGTTCTTACCTGGAGAATCCCATGGACAGAGGAGCCTGGCAGGCTTCAGTCCATGGGGTGAAAAAGAGTCAGACATGACTGAAGTGACTTAGCATGCACGCACCTATATCCATAGCCCTTGAAGAGGAACTAAAGTGCTTGAGTTTGCTTAATGACTAAACTGTTATTATTTGATTTTGTTTGACTGCTTTCCTTTGTTTCTGCATTTTCTCACTGCTCAAATGAAGTTTATTCTTGGGCTAAAGTTTTTCTACATACAAGAGGCAGATGGAGGCCACGGTGTGGGTGTCTATCATGGGAAGATTGCTCCATTACACCTCCACCAGGAAATGAATCACCCAGCCAAAGGGGGATTAAGCTTTCTTTTGTACTGTATCCTCCTTATCCTACATTGTAGAGTACAACTCCAGAACCCTCTTTTCAGAGATACGGAGAGCTCTGTGACCCACAGGAACACACAGCGTTTGTCACATCACTTAGCAGAGATAGAAAGACTTCTGAAGAAATCTGGGAATGAGTACTAATACTCAATTGTAAAAGTTATTTATATATTTGACTGTGCTGGGTGTTAGTTGCAGCATATGGGACCTTTTAATTGTGGCATACAAGATCTAGTTCCCTGACTAGGGATTGAACCCAGGCCCCTAGCACTGACCATAAAGTGGTGGTCAGTCATAAGTCACTCTCCTTCCACTAAGTGATCAAACACTCAGATGGGATTCCAGAAAGCTGTGCTAAACCATCCTTTATTTCAAGGTCAAAACCCTTACTGTGGAGAGTCCACCATAAAGTGGTGGTCAGTCATAAGTCATTCTCCTTATGATACTTGGAGGGCTTCACAGGTGGCTCAGCGGTAAAGAAACTGCTTGCAATGCAGGAGACGCAGGAGACACGGGTTTGATCGGTGGGTCAGGAAGATCCCCTGGAGGAGGGCGTGGCAACCCACTCGAGTATTCTTGCCTGGAGAAACCCATGGACAGAGGAGCCTGGGGAGCTATGGTGCATAGGGTCGCAGAGTGGAAAGTGAGTGAGCACACACGCATGCATGGTACTTGGAGGAGTAGTTTATTTGAATGTCCCTTTTCAGATCTTTAGGGAAGACTTTTTGCAGTGACATTTCCTCTCCTCCCACATAAGTGACCTTCGTGGCCTCCACACACAGTGCTATTCTCTGGACCCGACGCAGACCTTTCACTTGGAATGTCAACCATTCGGTTCCTTTAAACTTTACCCCATGGAGGGGGAAGGGTCTGTGACTATGGCTGATGAATGCCAGATACGAAAGAAAGGAACTCTCAGAGCGAAGCTTCAATAAAAGCAGCCCTTTTATCTTTTATCTCAGTGAGAGGGCAAGCTTCCCACCCCACGATTTTATCTCAGTCACTGTATTTTTCTGGATTTTATTTGAATTACAAAGATCTGTCCATTATTCTAAATCATGGGTATGGTCTTTACCCCATATGCTTCAAACCTAAAATATCCTCAGTTAATTTCTGTGATTCCATCAGAGACACTATAGTTTCCTGAAGGAAACTTGATTTTTTTTTTTTTCTCTATTTCCTCCTTGCTGTTCAGAGGAGCTAACAGAAAAATCTAGGGAGACAACCATCAGAAAAAAATAACAACAACAACTAAACTACAATGTGATAAATACAGTTCCTGAATCCTACTCAGAATACTACAGAAATAGAATAGGGAAAATAATTGGGAGGAATTCTAGGAAATTTTTGAGGAGGTGATAATGAAACAAGATTTGGAAATAAGTGTGATTTTGCCAGGCAGAGAAGAAAGTTATTCCAGGAGACTGATCTCAGTGACTGAAAATTATGTAGGTGGGACACTATTTAACATGTTTCTGGAATCTTGAGAAAATGGACTATAGCCAGAACATAAGTGTAAACGCATATGTTGGGGGTACGTAGGGGTTGGGGCACAGGAGGACCTGAAGATGAAGCTGGAAAACTCTTTCATATTTCAATCATTTATAATACTTATAATAATCTTTATAATAGATAATATATTATATGATCTTTATAATATTAAAGATTCATATTTTTGCTAATTCAAAATAGCTTCCTTTTCTGATTATAAAAGCCCTTTTACAAAAAGCTTTTTCTGATTATAAAAGCATTCATTGTAGAACACTTCATGATCTGGTGACTGGATTCCCAGCAGCTCCTTCCTTTGCCTGCTTGCTTCCAAACCGGATCATCCTCAATACATGCTATACACTGGCCCCTGATGGGTGTCAGCCGCACTGACAAGGATTCTTCATGGTGTTCTGCTAATTGATGTCACAGGCAGGGTGGGTGCACAGGAGCTGTGAGAACTTACCTTAGCTAATACAGTGATTCCCAACCTTGCTGCTTCCTAAAAATATCAAGGCCAGTAGATTTTACTACCAGAGGTTCTGGTGAATTCATCTGCCCTGGGGTTCTGGTGTCTGTGTAGCTTTAAAAAGCTGTCAGATGAGGCTAACGTGAAGACTGAAAGACTATCCCTGAGTTAATTGCTAGCTTCTGGCCTCAGAAACAACTGATCGTGTACGCCGAATATTTCCATCTTCATGAAGGCGGCTAAGCTATTTTCAGCCAAGTCTACAAAATATTTCTTATGTAAAGCTAAAACTGACTTTTATTTTTCTTTAATCCACGGAACCAGTTCCGTGCTGATGCTACATGGAATATGTTTATCCTTTTTCACATAACAGCCTGTTAATTACCTGAACATTTGTTAGCAGAGTCTTCCTGAGTGTAATTTTTCCCCAAGCTAAACAAATAGAAAAAAATTTTTTAACGTAAAACCCATCCCTAGTTGGACAGTGAGCTTGTCACATTCCATAGATCAGAAAGATTTACATTTCTAAAAGTCTTGCATTCCTGTAAGAGACAGTTTACCGACAGACTCAGAGAGCTGTGCATCACACTGCAAGACAGAAAATTCCCTTTTCTCGCTGTTAAACATAGGAATGCCTGGCCTGTATCAGAGTGACTAAAACCTCCAACTGGATTTCTTTTACTGTAAATAATCATTTGAAGAATAAATACAGACCGGAATATTAGGTATAGTGAATATAAGTTATTTCATGTAAAACTACTTTAAATGGTTCCCTTTTTATTTTGGGACCTTCTTCATTCTGCAAGCTGGACTCGCTTGTGTTTTGCTATATGGTCATAAGAAGAGGGAAAAAACCCTCACTCCGATATCAAAAAAATGTCTATGAACTTTTTGTTTGATGATACCCAGACTATTCTGTTGTTTAATGACGGGGGGTTCTAGTTTCTTACTTCCTATGTTTATCTTTTGGTAGATGTTTTGCCCTTGTTTCAGCTGTGGTCTGCTTAGTGAGGAATTGAACGGAAGCCTCAGTCTTCTTGCTCCAGAGAACCTCTGACTAATGATGTAGGCTGGGTCTGTGACAACCGCTTTAAAATGTCAGCTATGAGGAGGGGCCCTACAGATTATGACCACACATCTTTCTTCTGTTCAACACCAGTTCATTAATCTAACCCAGACTATTATCAATTATCCACAGAGAGAAGCCCATGGGCTGACAGATAGTCAAGCTCATCCATAATTAGGTCCCAGTTTAACCTTTCTTCCTTTGTCTGAACTGGAGTCCTTATTAGATCAATATACTCACTCTCTTTCTAAATCAGTCAGAGATATTTCTGTTTGCACAATGCACTTACACCATTCTCCCTGTAAGGGATTGAAGCCTCCTCCCATTGACAGAATCCTTTTTCCCTACAAGGAATCTGCTCAGCATGTAAAATCAGGGCAGGCTCCACTTCTTCATGAAAGGTACCAGAATCTTCTTGTTCACAGAATCGTATAGCTTCTTTGAACATCTGTTGCCTTTATTGTCTATAATGGCAGTTTAATAGCAACAAAAATAATCACCATTGCTTAATAAGTTACCATTTTACTAAGGGCTTTTCTGGGCAATTCATATATATTGTTAACCCCGAGGATAGATCTTATTTTACCCGTTTTATAGATGAGGAAATCTAGAATCAACTGGGCTCAGCAACTTGCCCAATATGACAAAAGCTACTAAGGAGTAGAATTAGGATTGAGTTCTGGACTATGTGACTACAGTATCAGGTCAATATCAGGTCATCTTACTTCTATGTTTGTTTGGCCCTGATTCATACACTGCCCTGTTTTCTTATTTAACTTCACTATACTTCAGAAACATTACATCTAACTTGTAAAATAGTAATGTAGAGCAAATCAGCATTATGTTAATACTTATATATGGAGTTTGTTCAAAACTGAAGACAATTTTACCTTTTAACATTTATTTACTTATTATTTATTTGGCTGCATTGGGTGTCAGTTGCAGCATGTGGGATCTTCACTGCTGCAAGCCAGCTTCTCTCTAGTTGTGGTGTTAGGCTTGGAGAAGGAAATGGCAACCCACTCCAGTGTTCTTGCCTGGAGAATCCCAGGGATGGGGGAGCCTGGTGGGCTGCCGTCTATGGGGTCACACAGAGTCGGACACGACTGAAGTGACTTAGCAGCAGCAGCAGCAGCAGCCCCAAAGCATGCCCTGGGCATGTGGGATCTTGGCTTCCTGTCCAGGAACTGAACCCTGTCCCCTGAGTTGGAAGGCAGATTCTTAATCACTGGGCCATCAGGGAAGTCCCAAGACAGTATTAAAAGCTTAAAAGAACTCAAGGGACAGTGTCACATGTGCTACTCAAAGTTGTCACACCATTCCTATTCAGTAGTCTCCCAGTCTTTGTCAGAATTTAATTGCACTCATTCTAATTAAGGGATTGCATCCAGATGAAATCTGTACCCTTTAGAAAGTGAGAATTGACACAGATATGTAAATGAAGATTTTCCCATAATTCTCGGCAACTTCTTAAGGAATTAATTTTCTATCCGGTGCTTTCTCTGAAGAGTTGGCTCTGTCTGCCCCCAGTAGCCTCCAGGTTACCCCCCTGCTTGCCTGTGGCCAGCCTCCACCTGCCTCTAGTAGCCCTGTCTTCCTGAAGTACAGTTCAATGTACCAGATCATCCAGTTGTACTTCTCTGTCATGTTCACCCAGAGCTGGCTCTTCTTTCAAGGCTGTGGTCTAAGTGTGTCTAAGGAGCACCCCTCCCTAAGCCTCTCCTCCTCACCATCCCAACCTGCATGCCTCGTGTTTCAAGTCAGTTGGAAAGTGCTTGACCCAAACGGATGATCTGAATGCTAGCCTTCCTGGTACCATAAAGATATTTCCAGCAGCAGGCCTTTTCTACCCTCTTATTAAACAGCCTTTAGTATCTGCAGGCAGTAGGTTCCAGAACCTGCCCCAGATACCTAAATCTGAGAATGCTCTAGCCCATTGTCAGCCCTCCATATCTGCAGCTTCTGTATCATCTGTGCTTGGTTGGATCTGCTGTTAGGGAATCTGGGGATACAGCGGGCCAACTGTATCTAACTCGAGCCCAGGGCCACCTGCAATGACTTAGTCTTCAGACTGTTGATAGTAAACAGAGAAACAAGAGCCAGTCTCAGCAGTATCGGTGATGTGAAGGAAGCAGCAGAAAGGCCCTAAGGGAAGAGCTTCCATATATATATATATATATATATATATATATATATATATATATATATATTTAGAACGTACTTTTCCAGCGTTTTCTAAAATATATGAAAGTCCAGCCGCTTTTATTTGAAACATTAGGTGCACTTACCACAAGTATTTAGCTAATCCTCAAGCACTCTTATAAGGCGGCTCCATATCATTAACCTCATTTTGACAAAGACAGACTTTACCAGCTCCTCCTTTAACCCTACAGAAAGACCAGGGTGGATAGCAGAATTAGAAGAACTTAAAGACAGTTTTCATCTTCATGATGGTTTATTCATGAACAAATAAATCTGTTGGTAAATCAGGCTGCGAAGTTAATAGTTGGAGAGGATTTATCTTCGTATGTGAGATAAATGGAGTGCTTGACACAGCGGTCACCAGCCTTTTTGGCAACAGGGTCTGGTTTCATGGAAGACAATTTTCCACACACTTTGGTGGGGGTCAGGGGTGTTTTGTGGATGATTTAAGTACATTTATCCTGCACTTTATTTCTACTATTATTACATATGATATATAATGAAATAATTACACAACTCACCATAATGCAGAATCAGTGAGAGCCCTGAGCTTGCTTTTCTGCCACTAGATGGTCCCACTGGGGGTGAAGGGAGGCAGCAACGGCTGGAGTGTGTGATGGGAAGCAGCTGCAAAGACAGATGAAAGTCAGCCCACTCACCTGCTGCTCACCTCCTGCTACGTGGCCTGGCTCCTAACTGGCCAGGAATCAGTACTTGTCTCTCTCCCAGGGACTGGGGACCCCTGGTTTGAAAGCCGTAGCACAGCCAAGAATTATTTACCATTATAGGTCCTTGTAATGATCCACTGACCTTTTCTTCCAGAATAAGATATCTTATATTTTATATTTTAACTCAAATTAACCTTTACATCTTCTTATAAGCCAAGTTACTTTCTGGGACTAATATTATTCCTTTCAATTCTTGTATGTATTTAAAATTTTAAAAATATGATCCTTCAAGCCCAATTAATCATTGATTACTAGAAGGTTCCTCTTAGGGATATACATTTTAATACTCAGCCTTCTAATATGAACTGTGTATAATACATATGAGATGTATTTTGCTCAGGAACATTCAGCAATGAAAGAAAAAAAAAACAAACAAACAAAAAACCTTTCAACTAAATGATTTGGAAGTAGCCCTGCCTACCTGGTTCATTATGGGCACTGACATGAGTCATAAGTACCAAAGCTCAGTTCCATGTTCCTGACATTGTATCATTGCATGACTCTGCTGACAGGCTTAGCAGCTTAAACTTTAATTTCATAATTAACTTTTTCAAGGTAAGATGGATCTGGCATCAGTGACTACCAAGCTTTCAAGAAAAGCCTGGAATATGTGAAATATTTTATTGGCAACTTAGAGACTGCTAGGTGTAGGTCATATAGCATAATAAGTTAATGCTAAAGGGACTATGATTTTACTTTTAATGTTGAAATTATAATAAAGTGTGGTCTTTCTAGCTCTTAGGCTAATTTTGTTTCATTACGACTGATGTTTCCCAAAAGGAAAAGTTATTTTCCTGGTTACTTTCTCTTTGGAAAATTCAAATACTTCCAGTGGTACCAAGGAAAACCTACAGTATCAAACTTTGATCTGCATTGCATACACCCCATGAATATTCCTCATTTGATGAGTTGACTGGTGGACATAGACAGACCCTTGGCGTATTTTCTCACTGAGTTGAGAGCATTTGACAGACAGGTGAGGTAATCCTGCTGTTTAAAGTACATGACTTTGCATTTACTGGAAAGATATATTTTAAATAATGAATAAATTGATAAATAAATATTTTAATGCATTTACTTTTTAATCTAACACTATTAAGCTTTACACCTAATTGATTTTCTCTTCCTCACTCCCTCTACTCAATTTTCTGCACCAATGGAGGCAAATGACGACATGGATAATCTGAAAAATATAGATACTTTTTAAAAAGTTGGTGTTTATGTTCTGGTGCTTAATTCTGAAGCTAAAGAATAGTCTGTATCATATTCTTCTCCATTGCAAATCTGCAAGAGCACCAGATCCTGTCTTGTTTGACTGTATTAAGGATATAGTTCAGTGTCTGGCATATAGTAGGTATTTTAAAGTATAAATTGAGAAAAAAATATTCCCTATAATTATGAACAACTACACTAACAGGGCCCATGTTGGCAGAACAGGAAAGCAATCCAGCCCAAATTATCCAGTTACCAGGGTCTTTAGGGTTCACTGCATGCTAGAAACTGACTATGAAGTATTAGAATTTAATTCCTTTGTTATATGTTTCTTTTAAATATTTTACTTTTGGTTTTGCAACTAAGAATGAAACAAGTATCAGCAGGCTCCTCAGTTCTCATTGCCTACACAATTCACTAAATTTTCTAGCAGTAATACTTGCATCGCATGGCAATTTTCCCAGAAAAGTTTTAGAAGTCTTCTGTCACTTTCATTGGCATAAGTTTCCCACTTTGGAAGATATATTATTTGTTGCACCACTTGGTGAATCTGAATACAGTCCACATTCTCTAAGGATAAAGAATATTGACTTATTGATTCTGATAATAAACTCCCATGGCACAGGCACAAAGTCAGGATCACTTCTTCATCTTCATTGGTGTATTCTTTGTCTTTGTCACATGTATATTGAGTATTCACAAATTATGTCTAATCCTCCATTATAGACACAGTCAGCGAATGATGAGCAAAAGGGTAATCAAATAACATTATGATATTTGTTGAATTTTATTTTTATGATAAAGATGTCATTTCATGCAAAGATGGGCACAATAAAGAACATAAATGGCACGGGCCTAACAGAAGCAGAGATATTAAGAAGAGGTGGCAAGAATACACAGAAGAACTACACACGAAAAAGATCTTAACGACCCAGAAAACCACAGTGGTGTGATCACTCACCTGGAGCCAGACATCTTGGAGTGTGAAGTCAACTGGGCCTTAGCAGTACCAAAAAAGGCTAATAGAGGTGATGAAATTCCAGCTGAGCTATTTCAAATCCTAAAGATGATGCTGTGAAAGTGCTACACTCAATATGCCAGCAAATTTGGAAAACTCACCAGTGGCCACAGCACTGGAAAAGGTTGGTTTTCATTCCAGTCCAAGAAAGGCATTTCATTCATTGCCAAGAAAGGCAATGCCAGGGAATTCTCAAACTACTGAACAATTATACTCATTTCACATGCTAGCAAAGTAATATTCAAAATTCTTCAAGCTGGGCTTCAACAGTACATGACCTGAGAGCTTCCAGATGTTCAAACTGGATTTAGAAAAGGCAGAAGAAGCAGAGATGAAATTGCCAACATTTGTTGGATCATAGAAAAGGCAAGAGAATTTCTGAGAAACATCTGCTTTTGCTTCATTGACTACACTAAAGCCTTTGACTGTGTGGATCACAACAAACTGGAAAATTCTGAAAGAGATGGGAATACCTCCTGAGAAATCTGTATGCATGTCAAGAATCAACAGTTAGAACTGAACATAGAACAATGGATTGGTTTCAAATTGGGAAAGGAGTATGTCAAGGCTGTATATTGTCATCCTGCTTATTTAATATATATGCAGAGTACATCATGTGAAATACTGGGCTGGATAAAGAACAAGTTGGAATCAAGATTGCTGGGAGAAATATCAATAACTTCAGATATGCAGATGACACCACCCTTATGGCAGAAAGTGAAGAGGAACTAAAGAGCCTCTTGATGAAAGTTAAAGAGGAGAGTTAAAGAGTTGGCTTAAAACTCAGCATTCAAAAAATGAAGATCATGTCATCTTGTCCCATCACTTCATGGCAAATAGATGGGGAAACAGTGGAAACAGTGTCAGACTTTATTTTGGGAGGCTCCAAAATCATTGCAGATAGTGACTGCAGCCATGAAATTAAAAGATGCTTACTCCTTGGAAGAAAAGCTATGACCAACCTAGACAGCATATTAAAAAGCAGAGACATTACTTTGCCAAGAAAGGTCCATCTAGCAAAAGCTATGGTGTTTTCAGCAGTCATGTACAGATGTGATAGTCGGACTATAAAGAAAGCTGAGTGCCAAAGAATTGATGCCTTTGAACTGCGGTGTTGGAGAAGACTCTTGAGAGTCCCTTGGACTGTGAGGAGATCCAACCAGTCCATCATAAAGGAAATTAGTCCTGAATATTCATTGAAAGGACTGATGCTGAAGCTGAAGCTCCAAGACTTTGGCCACCTGATGAGAACTGACTCATTAGAAAAGACCCTGAAGCTGGGAAAGAATGAAGGCAGGAGGAGAAGGGGATGACAGAGGATGAGATGGTTGGATGGCATCAGTGACTCAATGGACATGAGTTTGAGCAAGCTCCAGGAGGTGGTGATGGACAGGGGAGCCTGGCATGATACAGTCCATGGGGTCTCAAAGAGTCAGGCATGGCTGAGAGACTGAACAACAACAGCCTGTTGAGAAATTCAGTTGAATATGTGGTTTTAGTGGTTCACTGTGACATCATGATTCAGTCACTTGGCAATGATTTGTTTTGTAGTTTATTCATAAGTGAGCAGGAGTCCTTTCTTCCACCCAGGAGAAAAGGAATCCATCATTTCATTTGGCTCGAGTAGGTTCAGGCCTTGCTTTTGTGAAAGTTGTTTTCTCCTGCTCAGCAGCCTTACTCTCCACTTAAGCAAAACATTTAAAGCATCTGGATGTCAATTAAAGGATGAGCTAGCACCATATAATATCCATTATGAATAGGGGAGATTAAGAAGAAGAAGAAGAAAGGCCAAGAAGAAGAAGAGAAGGAAGAATAGATTTTGGCTCATATTCTCAAATGATCTAGTAGTTGAAAAGAAATGAATATGGCCCAAGCTTAAATATTGTTTAAAAAGGTGGATAGAACACAGATGGCCAAAACGCATATGAGAAGATGCTCAATATCACTAATATTAGAGAAATGAAAGTCAAAACTACCATGAGGCATCACCTTACACTGGTCAGAATGGCCATCATCAAAAATCTACAAACAATAAATTCTAGAGAGGGCGTGGAGAAAAGGGAACCTTCCTCCACTGTTGGTGAGAATGTAAATTGGTGCAGCCACTATGAAAAACAGTATGGAAATTCCTTACAAAAACTAAAAATAGGGCTACCATATGATGCAGCAATTCCACTCCTGGGGAAATATCCACAGAAAATGATAATGCGAAAACATATATGCACTCCAATGTTCATTGCAGCACTGTTTACAACGGCCAAGACACCCAAGAAACATACATGTTCATTGACATGCTGCTGCTGCTGCTGCTGCTGCTGCTAAGTCGCTTCAGTCGTGTCCAACTCTGTACGACCCCATAGATGGCAGCCCACCAGGCTCCCCTGTCCCTGGGATTCTCCAGGCAAGAACAATGGAGTGGGTTGCCATTTCTTTCTCCAATGCATGAAAGTGAAAAGTGAAAGTTAAGTCGTTCAGTCGTGTCCAACTCTTCTCAACACCATGGACTGCAGCCTATCAGGCTCCTCTGCCCATGGGATTTTCCAGGCAAGAGTACTGGAGTGGGGTGCCATTGCCTTCTCCCAGTTCATTGACATAGGAATCGATAAAAAAGATATGGTATATATATATATACATATTACTCAGCCATAAAAAAGAACAAAATAATGCAATTTGCAGCAACATGGATGAACCTAGAGGTTGTCATACTGAGTGAAGTCAGTCAGACTGAAAAAGACAAATATTTTATGATGTCACTTATATGTGGAATCTAAAATAAATAAATAAATCTAAAAGCTCAGGTACAACTGAGCTTATCTGTAAAACAGAAATTGAGTCACAGATATAGAAAACAAGCTTATGTTTACCAGGGAGGAAAAGGAGGAAAAGGAATAACTTGGGAGATTGGGATTTACATATATACATTACTACATATAAAATAGATAACTAATAAAGACATAGTGGAAAGCACAGGGAACTCTACTCAATACTCTGCCATGGTCTATATGGCAAAAGAATCTTAAAAAGAGTGGATGTATCTATATGTATAACTGATTTGGTTTGCTCTACACTTGAAACTAATCAGATCAGATCAGATCAGTCGCTCAGTCATGTCCGACTCTTTGCAACCCCATGAAACTAATACAACATTGTAAATCAACTATACTTAAATAAAAATTTTAAAAGAGTAGATAGAGCAAGATGCTGGGATCTTCCTTTTATATTTGAACATATTATGACTTACAGATAAGAACATTGGAGACACAAGTTTTTACACTTGTTTGTCAAACTTGGGATCATTAGCTTAGATCCAGCAAGCTATCCTGTCTAGACATTTAAGACATTTTACAGTGAAATAAGATGGGTATCTAGACAGGGCAGTTGTGCTAAGAGTGAGTTTCCATTGTTTTTATCAAGCTAGAGGAGATGCCTGCATGTAGAACTTCCCTAATGAAAATAGAAGGAATGGTAATGATGCAAGTGTTTTAAGAAGTGAGAGAGAAACACAACAGCATTTACTGCGTGTAAAGTAGCTTTCGGCAAGAAGTGGAATCTTTCTCTGTCCAGAGGGGAAAGATGAATATAAATGTAGGCAGAGAGATATATGAGAGCTTACTCCAGATGGATGTTAGCTGAGATAGAGGGTTGAAATGAGAGAGTGGGAGGGAAGCCTTGAGAAGAGGAAGGTCAGGCAATTCCTGTCTTGTCATCCCTGAAGAACTAGCCCGGTGATCTACTAAGTGATTCCACAGGTCTGGAAAGGGTCCAGCTGAAGTTTGGCCAGTCACTTCTGCACTTGATCTAGGACTGCTCAGGGGCTGGAGCAAGATTAGAGGAAAGAAAGGTGGGAGCCATCCAGACTGGGATTGACCAGGTGGGCATGATGGGTATGGAAGCGGTGAGCCTGGGCCAGCGGAAGGGTGGCGCTGGGGGCTGCCAGGGAGTCCAATGTGCCATCTGGTGCTTCTAGTCCATCAGAAAGGCTAATCAAAAATTGCTAACTAATGAGAACCTCCTGTTTAGCTCAGGAAACCCTTCTCTTCTCTGTGGTGACCTAAATGGGGAGGAAATCCAAAAAAGAAGCATATATGCATACATATAGCCAATTCACTTTGCTATAAGTGGAAACTAACACAATAGTATAAAGCAACTACACTTCAATAAAAATTAATTAAAAACACTACTTTTACATTTTCTCTCTGTCCTATCAGAAGATTAAAAAAAAAAAAAGATTAATCTCCTGTCTCTTGAGCATAAGCTCAGGTTTCCTGGGGCTTCATCTTGCTTTTATTGAAATGTTCAGCTGTATAATGTTAATACCTTTTATATATGAACCACAAGAAAAGTAAAAGAACCAAGCAGGTTCTAGTGAATTAAGTGTAGAGAAAAAAATATCAGTCATATGCCTTATAGGAGAAGAATAGCCAGGATGGACACTGGCACTATTATAATACACTGCAGTGCCTAAAAATAAAGAAAGAAAAATAGTTCTCATGGTACCCATTCCAGAGAATAGCTGATTTCATGAAAAATTTAAGGATTTGAAAAATTATTCTGAATCAGGCACATTCTAAAGTGCTATATTTGACATGAAAGAGAAGTAAATATTCAACAAGTTTGACTTTTCAGAAGTTTTATCTGTATGTAATTCCATCTTCCTAATTATGTGGGCCTTGGTTACTAAAGCTGGAGAAGGAAATGGCAACCCACTCCAGTATTCTTGCCTGGAGAATCTCCTGGACAGAGGAGCCTAGGGGGCTATAGTCCAGGGGGTTGCAAAGATTTGGACATGACTGAAGTGACTAACACTCGTCACTAAAGCAAGCAAACAGAAACACCCAGATCTTTACTTTAGACTTGGTAGTTACAGAAAATAAATTATTCAGTGTAGTTACCACATATTCAAAACAAATTGTGCCCTTAATACAAAAATTGAACTGCTAAAAATTAAGATTAATCCTATCCAGGGGATGACAGAGGATGAGATGGTTCAATGGCATCACTGACGCGATGGACATGAGTTTGAGCAAACTCCAGGAGTTGGTGATAGACAGGGAAGCCTGGCATGCTGCAGTCCATGGGGTCCCAAAGAGTCGGACATGACTGAGCGGCTGAACTGAACTAAACTACCTTGGGGAAAATCATTTGGATCTTTGTATTCCCATAGTTTCAAATGTTAAGATATTTTGTAAAGTAAAATAAAACCCAAAGGATAAAAATATGCCAAAATACAATAAACAGATTATAGCAAGTTATTTTGTGTATATTGACAAATTGATATATAAAGGTTATGAGGAAATTAAAAGACCTAGAATAATCAACACAGTAGTGAAGGAGGAGAACAAAGTCAGAGGACTAATGCTGCTGCTGCTACTGCTGCTGCTAAGTCACTTCAGTCGTGTCTGACTCTGTGCGACCCCAGAGACGGCAGCCCACCAGGCTCCCCCGTCCCTGGGATTCTCCAGGCAAGAACACTGGAGTGGGTTGCCATTTCCTTCTCCAATGCGTGAAAGTGAAGTCGCTCAGTCGTGTCCGACTCTTAGCGACCCCATGGACTGCAGCCCACCAGGCTCCTCTGCCCATGGGATTCTCCAGGCAAGAGTACTGGAGTGGGGTGCCATTGCCTTCCCCGGACTAATGCTACCAGATCTCAGGATTTACTAGATAAGTTGCAGTTATCAAGACATCAAAACAGCCAAGCACATCCATGGAGCAGAATGGAGAACTCACAAATAAAGCCATACCAATACAGTTAACCAGTCTTTCATAAAGAAGCAAAGGTAATTTAATGGAAAAAGGATGGTGTTTTCTTTTTTTAAGTTTTTATTTTCTATTGGAACATAGCCAATTAACAATGTTGTGATAGTTTCAGGTGGATAGCAAAGGGACTCAGCCATAGATATCCATGCATCCATTCTCCCCCAAACTCCCCTCCCATCTAGGCTGTCACATAACATTGAGTAGACTTCCCTGTGCTTTACAGTAGGTCCTTGTTGGTTATTCATTTAAAATATAGCAGTGTGTATATGTTGATCCCAAACTTCGTAACTATCCCTTCACCCCACCTTTCTACCTAGTAACTGTAAGTTCATTTTCTGGGTGTTTTTTTTTTTTTTCTTTTGTTGTTGTTTTTAAACAATGGTACTGGAACAACTGAACATCTACATGCAGAAAAATAAATTGAGACACAGACATGACTTCTACTTAGGGCTCATTCAGCTTCTTGAAGCTTGTAGGTTTATGCACTCTGCTGTGCTTAGTTGCTCAGTCACGTCCGACTCTTTGCAACCCCATGGACTAGCCCACCAGGCTCCTCTGTCCACAGGGATTCTCCAGGCAAGAATACTGGGGTGGGTTGCCATGCCCTCCTCCAGGGGACCTTTCCAACCCAGGGATTGAACTCAGGTCTTCCACATTGCAGGTGGATCCTTTACCATCTGAGCCACAAGGGAAATTCAAGGATACTGGAGTGGGTAGCCTATCCCTTCTCCAGGGGGTCTTCCAATCCAGGAACTGAACTGGGGTCTTCTGCATTGTAGGCAGATTCTTTACTAACTGAGCTACCAGGGAAGCCCCAGTAGGGTTATATCTTTTATCAAATTTAGGAAATTTTCAACCATTCTTTCTTTGAGTGCTCTTTAGTCCCTCTTCCTTGTTTCCTTTTAGGATTCCAATAATACAAAGGATGGATCTTTTGTTATTTCCCCTTAGATCCCTAACGTCCTTTCTCTCTCTCTCTCTGGTGGAAGCTAGATAGTTGCCCTGTCACTGTGCTGTTTCTCTAGTCCTGGAGTTCCTAACCACTGTGCATCCTTCTTTCCAATTTTTATTTTTTTTTCCTTTGGCTTCCTTTGACATTTTTTCCAGGGCTTATAGTTATATATAGCAGATAAGAGCAGGGCAAAATGAGTTTACAAAATCATGTGTAGACTGTTATTCTTCTTTAAAAATATCATTCTGATATTTTTATAGAGACTAAGCTGATTATTAGTGACACCAATGGACCAATAAATAACTATTACTGTAGTTGAGGTTAACATGTGAAACCTATCACTGAAGTGGAAAGGGGTAATAATTGAGGAGATATGTTATGATTAAATCAACTAAACTTGCACCTAGTAACTTAAAGCTTCATTGATATGTACTGAAGCTTTTTTTATTTTTAATCTAGAATCCTTTTCCTGTAACTTTCAAATCATGGTAACAGTAGTGAAATAATAATAATATAATAATAATAACATATGATAACACTCATATGTGGGATCTAATTTTAAAAAATGATACAAATGATCTTATTTACAAAACAGAAACAGACTCACAGACAAAGAAAACAAATTTATGGTTACCAAGAAGGAAATGTAGGGGGAAGGGATGAATCAGGAGTCTGGGATTAACATAAGCACACTCCTATACATGATAATCGACAGGGATCTACTGTATAGCAGAACATAGAACTCTACTCAGTGTTCTGTGACAACCTATATGAGACAAGAATCTAAAAAAGAATTAATATATGTATATGTATACCTGAATCGCTTTGTTGTATAACTTAAACTAACACAACATTATGAATCAAATATGTTCCAATAAAGATTTTAAAATATGAGATCAAGTCTGGAAAAAACATGAATGTAATAAAATTAATCATCATGTCAATAAATATCAAGATGCTATTTTGTGATAACTATTGTGTTAATGCCTTAAATAGACATTGTCAGATAATCATCTTACAGAAATAATTGTATTAGGTGGTCATTTATAATAACAGTTTTTTAAAATTGAGATTGCTATGCCCCACTCCAGTACTCTTGCTGGGAAAACCCCATGGACAGGGGAGCCTGTTGGGCTGCTGTCTATGGAGTCACACAGAGTCGGACACGACTGAAGTGACTTAGCATAGCATAGCATAGCATGGTTTAAATTGGTTAAGAAAGATTTGTTCATGTCCGCCCAACTAGTAAATACAGAGTTGTGACTTGGATGCAATCTTTAAACTTTGTGGTTAACTGTCTCCATATTAAATCAACAGATAATTAATGACTTGATGCTCGCTTTTTAAAACCAAAATAATAAGCATATTCTTATTAATGTTTTGAAATCTGCTGTTAAAGTTTCAAGTATATTTAACCTGTTTAAATTCTTCCTCTATATATTGAAATCTTAAGACACAGTTTTCCTCATAATCTAAAACAAGGACATAGTATCCATAGCAAACAATAAATTCCACCATGTTTTATCAGAACTCGTGTCACTGACTCATGCCTAACTGGCAAGTCATTGGCATAAGTAAGAAGGGTTATGTGCCCTTGAAGAAGTTATATTAGATTATATTTAACACCAATTTCCTGCCATTCTGGCCTCTTCCCACCCAGCCAAGGAGAATTAGAGGAATAAAAGATCCAGTAGTGACTGAACAGAGTGTTACAAATTAACAATTACTATTGCTCCTCCCTCCTCTTCAATAGTCTCCAGGCATCACAGGCTGCAGACCTAAGAGAAATGACACAAATTTTCCATTGATTGTAATAAGTGTTTGGCAACAATGATCTCTTCCATCATGTATGATAGAGCTTGAATTAGTCACTGAATTGCTGTGATAGATACAGTATGTTCCTGACTGGTTAACAATGCTGATTCACAATGAGACTCTGAAATTGCTATTCCATTTGTCTTATTCTGAAAACTAGTTTCTGGAGCACTGTTAATGGCATATTCTTTTACTAGCTCTCAAAATCCTTTCTGATTATTTTAATGAGGGAGAGGATGGGTAAAGAATTTCCATATCATCTGTCATAATGTAACCTAAGAGAGCACTGCATTTTGGGTTAGGTGAATTTGTATTAATATGTTTCTAAAAATGATTATTTTTCTATCTATAAATTGGAGTAAATATGAGTTACAATGTTAACTTTGTTCTAAAATTCCTCAAAGAAATATTGGGAAGATATACCAAAAGTGGTCCGCTTAAGTGCTTTTGTAAAATTACATTCATAAGGGATCCTTTGGTAATTTGAGGGTAATTATTAGTTTAAATATGTTAATAATTTTATATTAATATATAATATCATTTATACTATCATAATTTATATAAATATGCATTTTAGTCTTACTAGAATTATTGTGTTACCCCATAATGTATCGTAAATAATTTAAAACATATGACTGGCCTAACTTTATCAGAATTAATAGGATTTGAAAGTCAAATAGAAAAATTCAATGAACAGATTTCTTGTCAGGAGTTTAGAAAATTTGTTCAAGGTTAGGTTTGTGATGCAAGTAGAAATACAGTTAATCATATGTTAATTAAATCAAAAGAAAACCATTTGATTGATGGTTTAAACTTTTCTTCAAGCATCTTTCCTTAATCAACAGAGTACCTATTACTACTGTACCAGGCACTAATTTATGATCAATTTTTAGTGTCCTTGGAAGAGTTAAGTCATTCTTGAGGACTTTTTCCATAGATGAAAACAAAGAGGAATATTCAGGGAATCGTATAGATGTGTGAGGTGCTAAGAACATCTGAATATTTTTAAAGACAGCTGCTTTTCATTGGCCTAAAGCACAAATTTATGGAGAACTCACACGGTGCCAGGGATCATAGGCACACCAGGAAACAGACAGGAAACTTGCCCTGGATCTTACAATTGACAATACACATGCAGTTTAGTGGACTCCAAGTTCATATCGTAATTATCCACAATGCTGAGGGATTTTTCTGAATATCTTCCATCAAGTATATACACCTGGTAATCTATATATCTCATTATTTATCTTCTTCCCATGTTCATGTAGGAAAGACATTTTTTCCATTGTTCTATGGAGAAATGAAGGTACAATGCAATTCAAGAACTTAGAGTGCCAGACAAGTCTATGTTGAGGCAAAAATATTACAATAAACAATATCCCAGGGAGCTGCACCATCTTATTCACATAAGAAGTATATTCACGTAAGAAGACAGAGGAGGAAAAAATCCTGGCCCAGGAACTAGGAAGCCAGGCACTAAGTCCTTTGCTGCACTATATTCATCAATATCTAGTGGTAAAAGCTAATGACTTCTTTTGAAACTTGGGTTGCCTCATCTATGAAATAAGGGCAGTGAATCCAGAATCTTCAGTTCATTCAGTTCTACATGTATGTGATTCATAACTTCAGATATATATGCACCAAAAAATGTTACATCAACCATTTGTAATAAACATACTTATTACCAGCTTTTACTTGGACAAGGCAGAGAGAGTTTTCCTACATAAAATTTTTTAAAAGTTTTTGTCGCTGTTGTTTGCACTGGGTCTTCATCGCTGCATGGGCTTTTCTCTACTTGCAGTAAATGGGGCTACTCTCCAGGTGTGGTGCACAGGCGTCTTACTGAAGTGGCTTCTCTTGTTGCAAGCATGGGCTTCAGTAGGGCACTCGGGCTTCAGTAGTGACAGCAGGCAGGCTCAGTAGCTGAGGACCCCGGGCTCTAGAGCAGAGGCTCAGTAGTTGTGGCACACAGGTTCAGGGATCGAACACACGTCTCCTGCACAGGCTGATGAGTTTTTTACCACTAAGCCACCAGAGAAGCCCCCTACATGATTTTAATGTGCAGAGTTGGCTTTTCAATACCTGTGAACTATAGGAATACCTATGTTCTGCATTTCTACTGAACATGAAATTCGAATTTAGCTACATTGTTTTTTCCTTTACATACTATCTCCATTTCAATAATTTGAATTAAATGTAATAGATATTAAGGAATAAAATGATTATTCTTGTCTGCTTATACTCTTTCATATTGAAATACATATATTTTATACATTAATATGGATAAAACTAATTTTGAGAGGATTTATAATTGTATATGGCAGGTAAAGGGGCTTCCCTGGTGGCTCAGATGGTAAAGAATCCACCTGCAATGCAGGAGACCCGGGTTCTGTCCCTCATTCGAGAAGATCCCCTGGAGGAGGGCATGACAACCCACTCCAGTATTCTTGCCTGGAGAATCCCATGGACAGAGGAGCCTGGTGGGCTACAACAATAAGGTGTTAAATATTCCAAGAATGAGAATGAATAATTATAAATTAACCTGAAATTGTTTGACCATCTTCTAGTTAAGTGTTTATTTTGGGAATTTGTTTTTTAAATATGACTTCTAAAGTGCTGAATCTAGACTTGCTTCCATGCCCTAAGTGCATTGCAATTCCTATCCTTACCTGATGCATTTTAAAATTAAGAATGTAATATTGTAAAGTAAAATATATATATATAAATTAAACCAACAGATAATAATACCAAGAGATATTATTATGAAAAAAAATAAAATAAAATTAAGAATGTGCTCTGTACATCAATGGACTAATAAGGACCTAATTTTTATTGGTTTCTTTCTAAATAACATATTTTGAATCATTGTGGCTAAGTCATTTACCATTATAATATGAAAGTAAATAAAAATGTCACATAAAGTGTTTTCTTTCTCAAATATTTTATGATCAATATTGAAGCAATAATTTTTGTGAGCAAATCACGCCATATTGAACTCCGATAACCTGATACTGTGCTACTCAGATTTCGTTTTGTGAGTGCCAGCTTTTCTTGAACTCATTTCCATTCTGTCACTTCTCTTGCTGAGAAGCCTTAGTGCCTGGCTCTGTCCCCGTCAGTGGCTTGACCTTTACACAAAGCCTTCGCCATTTTCAGACCCATCCGTACTCCTAATGGACAGCTGCAACTCTGCACCTCCAATGAGTCAGGCTGTCTCCTCAGATTCATCGTTCCCCACCCAACATACAGAGTGGACAGTTCCCATGATGGTCTTTAATCTTTGGTCCATGGTCTGTTGCTGAGCACGAGTGGACTTACCTTTGTCCCTGTTCTGCTACCATCGGACCCCTCAGGGACTCTGTTTGGACCGTGCTGATTCTCATTACTTTTCTTTATAAGTTGCACAGGTTTTCAACTTAGTCTCTCTGGATGCAGAGCCATTCACTCTATGTACTTTATTTTATTATTTAAAAAACTATCATCTTGGGGATAAAGTGTGAGGAGCTCTTGTAGTATTGTTTCCAATTATTTCTATAGCTATGACAAAGAGTCGTGTCTCTCCAGCTAGATTATGGGCAGCTATTACACCTTAAATTTATTAAATAAAAGTGCTTAAGTAATAGGGATAAAAATAAAAGGAGTCCATTCCTCCAGTAGAATCTGTTAGATTCAGTGTTCATTATTTGTCTGAACTTGCAGGGTGTGTTGGGGCAGGAGTTAATCAGCTTGTAAGGAAGAGGGAGGAAAAGAAAAATTCTTAGTCTGCAGGGATAAAAAGAAATAGCCTATATAAACTTACAAGGAAGTGGATGGATTTTGTGCTTTGTAGCATTTTTTTTTTAATAATTCCTTAGGTATAAGTGTGTGTGTGTATGTGTGTGGTGTTTTTGCTGGGATCTGGCATGAGTAACTATATAGCTTTGCTCCCCAACATGTACTCCATGAACCAGCATCATCATTATCATTTGTAAGTTTGTCAGAATGAGGAAACTTCAGTACCACTCCAGATGTATGGAAACAGAATTCTTATTTTTAACAAACTCCTCGTCACCACCCTGCCTTGCCTCCCCCAAGCCTGATGATTCTTAAGTACACTTAATTTTGAAAACCCCTGGTCTATATCATGTGCAGGATATAGTGTGGGTGGAATAGGTCATGTGGTCATCGCTACAGATAAGCTTGGCCGTGCAATTGGAACAGAATATAAGACTTGTTCACTCTATTTTTTAATTAAATTTATTTATTTTAATTAGAGCCTAATTACTTTACAATATTGCATTGATTTTGCCATACATCAACATGAATCCGCCAAGGGTGTACACGTGTTCCCAATCCTGAACCCCTCCTCCCACCTCCCTCCCCATACCATTTTGGACTCTGTGGGTGAGGGAGAGGGGGGATGATTTGGAAGAGTGGCATTGTTCACTCTATTAAGCTGTTTGATGAAGCTGCACTGTGCTGTGCTTAGTCTCCCAGTCATGTCCAAAAGCTAGGGATCCAGAGAAATGCACCCATTCACACAATCTGGCATAAGAATTTCAGGGATTTTCAGAGCCCATCTAGAGTTCAAATATGAAATACAACTGTTAGTTGTAAGTTAAGTAAGTGACAAGATCAGATTTGTGCTGTGAAAAAATAAATAGCAGTGATTTAAAGGAAGGAGACAACAGAGACAGACAAAATTCGGAGGCCATTTTAAGATCCAGTTGAGAGAAGTGTAATTTCTCAACATACATTCAGTACCTGTGCAGTACTTAGTCTCTCAGTCATGTCTGACTCTTTGCAACCCCATGGACTGTAGCCGACCAGCCTCCTCTGTCCATGGGGATTCTCCAGGCAAGAATACTGGAGGCGGTTGCCAAGCCCTCCTCCAGGGGATTTTCCCAACTCAGGGATCAAATCAAGATCTCCCACATTGCAGGTGGATTCTTTACAGTCTGAGCCACCAGGAAAGCCCATATATATGCAAAATCCAGGAAAGAACATTTAAATTTTAGATCATAATGCAACTGTTAAATATTCAAACTGATGAATGAGAATCAGGAGGAGCTAGTTAGTTGCTAAATAGAAGTCTGCACACTTAATCTAATCCTATTTTCTGCTCCCAGATTTGAATAGGATCCTTTCATCTTGACACATTAGGAATCTTCATGAGCTTTTGCACAACTCTAGAGATCTGTAGATTTATCTGGTACCAAACCCTCTGCAGTGACTTTTGTATCATGGACATCAATTCCAGTATTGTCATAGGTTGTTCATTTCTTCAAGAGACCTCCCTCTGCAGGGGTCTGTATTCCATCTCCTCTCCACTATAGAAGGCTGAAGAAAGATTCTTTCTTCAAGGCTGAAAGTTCTGAAGGAGGAAACTACATGATTTTCTTTTTGTTTTCCAACAATTTTCTACTCATTTTTCCTCTTCCTACTGATTTTTCTGAGGTGACCTCTTTCCATCCCTTCCCCTTTAGCTACCCAATCTGATTTTAATTTTTTAAAAAAGCCTTTAAAATAAAAAATAAAATATAAAATAACTCTTTAAAGTGACATTTGAAGCAAAACTTGTCATAAAGGACACTTTTACTGCTTGCAATGATTGTAGATGATGCTTGTAACTCTCATCCTGACTTTCTCTTTAACTTCTAAACCCAGATTTATAAGTGGTTTTTAGTGCCCATTCATGTTCTTGAGTGCTTAGTCTGTGCCAGTGTTGTCTAGGACTTTAAGCGAATTCACTCATTTAGTCTAAGCAGTAATCCTGACAGGTATCATAACAGGTTTAACATTTTGTATATATGTCAAACTCTGAAGATTCATTCTGTTGAAAATGAGTTCATTCTATTCATTCTTCAGTAGATCTTAACATAAAAAATATTATGTTGAAGGCCATGCTTCTCCTTGGTGTCATAGTTTCCTAAATTGAAATGCAGTAGCTAAAAAACATCTGCAAATAAGAATAATGTGTGAGTCTTATTGAAAGTTTTAGGTCAGTTTTGCCACGATACATCGTTCACCATCTGTCAAGCTGTCGGCCTGTGGAAGTTCTCCAGAGAATAAAGAATATTCAGCTATAAACAGTCTCCTCCAATTTTCTCTTCAAATAATGACTTGGGTCAAAATGGCTCTTACTTGGTCACTGCTAAATAATATTTCGGATATGTTTGACATGTTACTCTGCATTCCATCAAACCAAATTTTGATCATATTTTAAAAGACTTCTGATATGCATTGGCTTTCTCTCAGTGAGCTCTCAAATGCGGTAATTGATGTCCAAAATCTACCTCTCATCATTTTAGTTTTTGCTTTAAATTTTTCTTTGCTATTTCTTTTCTCTAGACCCTGGCATTACTTCATGATTTATTAGTACCTATGTTCAGCTACTTAGTTTCCTCACCCATAAAATGGCAGTATAATAGTGACTATGTTGTAACATTATTATGAGGATAAAATGAGTTAGTGTAGGGATTTCTAACCAATTTATTATTAAAATATAGGGTTAAAAATGAATTTGCTTCTCTGATAAAACAAGAATGATAATTAAAGGGGAATTATTTGCATTCTTCACATACTTCTATTCACTCATTGCAGGAACATGCATGTCTGCTAAGCTACCAGCATGACTTAATCCAATAATGTGCTTATTTACATGAGGCTCCTCATGGTCCCAAGAATATATTCGACTCTTCTGATATATCTTTCCGCACTTAGAGACTTTATTTTCTCTCTCTTCCTATGTTGCTTCACATTTGTTTCATTATGCTCTTGCCTGTATAATGTCCATTAAAGATGTTAATGTTTTTGTTCTTTTAACTCCAACAAAGGTTTTGTAATATAAAAAAGTAACCAGTAACCACTCAAATATTTGTGGGCAAAGATGTTAAACAAAACTGGTCGTAGGCAGATCATCTCCCTCCCCCAGCCTGCTGTCCCCAAGCAAAAGTAATCAGCCTCCTCCTCCAATCCCAGGCTCTTTCTCTCATGTGGAGTGTACCAAGTCAGGGGTCCCCAACCCCAGGGCCACAGACTGGCACTGGCTTGTGACTTGTTAGAACTGGGCCACACAGCGGGAGGTGATGAGCGGGTGAGCCAGTGAAGCTTTGTTGTGTTTACAACTGCTCCATTACCCGCTGAACCCCACCTCCCATCAGATCAGTGGGGGCATAATAAATTTAAAGTGCTTGAATCATCCCAAGACCACCCCCCATCCCTGCCCATGGAAAATTTTTCTTCCATGAAACTGGTCTTGTCTTCTGTGAAACTGGGCCCTGGTACCAAAAAGGTTGGGGACCAGATCATGTTCATCTAGCTTGCTGTTCTATTCTCCATCTGGAGCGAATCAATTTGTGCTGTAACCAAGAAGTATGCATCACTGGAAGAAATTGTATTAGTCTGGAATAAGTGTAATATTTTCATTTATGGGGGGGTGGGTGGATTACTTTTCATTAGCACATTAATCTAAGCTTCCCTCCATCTGCCCAAAGTAAAGAGCAGTCAATTGAGGTACTGCATTAGTGGTAGCTGTCACTTGACTTCCTCCAAGTGGTGCAGCTCTTAAGCTGCCTTGTTTCCTTTCTAGAGGGGTCTTATTGAGTGAAAGTTCCATGATGCTGCAGCCACAGTGAGATCCAAGAGTCAAAGCTGATCAGGTCATTTGCATGCTTAAAAATCTTGTACTGTTTTCCTGCTGCTTATCGGATAAGGTCAATCCACCCTTACAAGGCATCACAGTCTTTCCTGATCTAGCATGTGTGTGTCTGCAACCCATCCACCTCCCTTGACCCTCCATCAGAGTCATGGTGCTTGCATCATCTGGAAAGCAATACTTTCTGTGTATCTCTGCTTTGTCTGTTTAACTCATTTGTCTTCCTGGAGAAATAGCTTAAGAACCCTCCCCTTCAGACACCCGGGTAAGAATACTTCACTGCCCTTTCAGGTCAGAAAATATTGTCATATTTTTGCTGTAGCATTATTGCCACTATTTTTTTCAATATTTCCTTCTGCCACTGACCGTGGGCTCCAAAGATAGGTCTTAGATTGTCAGAGCTACTAATATTCATAAATTATTCTTTGTTATAGATTACTTCAAAGAACAAAAGCCAATTTTGAAACTTTTAGAAGAGAGTAGAGAAAGCCATGTATGGAATTTTGTCATGTTATTAAGTAGAGCAAGGATAATAGTGAGCAAATCTGGGGAAAGGCTTAGATAAATTAGGATGGGATTGCAAGAGGTTAGTTGGGTAATTAACATTAATTGGGCACCTCTTATGTGTCAGGAATTTTACTGGAATCTTTTTATGAGTCCACTCATACAAGTAAATAGAGTTATAAAGAACTTAGAACATAACAGTCAAAGCTGAACCATGAAATAAAAGTTAGTTCCAGCCACTAGTTCCTCAAATCAGAAAACTTTTAACCATGTTATCTCCATGCTTGCAAGATATTCAATCAAACACATAAAAGTATATAGAGAAACAGTTTATACTCATGTTAACAATCATGTAATTCTTGTGTTTAATTTAGCTCTCAGGACTCGAGCCTAAAAGTTCAGAACTGTTTATCGATCTAGATAGAGGCACAGTAGAAGCTACCTCAGTGTATATAGATTATGAAACTCCAGATTTTAACAAATTAAGATACATTATGGATCTTAGGGAATAAATTTACTTTAAATGATGCTGACACTTTCAAGACTGTTTATAGAAGAGTATATAGATCATGTATTAAAAATCATTGATTATTTTTAGGTTTTGTATACTTTCTGTGTGAACATAAGAAAAATATTAATAGTGAATGTTTTTTTTTTTTTAATGGCTGTGCTACGTGGCTTGCTGTGTCTTAGTTCCTGACCAGGAATCGAACCTCGGGCCACAATAGTAAAAGCACTGAGTCCTAACCATTAGATAGTCAGGAAACTCCCCTGAATAATGAATTCTTCATCCAAATTTAATATGATCAATAAATATTAAATCTAAAACATGCAAATTAAGTAACTCAGGTTAATTATAATACAAATATAATTATGAATAGAACAATATAAAAATTATATGTATATACACTCAGGCTTAAGTATATGAGGTATCTGTCTGACACATGGTGGGTTTAAGCAAATCTTAACTCACATTAATTTTCCTCTTACGTATTTCAATAAAACCCTGAGGGCATATCATTAAAGTTACTTCAGTGAGGGTAGTTATAGGGCAAACATATGTCCCCAAGGTTCATACATCCTCCTGGGAGTTTGGAACGAAAAAGAGAACTTAAGTAGGTGGGAGAGTGGATGGAAGATGAACACCTGAGAACATCTTTGTTGTTCTGACGCTGCCATTATGACGGCAGTGTCAGATGCAGTCAAATTGCAGTCACTTCTCAGGCTGCCATGGCGAAGCAGGACAGATTGAGTGGCTTAAAAACAGACATTTATTTTCTCACAATTCTGGAAGCTACAAGTCTGAGACTGAGGTGTCAGGCTGGCTGATCTCTTCTGAAGCCTCTCTCCTGGGTTGTAGAGGACTGCCTTCTCACTGCAGCCTTGCATAGTTTTCCCTCTATGCTTGCTTGTCTGTGTCTTGATCTCCTCTTTTTATAAGGACACTAAAGTCATGTATGGATGTGAGAGTTGGACTGTGAAGAAGGCTGAGCGCCGAAGAATTGATGCTTTTGAACTGTGGTGTTGGAGAAGACTCTTGAGAGTCCCTTGGACTCCAAGGAGATCCAACCAGTCCATTCTAAAGGAGATCAGTCCTGGATGTTCTTTGGAAGGAATGATGCTGAAGCTGAAACTCCAGTACTTTGGCCACCTCATGCGAAGAGTTGACTCATTGGAAAAGACTCTGATGCTGGGAGGGATTGGGGGCGGGAGGAGAAGGGGACGAAAGAGGATGAGATGGCTGGATGGCATCACTGACTCGATGGACGTGAGTTTGAGTGAACTCCGGGAGCTGGTGATGGACAGGGGAGGCCTGGCGTGCTGCAATTCATGGGGTCGCAAAGAGTTGGACACGACTGAGCGACTGAACTGAACTGAACTGAACTGAAAGTCATACTGGCTTACAACCCAAACCATGTGACCACATTTTACCTTAATTACCTTTTTAAAAGCACTTTCTCCAAATAAGCCACATTCTGGGGTGCTAGGGGTTAGGACTTTAAAACACAAATTTCGATAGGACACAGTTAAACCCATACAAGGTTATATTCACTAATAATTTCAGATAATTTTTAATCAATGCTTATTTTGTATGATAAGCGTTGTTCTAAGGACATATATATGTATCATCTCTTTTAATTCTCACAACAAGTTATGAGGAAAATGCTATCATCATTCCTAGGATAAATATGGAAAACTTGAGGTTCATAGAGGCAAATAACTTGGCTACCAAATATAAAAGTCAGAAATTGAATTAAAACAATGTATTTTCAAGTCTATGCTCATAACCAGAAGAAATTACTGCACCTATGATGTTGGAATCTCCTTAAAGGTAAGATCTTGAGCCTATCTTGTATTTTATTCATTCTTGTATTTATTCACCATTGATTCATTAACAAAAATACCAAGCACATTCTTAATACTTGTTTATGGAAGTTACTTAAAATATGTTGAAAATATACTGAAACATTAGCCTTATCTGACATTATAGAAGCTTATGGCATAACTCATCCATATTGTAATTTTGGTACTGATTTCAGAGATGACAGAAAATCAGTTGGGCACCTATGATCTTCTATCAGATAAGAAATAAATGGTAAGTCAAATAAGAGAGTAAAAGTCACTCTCATGTCTGACTCTTTGAGACCTGATGGAATATAAACTACCAGTCTCCTCTGTCCATAAAATTCTTCAGGCAAGAATACTGGAATGGGGAGCCATTTCTCTAGGGGCTCTTCCTGACCCAAGGACTGAACCCAAGTCTCCACTGTAGGAAGATTCTTTACCATCTGAGCCACCAGGGAAGCCCTTGATCTTAAATATCATAGACCTTATAGTTCAAGGAGGGAAATAGACATCAATAAAAAGTAACACTAATGTGTGAAATAGTTATAATTGTTCTGAAAACAAACAGGAATAGAATAATAAGTTTCTAACAAAAAAATCTAACCTATACTAGTAGTTCAGGAATACTTTTCCGGATAAAGACATGCTTGTGTTGAAACTACTGCAGAAAAAGTAGTGGCCAATTTGAGTTCCAAGAGATGATGAGATGATACGTTTAATATTTTATACATATGGATAAAACAGTATCTACAAAAGCCAGTGACCAGCTCAAGATATTTAAAGGAAGCTTGTGCGGCCAGGGTGCAGAGAGAGGGGATGAGAACACAGTAAATGAGATTGGAGAATTAGGACTATGGTATGCCACATTGATTTTTTTTTCCTTTAAATCCTAACATCCATGGCAGATTTTTAAAGGTGATGACATATTTGCCTTTTAAAAGATCACTTTGGTTTTTTTTTTAATTTTTTAAATTTTTTTAAAATTTTATTTTATTTTTAAACTTTACATAATTGTATTAGTTTTGCCAAACATCAAAATTAATCCACCACAGGTATACATGTGTTCCCCACCCTGAACCCTCCTCCCTCCTCCCTCCCCATACCATCCCTCTGGGTCGTCCCAGTGCACCAGCCCCAAGCATCCAGTATCGTGCATCGAACCTGGACTGGCAACTCGTTTCATACATGATATTTTACATGTTTCATTGCCATTCTCCCAAATCTTCCCACCCTCTCCCTCTCCCACAGAGTCCATAAGACTGTTCTATAAAAGATCACTTTGATCGAGGTGTGGACAACAGGTTGAAGGGAGCAGAATGATGCATGAGAGAAAGCCTATTGAAAGATTATTTATAATTGTCCAGGTGAGACATTGCTGTGGTTTGGACTTCAATAACATTGAAAATGAAAAACCAAAAGGATATACTCAAGAGATGATTAAGAAATGAATTTACAAGTTGAACATGATCCAGAGTTTTTGTGGAAAAGAGACATGTAGAGATTCTCCTATCTCGGGTTTGCATAACTCTAAGGATAGTGGTTCCACTTAAAACAAGATAGGGGATTCTGGATAAGGACAAGGCAGGTAAAGTAAATATCATGGCTTTATCCTTGGTAGCACTGAATTTGATGTACATATGTGGACTAGTGAATTTTTCTAGATTAGAGTGGTCATTGGTCCTACAATATCCTCTGTACATTTTGTTACCTGGGAAATGAGTGTAAGGAAATAGTGATAAAGGAATTAGAATTAAAGTTTGAGGAACTGAGAAGTTTAATGGCTGAAAGAGAAGAATAAATTGGTGAGAGACGACTAAGAAAGGACCAGAAAAGTGATCAAGAAATCAGAAGGCAGGTATTTATGTACATTAAGATGAGTAGTGCAGGAAGTAGGGGAGATTTTTCTTGACAAAAGACAAGTGGGTTATGTAAGACCAAGACAAAGTAAGTGCTAGCTATCAAAGATACACAGTATCTCTTGGATAAAAATCTCAGCTCCTGGGTCTAATTGCTACCTCCTCAGAGAGGGCAATGGCACCCCACTCCAGTACTCTTGCCTGGAAAATCCCACGGATGGAGGAGCCTGGTGGGCTCCATGGGGTCACGAAGAGTCGGACACAACTGAGCGACTTCACTTTCACTTTTCACTTTTCACTTTCATGCATTGGAGAAGGAAATGGCAACCCACTCCAGTGTTCTTGCCTGGAGAATCCCAGGAACAGGGGAGCCTGGTGGGCTGCCATCTATGGGGTGGCACGGAGTCGGACACAACTGATGCGACTTAGCAGCAGCAGCAAGATTATTAGGATTAGAATATAAGGACTGGTTCTGAAAATCAAGTGAGTCATGGAGGCCAAACTGAATGTTAAAAACTGTTTCTTGTTGCCTACAGACATCGTTAATGGTATACTGACTGTTAGAAGAGCATAGGATTGGTCAGTCCAAGTAACAGTTTTTAGGAATCACGTAAGAAATAATCATTGTCTTAGGTATATACTTATGTCATACAGTAGGAAGAGCCCTGAAGTATGGAAAAAAGATTCAAGATCCAACGGAAGAAGTGAAAAGAATTGAGCAGAGTGGTGGTTGAAGGGGTTACAAGTCAATGGGCTGATATGAAGAGGAAGACATCATTTTGGTATTCAAACTGCTGAGTTCTCAGTTATTATTGAAATTCACTCTTTCCTTGGTTTCCATATCAACATCTTTTCTCCAAGATCTTTTCCATGTCTGTTTCTGACTGTGAAGCCTCAGAACTTTATACCTAATGCTGTCAGATATTCCCACCAGTATTCCACAGAGACCTAATACTCAATATATGCAACTTTAATGCTACCGCTTTCTCATCTTTAATGGCATGCACCAATATGTTGTATCAATCAGATAATATTTTCCTTACTGTAAGTGCTTGCTATAAGCTGGTACACTTTGCTTTTTGACCCTGCTAATCAAAAAGTCTCCCTGCAGAAGGAAATGGCAACTCACTCCAGTATTCTTGCCTGGAGAATTTCATGGACAGACATGCCTTGTGGGCTATAGTCCACAGGGTTGCAAAGAGTCAGACACAAATGAGCAACTAATACACACACACACACACACACATGTCTACTCTAATTATAAAAACTGCTTTTGAGTAAAAACTAGTATATATGTAAGGGGAGGTTGGCTGTTTGAAATTTATTAAGAGGATATGTGAACTTCGGTCCTCTTCTTTTTATCAGCCAAACCAAAATCAACCTCCTTACTTTACTGGTATATTTCTTCCTTATTTATGATGCCCTGTGGATATTTTTGCTTTTTATCTCCCCTTTATTACTTCTGTATTCTCTTACTAGCTGTCATTTCTTCATTCCCTCTCAAATACTCTGCTTGCTGACAGACAGCCGGTAGTATCTGTGGAGCCTGATAAGAAATCTCTATGTTTGTTAGCAAAGGGGAAAATAGCCAAATGTCTGCTCTAGTCAGTGTGTAAGGACATCAGGATGTTTATCTCTACTATTGGACATATAAATCAAATTTTGCAGAAATTTGCTTCTGGGTCATCAGAATTGATATATTATTCTATTTGCATTAGCAAAGATAGTGATACACTTTGTTGCACCATGTTCCAAAAATAAATCTTGGACTTTCAGGACCAAAGCATTTCCTATTATTTTCTCATAGAAGTTTCTAAGGGGAGTCAGTTAAGTAACCCATTAAATGAGAAGAGCAATAGAGCATTCACTTTCATCATGCATGGATATTTTATTGCCATTTTACTGTAATTTTTGTTGATCTAAAAAGTGCCCTTTTTATTTTTTAACTAATTTTTGTTGGAGTATAGCTGCCTTAAATTTTGTGTTGGTTTCTATTAACAGCGTGTTCACTGTGTGCACAGCAAAATGGGTCAGCCATACATATACCTATATCCTCTCCCTTTTGGACTTAGAACTCGACTAAAATGTTGTTTTCTAAAGGTGGAATGAGACAATTACTTCAATTCTCAACAATGCAAAAAGAATAGTCCCTTGGCAGCCACAGCTGGAAGAGGAGTTGCATCCCTCTCAGCTGAGTGATCTCTTAGTGACTCTATCAGTTACACTAAAACTAATTTGCCTCCTCTCACTCCTGAAGTTCCACTGCTGCTGCTAAGTCACTTCAGTCGTGTCCAACTCTGTGTGACCCCATAGACGGCAGCCCACCAGGCTCCCCCATCCCTGGGATTCTCCAGGCAGGAACACTGGAGTGGGTTGCCATTTCCTTCTCCAGAAGTTCCACTAAACCCCTGTAATTCTGATAGGACTGACTGGAAAACACAGAACTCATGTTGACTGTCAGCTATGATAACAATCCATAATGACTTGCAGCCAGGTAATTAGAAGATGCTTCTTGGAAGGAAAGCTGTGACAAACCTAGACAGTGTATTAAAAAACAAAGACATCACTTTGTCATCAAAAGTCTGTATAATCAAAGCTATGGTTTTTCCAGTACTCATGTACAGATGTGAGTTAGACCATAAAAATTGCTGAGCACCAAAGAATCGGTGCTTTTGAACTGTGGTGTTGGAGAAGACTCATGAAAGTCCCTTGGACTGCAAAGAGATCAAACCAGTCAATTTTAAAGGAAATCAACCCTGAATATTCACTGGAAGAATTGATGCTGAAGCTGAAGCTCCAATACATTGGCCACCTGATGCAAAGAATTGACACACTGGTAAAGACCCTGATGCTGGGAAACTTGAAGGCAAAAGAAGAGGGTGGTAGAGAATGAGATGGTTAGACAGCACCACAGAATCAATGGACATGAGTTCTAGCAAACTCCAGGAAATAGTGGAGGACAGAGATGCCTGGTGTGCTGCAGTCCATAGGGTCACAAAGAGTTGGACATGACTTAGTGACTGAACAAGAACAGTGGCAACAATTAGCATGTATTACCAATTAGTGGGCTTCCTGGGTAGTTCAGATGGTAAAGAATCCATCTGCAATGCAGGAGACCCCAGTTTGATTCCTAGGTCAGGAAGTTCCTTTGGAGAAGGATAGTCTACCCACTCCAGTATTCTTGGGCTTCCCTGGTGGCTCAGATGGTAAAGAATTCACCTGCAATGCAGGAGACCGGGATAAATCCCTGGGTTGAGAAGATCCCCTGGAAGAGGGCATGGCAACCCACTCCAGTATTTTTGCCTGGAGAATCTTCATGGACAGAGGAGCCTGGTGGGCTACAGTCCTTGGGGTTCCAAAGAGTCAGACATGACTGAATGACTAAGCACAGCACAGCACCAATTAGTAGGCATTCTTGTTGATCCTGTAAAAGGCTAGTGAAGGCGAATGGTTCCTAAGCCAAGAAAATGATTGTCATCCTAGATATTCTCCTTAGATTAAGGTGTTGCATCCTTCCAACCCCATCCTAAACCATTTCCAATTACTGAACAAGACACACATGATGTCATCCAAACACATGGAGTTTGGGTTCTAAATCCTTTGTGTATTCATTCCCTCCTTTCCATCCTCATTGATAGGATGATTAGATTCTCATCATTTTCAGGTTCTCACCATTCTTCATCTTAAGTCAAAAAGTTCATTTGGGCTCCTCTGTAAGATGTTATAGAAAAACTCGAATGTACTTTTTGGCCAACCCAATTTTTAAATGCTTAATAATGTTCTTTGTAAATTGTATCTTGTCCTCATATAATCCATTCTTCACGCTGCCTTGTTAGTTGATCTTTCTAAAATATAAACCGGATCAATTACTGTTCTTCTTAAAAGATGGCTCCACAGTGCTTACAGAATAAAATCCTGCCCAGACCGTCTTTAGGATATTGCAAATCATGTTCTCCAAAGTTACCTTTCAGTATTCCTTTTCTTCTTCTCAATCCCTACCAAGCTAGTCATACTTTTGGTTTGCCCAATATACCACATGATTTCATACTTAGAGCTGTGCTGTTCCCTCTATTTGTACAGCTTGTTCTTTCCCTCTTCCCTGCTACCTTCCCTAGCCCACTCATCACCATAGATAAAACTCAGATATTATATTCTCAATGAAGCGTGTGAGGTTCTCACAGTTATTGATCTACTTTCTCCTCCATCCCACCATGGCACAGTGCACATGTTATTAACTACTATCATCCCTTCAACTTCATTCCCATTTTCCAACCCAGAATTCGTGAAGGAAACCCAGGCACACAGCACAAGCAAGCCTGGCACACAATCAGCACCCAGTGTTATTTCGTCACCCTTTCAAGCCTAATGTATTCAAATAAGAGCTCCCCCTCTTCCCTCTAATGTCCTCTGATTGTCTGAGCTGGTAAAGGTGCAATTATTCTTCTTGTCATTTGGGATTAAGTTCTTGGAGTCTCCTCTAACTCAGTTTTCTCCTTAACTGTAGATGTCTAATCAGGCAACAGGATCATTCTCTAAAACAGAATGTGGGTTTTGCCGGTGGCTCACATGATAAAGAATCTGTCTGCAGTGTAGGAGACCTGGGTTCAATCTCTGGGTTGGGAAGATCCTCTGTAAAAGAGAATGGCCACCCACCCCAGGATTCTTGCCTGGAGAATTCCATTGACAGAGGAGCCTGACGGGCTACAGTCCATGGGGTCGCAGAGTTGGACACGACTGAGTGACTAATACACACACACAGGCACAAACAGAATGAAGAGCCTCCAAGGTTTATCTTCAAAGGTTGTCTTCTGATATAGTTTCCAGTTATTGAGTTTTACTGTTTCTTTCTTTAGTTACCCCAGACAACAAAATGATGCCTAACACAGACCAGGATGCACCCTCTTCTTTTAACAATGTAGCCTAAATATCAGCATGCATCTTTCTTATGACTCCATTTAGGGCAAATAAACTAGATTAGAACTCTCAAAAAATTTACCGAGCTGCTAACTTAAAAAAAAATAATAAGCCTAGTAATTTAAAAACACATAAACATAATATGACTTTCCTAGCGCATATTTCTGGAGAAGGCAATGGCACCCCACTCCAGTACTCTTGCCTGGAAAATCCCATGGGTGGAGGAGTCTGGTAGGCTGCAGTTCATGGGGTCGCTAAGAGTCGGAGTCAATTGAGCGACTTCCCTTTCACTTTTCACTTTCATGCATTGGAGAAGGAAACGGCAACCCACTGAAGAATCCCAGGGACGGCGGAGCCTGGTGGGCTTCAGTCTATGGGGTCGCACAGAGTCGGGCACGACTGAAGCGACTTAGCAGCAGTAGCAGCAGCAGCACATTTTTCTGATGCTTCTCCCCCAAATTTGCTACCTCTACCTGCAAGTTCCCTCCTACTTTACATTTAGTCTTGAATCAGTTATACCCACTCTAAAGGGTTGGTATAACTTTGTAGGGGACTTGTTTGAGTTTCTAGCTTCTGAACTCCAGTCTGCTTTTATGTGTAGGGTACCATCTTACCACCCACTGTCTAGGAATTAATTTTAGTAATTTGACCAAGAAAACTCCATGGTGCATGGAGATCTTTTTCTGCACATTCCTTTCTTATCTGCAGAATCTTCATCCATCAGATAATGTAAATGGTGAATGTGTTTTACATGAGAACCCACCACTTTTGAAATATCACGTCTGCTAACACTTTATGGGTCTAAACCAGACATATGGTTTCACATTATTTGAAGGGAGTGAGATATCTAGTCTTCTAGTGCTCAGAAGGGAGAGAAGAATCAAGTGTGAGTGTATGCTAGAAATTTTTCTTGTTAACCTATTTGGTTTAATGGTGTTTAGAATATAGCTTCAGGAAACAACCAATTGTGTTTCCTGGGGAGAATGAAGTTTGAATTCTAAACAGGTGACTTATTAGACTTTTGTGACTCAGTTTTTCTAGAAAAGGACATTGAATGTATCATCTTGCCAATGATATTGTCCTGTTAAGCAAGGACTTTTCCCTGTACTTCTTTTATATATTAATAGTTAGAAAAGTTTTCACTGAACATGAGGATACTAGTTTATTAATTTATAAAATAAATCAATAACGTCTGAATAAACAGCTGCCTGGCTGTATCTGTACATGAGAAGAATTTTCTGCTTCTTAAGTAAATATAATACTTCCTTTGTGAAGCTATTTCCAGATAGAGTTTTATAATGATAGAGCAGTAATGATCCAAGGAATGCCCATTGAGTTACAATTTAATAAAACTGGATGTTTTGGTATTATAAATTTGATTGAGAGTTTCATTCCATCATATAAATAAGTTTTGTTCTATGTGCATAGCCAACAATCGATTGTCCCCAATGAGTATGGCTTCAAATTCACATATTATGATTAGATACGATTCATTCCTCCATCATCACATAGCCATACAAATCTATATGGCAAAAGGAAAGATCAGTAATACTATCCTACTTTACTTACATTTTGATATTGTTATCATCTTGGATTTTCTGTGTTAATTTTGATTCTTGGAAATATTGCCTTAGAATATTATTTCTTTCGATTACTAAATTTACCTGGCATCTCCCCTTAAATTTTGTATCAGAAGCAAGTACCTCACTTACTTCACCCTAGGCCTAGTCCTGAGGTCATGCCAGACTTCTCAAGGGTGCAGGAATGCAATTCTGTGTTACATACTAAAGAAGCAGAAATGGAGCGGGAGTGGTGAGTGCTGCTGATGACTAACATACCCAGATAGCACAATAGATTCTATTGTAGAATGTCTAATTGAAGGACTATGATACAGCAAAACTCAGGGCATCTTTCATTCTTCATCAAATAACTCAAAAGTGTAATTCTAGCTACACAGTTTATATTCCTATTATTAGTAAACTATCCTTTTTTCCCTAGAAGTCTGTCTTAATAATTTTACTTTGAAAAATCTCTCTTTGAAAGTCAAAGTCATGTATACCTGTGGCGGATTCATTTTGATATTTGGCAAAACTAATACAGTTATGTGAAGTTTAAAAATAAAATAAAATTAAAAAAAAAAAAAAAAAGAAAGTCAAAGTCAGATGCTTTTTCCTCAGTTGAGATGAGATAACTGCACTGTTGTTGCCTAAAACTCCCTGTGGCTTTTAATATTTAGTACTTCTTTAAATTGCTTTCTTTAGGTACTCAAAAATGTTTACCTTAATTCAGTTTGTGTTATGTTTTGAGCATATTTTGATGTGTTTTTCCTAGCTCACCACGATTCTTCTCTCTCTGACTCGCACACAACACCACCTGGAAAACAGCCCAAAAAAATGCATGAAATGTAACAAGTATCTTGATTTTAAGAAACATAACATTCATCTTAATAATGCCATTCAGTGTCCTCTATGATTGTATATTAAAATGCTTTGCAGAATTTTTATTCCATAATATGCACATAGTTTATTTGTTATGAAGAAATGTTTTGAATGAATGCAATAATGTATTCTTTTTAGCAATGTCAGTTACTAAAAATAATGTGTGGTTATGAAATATCAAAATATTTTTTAATGTTAACTAATACAATACTTACATATTTCATCAGCTTTAGAAATATGACTGGGTATTCCACATGAATTTTTAAGGTTTAGTAGTAGCTTTAATGATGGAAACAAAAGAAAAATTTCATCTCAAATAAAAGCCAGGTTTATTCCAAGCAGAAAGTCCAAACTCTCAGCAGATGTTTTTCTGTATAACCTTTCCATTCTGTGTAACTGCAGGTCTCTGCTTGGTTTATTACTCTACTGCAACCTATACATCAACATTAACAGTTCTCACTAGAGGGCTAGAAAGTCTCACTGTGTCATAACATTAATTTGTCCTCTCAGCTTCAGACACCAAATTAGTGTCAGACACGAATGCTTCACCATAACTTGTGTGGCCTTTTTTACTTGCTAGGAGGCTCTGAGAGAGAGTTGGTATCAACGGAGGATTGTTGTTGTTGTTGTTTTGAACACTTTGAAAAAATTCCATATCTTGACAGGCAACAGACTGCAGTTCTATCAGTTGAGAAACACACCCCCAAAGCAACTTTATACAAGGCAAATTATTTTTTTCACAGAGTGTTTTCAGTGTGTTGTTCATAGAATTAGGTCCTGAGACAGTTCAGAAAATATGTGAGACGCTTCGTTATTTTTTTATACACTGTATCCTCTATATGTATGTATGTAAATAAAAACAATTCATTATATAAGGCAAATTTGAGATAATTTGAAACTATATGATTTTAGCATATCATGTAAAAATTTTACCCACAAGATGTACTTCTGAACAATTACATTAAGTCAGATTAAAAAAGGAAATAACTTTTATCCCATGATTCATTTTCTAAATTAAGTACTGCTGCTGCTGCTGCTGCGTTGCTTCAGTCGTGTCTGACTCTGTGCGACCCCATAGATGGCAGCCCACCAGAATGACCTTCAATCCTGGCAAGAAGTCTGAGAGGATATTTTTTGACCTGAAAGTCATTAAGTGGGAAAACAAGATTTTTATAGATTTTCAATTAACTTATTTGTCAACAAATAGTATATATATATATATATATATATATATATATATATATATATATGTGTGTGTGTGTGCTACTGCTGCTGCTAAGTCACTTCAGTCGTGTCCGACTCTGTGCGACCCCATATATGGCAGCCCACCAGGTTCCCCCGTCCCTGGGATTCTCCAGGCAAGAACACTGGACTGGGTTGCCATTTCCTTCTCCAATGCATGAAAAGTGAAAAGTGAAAGTGAAGTCGCTCAGTCGTGTCCGACTCTTAGCGACCCCATGGACTGCAGCGCACCAGGCTCCTCCATCCATGGGATTTTCCAGGCAAGAGTACTGGAGTGGGGTGCCATTGCCTTCTCCTATATATATATGTAAAGGTGTATAAAACATAAGAATTCCAGTTTTGTGTACACACTGAAAGTGATCACCACAATATATCTAGTTGCTATCCATCACCATGCTATTGACCCCCTTTACCCATTTGCCCATCCCCCAACACCCTTCTTCTCTGTTCTCTGTGAGTTTAGTTTTGCTGTGCTTTTAAAATATATTTACACATGCCAGCGGTATCATGTGGTATTTGCCTTCCTCTGACTTATTTCACTTAGTTTAGTACCTTCGTGGTGCATCTATGCTATTATAAATCACAAGATTTCCTTCTTTTCTATGGTTGAGCAATATTCCCTTGTACATGTACAACACGTCATTATCTATTCATCTGCTGATGGGCAATTGAGGTTGGTTGCATATCTTGACTATTTTAAACAATGCTGCAATGAACATAGTGGAGCATGTAGCTTTCTGAATTAAGGTTTTTGTTCTTTGGATAAATACTCAGAAGTGAAATAGCTGCATTATATGGTAGTACTAGCTATCATTTTTTAAGGAAAATCTATATTTTTCAATAGGAGCTGTACCAATTTACATACTTAATCACAGTGCACAAGAATTCTCTTTTTTCCATATACACTCTGACATTTATTTGCAGACTTTTTGATGATAGACATCTGACAGGTATGAAGTAATACTTCATTGTAGTTTTCATTTGCATTTCCCTGAGTATTCATTGGAAGGACTGATGCTGAAGCTGAAACTCCAGTATTTTGGCCACCTCATGCAAAGAGTTGACTCATTGGAAAAGACCCTGATGCTGGGAGGGATTGGGGGCAGGAGGAGAAGAGGACGACAGAGGATGAGATGGCTGGATGGCATCACTGACTCGATGGACATGACTTTGAGTGAACTCTGGGAGTTGGTGATGGACAGGGAGATCTGGCGTGCTGTGATTCATGGGGTTGCAAAGAGTTGGACACAACTGAGCGAGTGAACTGAACTGAACTGATGATTAGTGATGTTGGACATCTTTTCATGTACTTGCTGACCATTTTAATGTCTTTTTTTTGGAAAAATATCTTTTCAGAACTTCTGCCCATTTTAAAATCAAATTGTTATTTTTCATTGAGTTGTCTGAAATCTTTATATATTTTGGATACTAACTCCTTATCACATTTATGATTTGCAAATATTATCTCCCATTCAGTACGCTGTCTTTTCACTTTGTTAATGTCTTCCTGTGCTATGGAGTCTTCTTGTTTTGTTTTGTTTTTTAGTTTAATATAATTCTACTTTATAATTTTTACTTTTATTGCCTTAGCTTCCGGGTTCAGATCCAAAAATTCCACATCAGGACCAATATCCAGGAGCTAACTGCCTAACTTCTAGGAGTTTTATGGTTTCAAGTCTTACATTCAAATTAATTCATTTTGAGTTAATATTTGTGTGCAGTATAAGACGGTCTTCTAATTTCTTTATATTTATCTGTCCAGTTTTCCTAGCACCATTTAATGAAGAAATTGTCATTTCCCTATTGTATATCCTTGGCTCCTTTGTCTAAGTGAATTAACCACACATATGTGTTTATTTCTGGGATTCCTATTCTATTTCATTGAGCTGTGTATCTGTTTTTATGTCAATATGACACAGCTCCCATTAAGATAGCTTTGTAGTATACTTGAAATTAGGGAGCAAGATACTCCAAAATTTGATTCTCTTTCTCAAGATTGGCTATTTGGGGCCTTTTGTGGTTCCAGAAATTTTTTTTTTTTAATTTTACTTGTTAATTTTTGGCTATGCCAAGTTTCCGGTGCTGTGCGGGCTTTTCTCTAGTCACAGTGAGCAAGTATCAAGGGCTTCTCACTAGCTGTGGTGCATGGACTTCTCATTGCAGAGGCTGCTTTCGCTGCAGAGCCCAGTCTCTCCGGCACACAGGCTGCACCTGCAGCCTGTGTGTCGGTAGTCGCTGCTCTGGGCTCTAGAGCGCAGGCACGGTAGTCGTAGCACATGGTCTTAGTTGCTCGGTGGCATGCAGGATCTTCCCGGACCAGGGATTGACCCCGCATCTCCTATATTGACAGGTGGGTTCTTTATCACTGAGTCACCAGGGAAGCCCTCAGGCATATTTTAGATTCTAGTTTTCCACATGAATATCTGGTGAAAGAGGCTAAGATCAAGAGGCCTGAGAGCTGGGAGTCCTCAGCCATAGTTATGGTTCTGCTATCAAAAGTTCTGGGGCCTTTGGTTAGTGCCTCAACTTTTCTGGGCCTGTTTCCTCCCCTCAAAAATGCCCTATGGCTCACTAAGTTGTGTCTAACTCATCTGAAACCCCATGGACAGTAGCCCACTAAGCTCCTCCATCCACGGGATTTCAAAGGCAAGACTGTTGGAGTGGGTTGCCATTTCCTTCTCCATCCATAAATATTTTATAATTAATTTTTTCCATTTCTGAGAAAAACTCTATGGGAATTTTGAGTATTATATTGAGGTTTTGTAGATTGGTTAGGATAGCATGGACATTTTAACAATATTAATTATTTAATCCATGAGCACAGAGTATCTTTCCTTTTCTGTCTTTTCCAATTTCTTTCATCAATGCCTAACAGGTTTCAGAAAACAGGTTTTTCATCTCTTTTGTTAAACTTATTCCTGGGTATTTTGCTCTTTTTGTTACCATTGTAAAAAGGATTTTCTTTTTAATAACCCTATCAGATTTTTTATTAGTATTTAGAAACACAACATATTTCTGTATATTGATATTTGTTTTGCAACATTATTGAATTCATTTATTAGTTCTAATAGTTTATCAGTAGAGTCCTGCATATATTATCAAATCATCTTGCAAAGAGTAACAGATTTACTTTCTCCTTTCCAATTTGGAAAGCACTATATTTCTTTTCCTTGCCTAATTATTGTGGCTAGAACATGCAATATCAATGGCAGCAGTGGGCATTCTTATCTTCTGGGCATTCATCATTTCAGAGGAAAAATTTTTAGCTATTTGTTGTGGAGTATGATGTTAGTTGTGGGTTTGTCAATAAGATTTTTATTGCATTAAGGTACCTTTCATCTATATACACTCTACTGAGTTTTGTTATAAATGTATATTGGAATTGTCAAAATCTTTTTCCACAACAACTGAGATGGTCATGTGATTTTTAAACTTCAATTTGTTAAGCGATATATCACATTGATTGATTTACAGACATTGAACCGTCCTTGCATTCCTGGGATAAATCCAACTTAATCATGCTGTATAATCCTTTTAAGATATTGTTGAATTTGATTTACTAATATACTCTGTATATTAGTAGTATAATATTACTAATATACTTCCAATAACACAAGAGAAGACTCTACACATGGACATCACCAGATGGTCAACACTGAAATCAGACTGATTATATTTTTGAAGCCAAAGATGGAGAAGCTCTATACAGTCAGAAAAAACAATACTGGGAGCTAACTGTGGCTCAAATCATGAACACCTTATTGCCAAATTTGACTTAAATTAAAGAAAATAGGGAAAACCACTAGATCTTTCAGGTATGACCTAAATCAAATCCCTCATGATTGTACAGTGGAAGTGACAAATAGATAGATTCAAGGGATTAGCTCTGATAGATAGACTGCCTGAAGAACTACAGACAGAGGTTTGTGATATTGTACAGGCGGCAATGATCAAGACCATCCCCAAGAAAAGGAAAGATATACCTATTTGAATGCAGAGTTCCAAAGAATAGCAAGGAGAGATAGGAAAGTCTTCCTCAGTTATCAATGCAAAGAAATAGAAGAAAAATATAAAATGGGAAAGACTAGAGATCTCAAGAAAATTAGAGATACCAAGGGAATAGTTCATGCAAAGATGGGTTCAATAAAGGACAGAAATGGTATGGACATAACAGAAGCAGAAGATATTAAGAAGAGGTGGCAAGAATGCACAGAAGAACTATACAAAAAAGATCTTAATGACCCAGATAACCATGATATTCTGATCACTCACCTAGAGCCAGACATCCTTTGAAGTCAAGTGGGCATTAGGAAACATTACCATGAACAAAGCTAGTGGAGGTGATGGAATTCCAGTTGAGCGATTCCAAATCCTGAAAGATGATGCTGTAAAAGTGTTGCACTCAATATGCCAGCAAATTTGGAAAACTCAGCAGAGGCCACAGGACTGGAAAAGGTCAGTTTTTATTCCAATCCCAAAGAAAGGCAATGCCAAAGATGAATCAAACTACTGCACAATTGCACTCATCTCACACGCTAGCAAAGTAGTGCTCAAACTTCTCCAAGCAAGGCTTCAACAGTATGTGAATCATGAACTTCCAGATGTTCAAACTGGATTTAGAAAAGGCAGAGGAACCAAAGATCAAATTTCCAACATCCGTTGATTCATTGAGAAAGCAAGAGAGTTCCAGAATAACATCTACTTCTACTTTATCGACTATGCCAAAGCCTTTGATTGTGTGGATCACCACAAACTGGAAAACTCTTCAAGGGATGGGAATACCAGGCCATCTGACCTGCCTCCTGACAAATCTGTAAAGAGGCCAAGAAGCAACAGTCAGAACTGGACACGGGACAACAGACTGGTTCCAAATAGGAAAAGGAGTATGTCAAGGCTGTATATTGTCACTGCTTATTTAAATTATATGCAGAGTACCTCATGCGAAATGCTGGGTTGGACGAAGCAAATTTGGAATCAAGATTGCCAGGAGAAATATCAGTAACCTCAGATATGCAGATGACACCACCCTTATGGCCGAAAGTGAAGAAGAACTAAGGAGCTTCTTGATGAAAGTGAAAGAGGAGAGTTAAAGAATTGGCTTAAAACTCAGCATTCAAAAAATGAAGATCATGGCATATTGTCCCATCCCATCATGGCAAATAGATGGGGAAACAATGGAAACAGTGATGGACTTTATTTTTTTGCACTCCAAAATCACTGCAGATGGTGACTGCAGCCATGAAATTAAAAGATGCTTGCTCCTTGGAAGAAAAGCTTTGAACAACCTAGACATCACTGAGTCAGTTCTAATGAGATGGATGAACTTAGAACCTATTATACAGAGTGAAGTGATCAGAAAGAGAAGGATAAAAACCATATTCTAATGCATATATACGGAATCTAGAAAAATGGTATGAAGAATTTATTTACAGGGCAATAATGGAGAAACAGACATAGAGAATAGACTTATCAACATGGGGAGAGGGGAGAAGAGGGTAAGGTGAATGAAAGAGTAACATGGGAACTTACATTACCATATGTAAAATAGATAACCAAGGGGAATTTGCTGTATGGCTCAGGAAACTCAAACATGGGATCTGTATCAACCTAGAGGAGTGGGGTGGGGAGGGAGATAAAGAAAGTTTCAAAAGGGAGGGGATATGTGTATACCTATGGTTGATTCATGTTGAGGTTTGACAGAAAACAGCAAAATTCTATAAAGCATTTATCCTTCAATAAAAAATAAATTAATTTTTTAAAAAAACAGAGACATTACTTTGCCAACAAAGGTCTGTCTAGTCAAAGCTGTGGTTTTTCTATTAGTAATGTATGGCTGTGAGAGTTGGACTATAAAGAAAGCTGACCGCCAAAGAGTTGATGTCTTTTAACTGTGGTGTTGGAGAAGACTCTTGAATATCCCTTGAACTACAAGGAGAGCCAAGAAATCCATCCTAAAGGAAATCAGTCCTGAATATTCACTGGAAAGACTAATGTTGAAGCTGAAACTCCAATACTTTGGCCACCTAATGCAAATAACCGACTCATTGGAAAAGACCCTGATGCTGGGAAAGATTGAAGGTGGGAGGAAAATGGTATGACAGAAGATGAGATGGTTGAATGGCTTCACTGACTTGATGGACATGAGTTTTAGCAAGCTCTGGCAGTTGGCAATGGGCAGGCGTGCTGCAGTCCATGGGGTCGCAGAGTCACACATGACTGAGTGACTGAACTTACTGATCATTTTTACATCTATGTCATGGGAATATTGGCTATAACTTTCTCTTTTATGGATTTTTTTCGTCTTGTTTTGGTATCAGGATAAGTCTGAGTGAGTTTGAAAGTTTCACTTCCTGGGTTGGTGCACTGGGACGACCCAGAGGGATGGAATGGGGAGGGAGGAGGGAGGAGGGTTCAGGATGGGGAACACATGTATGCCTGTGGCGGATTCATTTTGATATTTGGCAAAACTAATACAATTATGTAAAGTTTAAAAATAAAATAAAATTAAAAAAAAATAAAGTAACTGGAAAAAAAATAAAAATAAAAAACACTTAAAAAAGAAAAGAAAAGAAAAGAAAGTTTCACTTCCTAGTCCATTTTTTTGAAGAGTTTGAGAAGGATAAGTGTTAACTCTTTTTGGATGTTTGGTAGAATTTACCAGGGAAGCCATCTTGTCCTTGAATTTTATTTGGGGGCAGAAGTTTGGTTACTCATTCAATCTCCTCATTAGTAATCAGCCTATTCAGATTTTCTATTTTTTCATGATTGCTATGGATGATAGCATGTTTCTAAGAACTTATCCATTTTTTCTAGGTCATCTAATTCATTGGCATATCATTTTTAAAGGCAGGATCTTAAGATCCTTTGTATTTCTGATAGCAGTTATAACATTTTTTTATTTCTACTTTTATTTATTTGAGCTTTAGCTCTCTTTCTTGGAGAATCTGGCTAATGTTTTGTCAATTTGGTTTATGTTTTCATAGAACCTGCACTTAGTTTTATTGATCTTTTATTTTTTGGAGGATGCTTCTATTTCATTTATATCCACTCTGAGCTTTTATCTCCTTTATTTTATAAACTTTGGAGCTTGCTTGCTCTTCTTTCTCCATGTTTTTCTGTGTAATGTTAGATTGTTTATTTGAAATTTTCTTATTTCTGTAGCTGGGACTGTATTGTTACAAACTTCTCTCTTAAAACTGTTTTTGCTGCAACCTATATGTCTTGGAAGGTTGTATTTTCATTTCCATTTGTCTCTGGGTATTTTAAAATTTTTTCTTTGATTTCTTCATTGACCCACTGGTCCCCAGTAGCATGTTGTTTAATGTCCACATGTTTGTTTCTGTTGTACACAAATTCATAGACTGACTAAAATCTATCTGAAATATAAGAAACATATATCAAGTACAAAGAAGTAGTTTTTTGGCTGCACCATGCAGCATGTGAGATCTTAGTTCTCAGTCAGGAATTGAACCTACACGCGTGCACTGGAAGATGCAGTCTTAACCACTGGACTAAAGCCCCAAGGTCAGGTATTCATAATCACTCTTGCCTCAGGCCAGCAAATTTTGAAAACTCAGCAGTGGCCACAGGACTGGAAAAGGTCAGTTTTCATTCCAATCCCAAAGAAAGGCAATGCCAAAGAATGCTCAAACTACTGCACAATTGCACTCATCTCACACACTAGTAAAGTAATGCTCAAAATTCTCCAAGCCAGGCTTCAGCAATACGTGAACCGTGAACTTCCAGATGTTCAGGCTGGTTTTAGACAAGGCAGAGGAACCAGAGATCAAATTGCCAACATGTGCTGGATCATCAAAAAAGCAAGAGAGTTCCAGAAAAATGTATATTTCTGCTTTATTAACTATGCTAAAGCCTTTGACTGTGTGGATCACGATAAACTGTGGAAAATTCTGAAAGAGATGGGAATACCAGATCACCTGACCTGCCTCTTGAGAAACCTATATGCAGGTCAGGAAGCAACAGTTAGAACTGAACATGGAACAACAGATTGATTCTAAGTCAGGAAAGGAGTATGTCAAGGCTGTATATTGTCACCTGCTTATCTAACTTATATGCAGAGTACATCATGAGAAACGCTGGGCTGGAGGAAGCACAAGCTGGAATCAAGATTGCCAGGAGAAATTTCAATAACCTCAGATATGCAGATGACATCACCCTAATGACAGAAAGTGAAGAACTAAAAAGCCTCTTGATGAAAGTGAAAGAGGAGAGTGAAAAAGTTGGCTTAAAGCTCAACATTCAGAAAATGAAGATCATGGCATCTGGTCTGATCACTTCATGGGAAATAGATGGGGAAACAGTAGGTGACTTTATTTTGGGGGGCTCCAAAATCACTGCAGATGATGACTGCAGCCATGAAATTAAAAGACACTTACTCCTTGGAAGGAAAGTTATGATCAACCTAGAGAGCATATTAAAAAGCAGAGACATTACTTTGCCAACAAAGGTCTGTCTAGTCAAGGCTATGGTTTTTCCAGTAGTCATGTATGGATGTGAGAGTTGGACTATCAAGAAAGCTGAGTGTCAAAGAATTGATGCTTTCGAATTATGGTGTTGGAGAAGACTCTTGAGAGTCCCTTGGACTGCAAGGAGATCCAACCAGTCCATCCTAAAGGAGATCAGTCCTGGGTGTTCGTTGGTAGGACTGATTTTGAAGCTGAAACTCCAATACTTTGGCCACCTGATGTGAAGAGCTGACTCATTTGAAAGAACCCTGATGCTGGGAAAGATTGAAGGCAGGAGAAGAAGGGGATGACACAGGATGACATGGTTGGATGGCATCACTGACTCAATAAACATGGGTTTGGATGGACTCCAGGAATTGGTGATGGACAGGGAGGCCTGGCGTGCTGTGGTTCATGGGGTTGCAAAGAGTCAGACACGACTGAGCAACTGAACTGAACTGAACTGAAAATGTAGTTTAATTTTAATCCTGAAAGAGGTAAGTAATCGTTGATCATTTTTCCCTTCCCATTTTATATCTCAGAAAACTGAGCTAAAGAAAGGTGATACAACTTGCCCAAAGTCACAAAGAAAAACTGTTCATAGCAGAGCAAAAGTTTGATACCAAGCAGTGTGGTCCCAGAGTCTGCAAGCTTAATCACTACCTTAACTGCCTCCTTTTTCTACACTTACTTATACTATGTGCTCTGTTAACATGTCTTTCTGGAAGATTCCTGAATATTTTCCCTTTTCTTTGTATAAAACTAAATTTTGTATTTCCTCCGTGTTAGCTCAAAACTCATCTCTTCCATCATGTTTCAACACACTGGAATTCCCCTTGTTGTTCAGTCACCAAGTTGTATCCGATTCTTTGCAACTCTGTAGTCAACCAGGCTCCTCTGTCCATGGGATTCTCCAGGCAAGAATATTGGAATGGGTTGCCATGTCCTTTACCAGGGGATCTTCCCTATCCAGGTATCAAACCCAGGTCTCTTAGTCTCCTGCATTGGCAGGCAGGTTCTTTACTACTAGAGAAATGTGGGAAGCCCTGTTTTTCTACTTGCATTATACAGTATCTGAAACCTAGTGCCATGCAGCACTTACATACATATCATAGTCTTACAAGCATATTAACGCTTACTCAGTTTGAAGGTAAGCTCCTAATGACATGGGCCATTCGTGTTTTTATTTTTTTTTTAATTTTTAAAAATATCAATTTGTTTATTTTAATTGGAGGCTAATTATTTTACAATATTGTAGTGGTTTTGCCATACATTGACATGAATCCACCGGGGGTGTACATGTGTTCCCCATCCTGAACCCCCTTCCCACCTCCCTCCCCATCCCATCCCTCTGGGTCATCCCAGTGCACCAGCCCCAAGCACCTTGTCTCATGCATTGAACCTGGACTGGTGATCTGTTTCACATATGATAATATACTGAAAATCTTACCCATTAAAAAAAAATCAAATGAAGTACATTAAAAAGAAAGATTTATGTTTATCAAAAGATATCATTAAGAGACTAGATAAGGAAGAAAATATTTTCAAAACACATAATTGACCAAAAAAAGTGCCTGAAATCTATAATAACTATACCAACCAAAAAGAAAAAGACAAACAACTTAAGAGTAAATTGAGTAAGATATTTCAGTAGGCACTACACAAAGGGGGGTATCGTATAAATAAATATAGGAAATGATGATCAACTTTATTAGTCACTAGGAAAATGCAAATTAAAGCTGCTCTTGCTACTGCTGCTAAGTCACTTCAGTCGTGTCCGACTCTGTGGGACCCCATAAATGGCAGCCCACCAGGCTCCCCCATCCCTGGGATTTTCCAGGCAAGATACTGGAGTGGGGTGCCATTGCCTTCTCTGAAATTAAAGCTATCATGCAATAATACTACATACTTGTCAGAATGATCAAAATTTTAAATGCTAATAAGTGGGTTGGTGAGTGCAGGTGAGAATAGAGGAATTAAAAAAAGAAAAGAGAAAAAAATAGCCTATATGAAATGAAATTAATAGAACTGAAAAAAGAAATGGGAAAAGTCCTCACTATTATAGTTGGAAACTTCAATATCCCTCTCTCAATAAGTATTAGAACAATTGGGCTGAAACTCAGCAAATATATAAATGAACTAAACAACACTAACTCATTGGAGCTAACCAATACTTACATAACATTTCACACAAGTAAATAGCATGTTATTTTCAAGTGGCCACAGAACATACACCAAAATAAAACACCCTCAGGCATTAAATAAACAGCACCAAAAATAAAGACATCAAAATCACTCCAAGTATGTTCTCTAACCATAATGGAATCAAACTAGAAATCAGTAATATAAAGAAAACAAGAAAATCTCAAAGCATTTGTGAAATGATAAAACAGATTTTTAAATACTCCATACATCAAAGAGAAAGTCTTAGGGGGATTTCTAAAATACAGTAGACCAAATGAAAACAAAAATTCAATACATCAAAATTGTGGAGCACTCTTAAGGTAGTCATGATAGGGAAATTTATGTCACTACATGTGTACATTAGAAAAGAGGAAAAGTCTAAGCTTGAACTTCAAAAGCCTAAAAAAAGAAAAGCAAGCTATAGCTAAAGTAATCAGAAGAAATAATATGCAAGCAGAAATCCACAGAATTGGAATAAGAAGTTCAACAAAAAAGAAAAAATGATGAAACCAAATCCATGTTCTTTGAAAAGTTAGTAAAATTGACAAATACATAGGAAGATTGACAAAGAAAAAAAGAAATAAGACAGAGCATGGCAACATATTCCAGTATTCTTGCCGGGAGAATCCCATGGACAGAGGAGCCTGGCAGGCTATAGACCAAAGGGTCACAAAGAGCCAGAAATGACTGAAGCAGCAGCATGCACGCACATATTAAATATAAAAAGTGAAACAGAAGATATTACTAAATATCCTTCAGACTGCCAAAGGATAACGGAACAAGTACAACTCAAAGATGTACATTTTAAAATTTAAGTAAAATGGGACAGTTTCTTGAATAACACAAATTAATACAACTCATTCAATATGAAAAGGACTATGTTATAAGCCTTATGCATATTAAAGAAACTAAGTTCATAACTGCACAAAACAAAACAAAAAAACCTTCCTCAAAGAAATCTACAGGCACAAATGTTTTCATTGGAAGACTATACCAAAAGATTAAAGACATTTCATACCAATTCTATACAATATCTTGAGAAAATGAAAAAAAAAATTTTTTTAATTTATATCTTAGTATCATCTTCATATCAAAACCAGATAAAGAGAATATAAATAAAACTATAGAATGACATGCATGAAAAGAGACATAAAAATCCTTAACAAATATTAGCAAATATAATTCACCAATCCGTAAGAAAAAATATGTACCATAATTGAGTGGGGTTTATTCTGGGAATGTAAGGCTGGTTTAATACCTGAAAGACAAAACAGACCTGCAAGTTAGTGGAGTAGGAAGACCCTAGAATTCTCTTTCTGTTTTTATACGGAGACAAACATTTGGTAAACAGTTTTATGCAACCATCAGAGTCTCTACTAGAATTTTAAAATTTCTTAGCCAGTTCAGCAGTACGATCTGAAAGTTATTAGAAAACTGTATTTGTTTAAAAGTCCTTGCTATGAATCTTCTTTAAGATGAGACATCTTTACAAAAGCATCAGAGTAAAACATAACTTTCTATGAGTGGCAAAAACTTTAAAAGAGCATGTTTAAAGCCGGACACCCAAAGCCTGTGCCCTGGGACAACCCAGAGGGATGGGGTGGGGAGTGAGCTGGGAGGGGGTTTTAGGATGGGGGACACATGTTTACCGTGGCTGATTCAGGTTGATGTGTGGGGAAAATCATCACAATATTATAAAGTAATTATCCTCCAATTAAAATAAATACATTAATTAAAAAAAGGTTAAAGATCTGATTAGAACATAACTGACAGCTAACAAAGAAAATTAATTCACTACAACATATGTTTTAAGATAATTAGAACTATTACTGATGTCACTATAAAAATACCTATGCAAATTTTAGAATTTTATATAACTTCTAGAATGTTAATACTAATGACATTAGCCTATATACTATAACCAAAGGATGTTCCTCACCATTCATTTGGTAATGATTCATAAAATGAAAAAAAATTGGACTGCATCAAAATTAGAAACATTTTCTCTGTGAAAGAGCCTAATAGGAAGATGAAAAGACAAATTGCAGACCATGAGAAATATTTTCAAACCACGGATCCAAAAAGCAGTGAGTATGTAGCATATAAAATGTACTCTCACTACAATAAAAACAGTAGAAAACAAACAATTCAATGAGAAAATGAGCAAAAAATGTAGAGACATTTCAATGAAGAGGACATAGAGATTGCAAATAGATACCTCGAAAGAGGTTCATAGAAATGCAAATAAAAACCATATCAGTATCATTATACATCTCCTGGAATGGCTAAAATAAGAACTAGTGACAACACAAAATGCTGGTGAAGATGCCAAGAAAGTGGATCTCATAAACCTTTTAATGGTACAGTTACTCTGTACCATTAAAAATAATTCAGCAGTTTCTTTAAAAAGCTAACATGGAGCTACCATATAACTCAGTAGTTGCATTCCTTGGCTTTTATTGCAAAGAAATGAAGACGTGTTCACAGAAACACATAAACACACATTTACAGCAGCTTTATCTGTGATAACCTCAAACTGCAAATCACCCATAGTTTCTTCAATGGTTGTCCCTCAGTGAGTTGTGAATTAACTGTGGCACATTCTTACCACAGAATACTACTTGGCAATAAAAACAAGAAACTATGGATACATGTGACAACCAGGATGAATCTCCAGAAAATTATGCCCAGTGGGGGGGAAAAAAAAGCCAGCTTCAAAACATTACCAACTATATGAATCTATTTAACATTTTTGAAATGACAAATATTATAGAAATGGTTAGGTGATTTTGTTATAGTTTTGTAAGATGTTACAGTGGGAGAAACTAGGGAAAGTGTACATGGGATTTCTTTTTGTATTACATCTTACTCCCTCATAGGAATCTTGTTGTTGTTCATTTCTAAGTCATGTCTGACTTTTGCAACCTCATGAACTGCAACGCACCAGGCTCTTCTGTTCTCCCCTATCTATCAGCTGGAGTTTGCTCAAACTCATGTGCAAATTTGCTGGAACTCATGTGAGTTGGTGATGCCACCCAACCATCTCATCCTCTGCCACCCTATTTCCTTTTGCCTTCAATCTTTCCCAGCAGCAGAGTCTTTTCCAATGAGTTAGCTCTTCATATCATGTGGCCAAAGTATTGGAGCTTCAGTTTCAGCAACAGTCCTTCCAATGAATATTCAGGGTTGATTTCCTTTAAAATTGACTGGTTTGATCTCCTTGCAGTCTAAGGGACTCTCATGAGTCTTCAGCACCACAAAATTTGAAAGCATCAATTCTTCAGGGCTCAAGTCTTGTTCATGGTCCAACTTTCACATCCACACATGACTATTGGAAAAACCATAGCTTTGACTGAATGGAACTTTGTAGGCAACATGATGTGTCTGCTTTTTAATATGTTGTCTAGGTTTGTTCCTTTCCTTCCAAGGAGCAAGTGTCTTTCATTTTCAGGCTGCAGTCACTGCCCACAGTGATTTTGGAGCCGAAGAAAATAAAATCTGTCACTGCTTCCACCTTTTCCCATCTCTTTGCCATGAAGTGATGGGACTGGATGCCGTGATCTTAGCCTTTTGAATGTTGAGTTTTAAGCCAGCTTTTTCACTCTTCTCTTTCACTTTCATTCAGAGTCTCTTTGGTTCCTCTTCACTTTCTACCATGAGAGTGGTATCATCTGCATATCTGAAGTTGTTGATGTTTCTCTCAGCAATCTTGATTCCAGCTGTGATTCATCTGGTCTGGTATTTTGCATGATGTACTCTGCATAGAAGTTAAATAAATAGGGTGCTACACAGATTGTGCTCCTTTCCTAATTTGGACCAGACAGTGGTTCCATATCCGGTTCTAACTGTTGCTTCTTGACCCATACAGAGGTTTCTCAGGAGACAGATAAGGTGATCTGGTATTACCATCTCTTTAAGAATTTTCCACAGTTTGTTGTGATCCACACAATCAAAGACTTTAGTGTAGTCTATGAAGCAGGAGTAGATGCCAACTAGCATTGGCAATTTGATCTCTGGTTCCTCTGCTTCTTAGAAACACAGCTTGTACATCTGAGAGTTCTCAGTTCACCAATTGCTCAAGTCTAGCTTGAAGGTGTTTGAACATAAGCTTGTTAGCATGTGAAATGAGTATAATTGTATAGTAGTTTGGAGATTCTTTGGCATTGCCCTTCTTTTGAGATTGCACATAAGTACTGCATTTCAGACCTCTTTTGTTGACAATGAGGGCTATTTCATTTTTTCTAAGGAATTCTTGCCTGCAGTAGTAGATACAGTGGTCAGCTGAATTAAATTCACCCATTCCCATTCATTTTAGTTCACTGATTCCTAAGATGTTGATGTTCAATCCTGCCATCTCCTGCCTGACCACCTCAAAACCTTGATTCATGAACTTAACATTTCAGGTTCCTATGCAATATTGTTCTTCACTTTCCCCACTAGACACATTCACAACAGAGTATCATTTCTGCTTTGGCCAAGCAGCTACATTCTTTCTGGAGCTATTAGTAATTGCTTTTCAATCTCCCCCAGTAGCATATTGGATGCTGACCTGATGAGGCTCATCTTCCGGTATCATATCTTTTTGCCTTTTCATACTATCCATGGAGTGGGTTGCCATTCCCTCCTCCAATAGACCACATTTGTCAGAACTCTTCACTATGACTCACCCATCTTTGGTGGTACTGCAAGGTATGGCTCAGCTTCATTGAGTCACACAAGCCCCTTTGCCATGACAAGGCTGTGATTCATGAAGTGGGCATATGAATCTGGAATTTTCTAAGGATAAAAACTTAATTAACAATATAAACATGTGCTACTTTAAAATTTTAGAATAAATCTATCAAATACCTGTCAGATGTATATGCAATATATTGAAGATTACAAAATAAAATGGAATAAATGAATTGGAAATTTCATTTTATAAAATTTTTTCCAAAATTAATCAATAAAATATGTACATGAATCAATATATCAGCAAATTTCTGGGGGATGAGGAGGAAGAAATAATGAGCTGATGATATAACTCATTAGAAAGAGCCAAAGTTGAAATTATTTGGGATAAGGAAACAGATGGAAGGAGTGTGATATTCAAAACCAAAGAGATAAGGCCATATACAACAAACCCACAGCAAACATTATTCTCAATGGTGAAAAACTGAACATGTTCCCTCTAAGATCAGGAACAAGACAAGGATGCCCACTCTGGCCACTAGTATTCAACGTAGTTTCAGAAGTCCTAGCTATGGCAATCAGAGAAGAAAATGAAATAAAAGGAATCCAGTTAAGAAAAGAAGAAGTAAAACTCTGACTGCAGGTGATATGATACTATACATAGAAAACCCTAAAGATACTATCACAAAATGACTAATCAGTGAAGTTAGTAATGTCACAGGATTCAAAACCAATACACAGAAATCACTTGCATTCCTATATAATAACAATGAAAAATCAGAAAGAAAAACTAAGGAATCAATCCCTTTTACAATTGCAACAAAAAAATAAAGTACCTAGGAACAAACCTTCCTAAAGAGACAAAAGAACTCTATACAGAAAACTATAAGACACTGGTGAAAGAAGTCAAAGGTGAGATAAACAGATGAAGAGACATTCCCTGTTCCTGGGTTGAAAGAATCAATATCATGAAAATGAATAACCTACCAAATGCAATCTACAAATTCAGTGCAATCCCTATCAAATAAACAATTGCATTTTTCACAGAACTAGTACAAAAAGTTTCACAGTTTATGTGGGAACACAAAAGACTCTGAATAGCCAAAGCAATCTTGAGAAAGAAGAATGGAGCTGGAGGAACCAACCTCTTGGCTTCAGACTATACTACAAAGTTACAGTCATCAAGACAGCATGGTGCTGACACAAAAACAGAAATATAGGCCAACGGAACAAGACAGAGATAAACTCATGCACATATGGGTACCTAGTCTTTGACAAAGGAGGCAAGAATATGCAATAGGGAAGAGGTAGTCTCTTCAATAAGTGGTGCTAGGAAAACTGGACAGGCTATATGTGAAAGAATGAAATTAGAACACTTCCTAACGCCATACACAAAGATAAACTCAAAATGGATTAAAGACCTAAATGTAAGACTAGAAACTAACAAACTCTTAGAGGAAAACATAGGCAGAACAAATAGATCACAGCAAGACCCTCTATGACCCACTTCCTAGAGTAATGGAAATAAAAACAAAACTAAACAAATGGGGCCTAATTAAACTTAAAAGCCTTTGCACAGTGAAGGAAATTATAAACAAGGTAAAACCTTCAGAATGGGAGAAAATAATAGCAAACAAAATAATTGACAAAGGATTAAGCTCCAAAATATACAAGCAGGAGCACATTCAGCTTGATACAAAAAAAACAACCAAATCAAAAAGTGGGAAAAAGAACTAAACATATTTCTCCAAAGAAGACATACAGAGAAATGCAAATCAAAACTATAATGAGCTATCACCTCACTTTGGCCAGAATGGCTATCATCAAAAAAAATCCACAAACAATAAATGCTGGAGAGAGTGTGGAGAAAAGAGAACTCTCTTGCATTGTTAGTGTGACTATAAATTGATAAAGCCACTATGAGAGTATGGAAGTTCCTTAAAAGACTAGGAATAAACTACCATATGACCCAGAAATCCCACTGCTGGGCATATACTCTGAGGAAAGCAAAATTGAAAAAGACACGTGTACCCCAATGTTCACTGCAGAACAATTTACAATAGCTTGGACTTGGAAGCAACCTAGATATCTATCAATGGGTGAATGGAAAAAGAAGCTGTGGTACATATACAACGGAATATGACTCCGCCATAAAATAACTGTATTTGAGTCCGTTCTAATGAGGTGGATGAACCTTGAGCCTATTATACAGAGTGAAGTGAGTCAGAAAGAGAAAAGAAAATATTGTATATCAATGTATCTATATGGAATCTAGAAAGATAGTGCTGATGAACCTATTTGCTGGGCAGTAATGGAGATGCAGACATAGAGAACAGACCCGTGGGCACAGGTGTGCGGGCGGGGGCAGGGAGGATGGGGAGGGTGGGTGACAGGAGGGAGTAGCATGGGAACATACATACTGCCATATGTAATACAGACAGCCAGTGGGAATTTGCTGTATGACTCAGGGAACATCACCTGGGGCTCCATGACAATCTAGAGGGGAGGGAAGGGGTGGCAGGAAGGAGGAGGTTCAAGAGGGAGCAGACATATGTATATCTATGGCTGATTGATGTTTATCTGTGGCAGAAACCAACACAATATTGAAAAGCAATTATCTTAAATTAAAAATAAATAAATTAAAAAAAAAAACAGAAGAGATGAATGAGGTACCAAGATCCCCAGTTATGTTGTACAATCTCCAGTGATGCTGCAGAATCTCTCTCACATTTGCAAGCTTTGAAAGCTTGATATTTGTCAACACTGAGTAATGGGAAGATCATATAAAAAATGGTACTAATGGTACTAAGGGTTATCCATAGGGGAAATATAAAGTTAGATTCCAACATTACACCACACCAGGCAAAGTCAATTCCATGTAGAACAAGCACTTAAATATAAAAAGCAAAACTCTGAAACTTTGATAAGAAATGATAGAGTATCTATGATCTTGAGGCAGCAAAGAATTTCTTATACAAGGCATATAAGGTATATTTTTAAAAGATTGATAAATTTGAAATAATTACAATGAAGACAATATTTTAGATATTTAAATGTTATAAATAAGGTTTAAACCTAGCCACACTCCTTGATATAATTCACAAAGCATTACATTCAGGAAATAAGAATATCAAAAGTCAGTAAGAAAAAGAAACAGTCCAATAAAAAAATGTAGGCAAAAGGTATGGACGGACAATTTAGAGGAGAGGAAATATGAATTGCGTTAATATATTTCATATATCAAGAATGATATATGAAGCTTACTAATACATAAAATATAAAAAATGCATGTAAAAGCAATAATAATGTACTTGTCAAATTAGCAAAAATTAAATGGTGTTGCATATTAATACTGGTGAAGATGTGGAGAAATGAGAACTCTCAAGTATGGCTGATGGGGCTGTTAATTGATAAAACCACTTCACAAATGTGAAGATTTGTGAACCCCAAGTGTATATACTTTAGGGAAATGCTCCCACATGTGAATCTGTAGGCATGTAGAATTGCTTACCTGCCATACATTGGAAAGAACCTAAATATTTAAGTAGAAGTGTAAGAAAAGACATTGTGATATATTCAGACTAAACACTACCATGACAACTGAAAAAACAAGAGTTAAAGCTACATTTATGAGAGCTGACAAACTGCAAACACAAAATTCTGAGTGGAAATGGAACTTGTGTTCTTTCTCTATATAAAGTTAAAAGCATGTCAGACGTTGCTCAAAAATTACTATATTTGGTTTATAGAACTATTCATATAGAATACAGTTATAAAAGTGCTCATAGAAATCCCACATTTGAAACATAGGATAGTGGGTCTACTTATAGAGAGGAGGAGATAAGAGAGTATTGGGGAGGTATACACAGTGGGCTTCAGATGAAACTTTAATACATATTTTAGAAAGAAAGAATTTAAAGCATTTTTAAAAAACTAAAGTATTAAATTTGACAAAGATTTAATAAATATCAAAACTAGTTCATGAATGTTTATTACATCATCCTTTACACCTCTCTATGCTTTGCCATTATATAATGTTAAAATGCTTAACAACCAATATGATAAAATAGTGAAAAAAGAGAACTGTTGTTGAGTTGTAAATTTTTTAAAATAAATGGTTCTTTATAAATCTCGTTTCCATGTTTGTCCAAATCCATTACCAAACTAAAAAATTGAAAACAAAAGTGCATAGAAAATTCCTGTAGATCGCTTCTCCACGTATAGACATGTAACATCACAGGATATTTCAACAGAATGTAATCAAATATTTTAATGTTAAAATCATAAAATGGCTATCCACAAGACTTCCCCTTGGTCCAGTCGTTAAGAATCTGCCTTGCAGGGGACTCTACCCCCTCTCCGTGTCTGTGCTGGGAGCTTCATACTTTCCTCCTCTTTAATAAATCCTGTTCACTTGCCACCATGAGTGTCTGCGTGTTTGTGGATTCCATTCTTCCACTCCGTGGACAAGAACTCAGATTTCTGCCTCAAGAGCAGCCCTGAAATAGGCGCGAGGCCGAAACGCCGCCTTCCAAAGGCCCTATGCATTGTTCTGCTGCTGGTGGGTGGGCAAGGCTGGCGCCCTCCAGTCTGGTAGGGAACACGGAGCCTCACGCATCCTCAACTGGGTAGGGAAAACCTGACGACATGTTGGACTTCAGAAAATAATTTGTCAAAGAGAAAATGCTTCTCTCTGGAAGGAAGGAAAAAAAAAAAATCTGCCTTGCAATGCAGAGGAAGCGAGTTTGATCCCTGATCCAGGAAGATCCCACATGCCCCAGGGCAATGACTGAACCCACACGTCACAATTAGAGAGCTGTGCACCACAATGAAAAATCCCACATGACACAAGGAAGATCCTATGTGCCACAGCTAAGACCTACAACTAAGACCGACACAAACAAATTCATTTTTAAAAATCTGTTTACTCTGTGGTGCTGTGCATGACCAAGTACACCATGGAAGAATGTCTACACTGTGTCCTCCTGAAACAGGAACTCTCGGTGCATGCGTGCTCTGTCGTGCCCAACTCCTTGTGACCCCATGGACTGTAGCCTGCCAGGCTCCTCTATCCAGGGAATTTTCCAGTTAAGAATACTGGAGTGGGTTGCTATTTCCTACTCCAGGGGATTTTCCCCACCCAGGAATTGAACCCACAGCTCTTGTGTCTCCTACATTGGCAGGTGGATTCTTTACCATTGTATTGAACAGGAGGCACTGGCCAAAAACTAAGTAAAATAGAATTCTTTAGACTACCTTAATTATATTAAACTGTACTGATTTACTTTAATGCTTGTTTCCCACTTTCTCTAACTAGAAAACTAACATTTACAACATATTTCCAGATAGTGGTTATTTTGAAAATAAGACAATTTAATTATGCTAAACGTTTATCTTTTTAAAAATAATAAAGTGTATGCAGAATTATTTCAGATAAAAGCTCATTTTCATAATTATATTAATATCTCAGGGCTTCCCAGGTAGAACAGTGGTAAAGAATCTTCCTGCCAGAGCAGGAGACATGGGTTCGATTCATGGATAGGGAAGATCCCTGGGAGGAAGATTTTCCAGTATTCTTGCCTGGGAAATCCCATGGACAGGGAAGCCTGGAGGGCTGCAGTCCATGGGGTCACAAAGAGTCAGATACAGTTGAGCACACACACTCACTTACTTATTAATATCTGATCACAATATCTGCCAATAGATATTGATTTTAATAAATACTTGGTGCTTAATAGATACTTGATAATAAGTATTACTTTTTAAAAATTTAACTTAAAAATTTTTAACTTAAAAAGTTAAAAATTTAACTTAAAGATTCCTTAAAAAACTGGAAATAGAACTGCCTTATGACACAGCAATCCCACTGCTGGGCATACACACTGAGGAAACCAGAATTGAAAGAGACATGTGTACCCCAGTGTTCATCGCAGCACTGTTTATAATAGTCAGGATATGGAAGAAACCTAGATGTCCATCAGCAGATGAATGGATAAGAAAGCTGTGGTACATATACACAATGGAGTATTACTCAGCCATTAAAAAGAATACATCTGAATCAGTTCTAATGAGGTGGATGAAACTGGAGCCTACTATACAGAGTGAAGTAAGCCAGAAAGAAAAACACCAATACAGTATACTAACGCATATATGTGGAATTTAGAAAGATGGTAATGATAACCCTGTATGCGAAACAGCAAAAGAGACACAGATGTATAGAACAGTCTTTTGTACTCTGTGGGAGAGGGAGAGGGTGGGATGATTTGAGAAAATAGCATTGAAACATGTATAATATCATATAAGAAACGAATCACCAGTCCAGTTTCGATGCAGGATACAGGATGCTTGGGGCTGGTGCACTGGGATGACCAGAGGGATGGTATGGGGAGGGAGGTGGGAGCAGGGTTCAGGATGGGGAGCACGTGTGCACCCACGGTGGATTCATGTTGCTGTATGGCAAAACCAATACAATATTGTGAAATAATTAGCCTCCAATTAAAATAAATAAATTTAAATTTTAAAAAATAAAGTAAAAAAGAAATTTAACTATTCTATTAGTGATACAGCATTGTGATTTGATTTGACTTGATTTGCATTTTCAGGATGGCTAATGATATTAACCATCTTTGTGTGTTTATTTATCTACCATCCATTTACTTTATTGTTCATTTTAAATTGGGCATTTTTTTTATCATTGAGTTTTTTATATATTCTGTGCTCCTGCATACATTCCAAGGACAGGATGGGGAAGGGCCTCCAATTCCCCAGGTCCAGTTCTTGGGTCAACTGGCAGTCATGTCCTCTAGATCAGGGATCCCCAACCCCAGTCTTGGTCCATGGCCTGTTAGGAGCTAGGCTGCACAGCCCAAGGCAAGCCACAGGAGAGAAAGCGGAGCTTCATCTGTGTTTATAACGGCCCTCCATCACTCAGATTACCACTTTAGATCACAAATGATGGGGGCCTTAAAACTATGCTTGAGACAACTTCAAATCTCCATACTGTCTGGATTAAAGTCAGGGCAGAATCCCTGAGATTGCCACACAAGCACTGAAAACTTACTTCCATTTCCAACAGCCTTTCTTTGTGAAGCAGGGCTTTCTGCAGTGATAGCAACCAAAATATTATGGAGTAGACCGGACATAAGGAACTCACTTCAGGGGTCACTGTCTCCCATCACTCTCAGATGGGACCAACTAGTTGCAGGAAAACAAGCTCAGGGCTCCCACAGATTCTGCATTATGGTGAGTTGTACAATTATTTCATTATATATCACAATGTAATAGTAATAGAAATAAAATGCACAATAAATGCAGTGCACTTAAGCATCCTGAAACTACTCCTCACCCCTATCCATGAAAAGAATGTCCTCCATGAAACTGGTCCCAGGTGGGACTCAAAACTCAGATTAAAAAAAAATGTTCAAAAAAGCTGGGGACTGCTGGTCTAGATGACCTGCAACAAAGAACTTTGTCAGATACAAGTTAATAGCCTTTCAAATATCATGTCTTAATTTTGATGAGGTGTAATTGATTAATCTTTCCTTTTATGGATTGTGCATTTAGTGTCAAATCTAAGAACTCATTGCTCTCCTAGATCGCCTAAATGTTCTTCTATTTTTTTATATCTAAAAGCTTCATAGTTATATGTTGTATATTTATGTTTATGATCGGAGTTAATGTTTTTAGGAGGTGTAAGGTTTAGGTCAATTCCATTTTTCTTGTTTGCCTATGAATGTCCAAGTATTCCTTCACCATTTATCAAAAACGCTGTCCTTCTTCCATTGGGTTGCTATCAAATTGCCAAAATAATGATCCCCACTTTGGTCAGTGTACCAGGGGTCCTTTGGTAGTCATATTATCCTTCAGCTGCGCTTGACCTGACTGGTCTGGCTCTTCCCCAAATGCTCTGTCTCTCTTTCTCTTGCATTCCTGGTACCATGCTCTGAAGATTTTACTCTGAGTCATCTGTTCTTTCAACTTCTGTTACAAGTTTATCTTCTTTTACTTGTCCTTTAAATACTCAAGTCCCTCTTTCCCTGGATAACTAAATTCCTGGCATCAATTACCATCTGTATTCTAAGGCGGTGGAAAAATTTTACTTCTCATAACCTGCCTGACTCTCTGCTCTAGTCACATTATCTTGTTGTTTCTTGAAGACAGCAAGTTCATTCTTGCCTCCCTGCCTTTGCATTCACAGTCTTACCTGCCAGGAATCCACTCTTGGCAGAGTCCTCTGTCTCGCTGCTTCTTTTTATTCAGATGTTCTCCAAAATGTTACTTTCTCATAGATACTTTGCTCAACCAGCATTTTTATGACAGCGCCACCAACACGCCCTTCACCTTGTTGCTTTGTATTTCTTCACAGCAGTTTTTTCCACCTCATGCTTCACCGTAGATTTGTCTGTTTAGAATGTAAACCCCAGGATGGAACAGAGATTGTTACTTTGTTCACTAGTGTGTTCTTAGTGCATAGCACATAGTAGGTACTCAGTAGTTATTTGTTGAAAAAATACTTGTAGCAAAGAGGGAAAGAACAGGCATTGCTGTCTCTACACAGATCCTGGATCTGTTTCTTCATGCCTATGTGAACTTGGATAAGTTGCTTATTTTCAAATTTCACATTTGCAACAGAGTTACTATGAGGAATAAGTGAAATGACTCTTGTAAAAGTGCTGAGCAGAGTGCCTAGAACCCAGCAGAAATACGAAAATATAAAAAATATATATTTTTTCCTTTTCACAGAATAAACATTCTTCCCTTCCTTCTATTAACAGTAGTTCCACAAAAGATGAGGTTGTGGTCTGCTTCTCACTAAAGGCACCTTAGCTCTGGCTAATAGTGTAGTGTGACTCTGTCAAGTGTACATTTCTATTTCATATTTTTCATAAGCCTCTTAATGTTGTCCGTCCATGCCACTGTGAGGATGCTGGACACTATCTTTGTCTGAAATAACCCCTCTTTTAATTGTCCTCATCCTTCCTTTGTAAGGCTTTTGAAGAGCACTTTAGGTATTGATTCTGTTATGCCAAGTAATGAACAAGTCTTCAAGTACATACTCATATGATTTACAATTTTGTAAGATTAAAAAGATATTTTTAAAACGAGACTTCAGTTTTCTAATCCTCTCAGTCTTTCACGCATGTATCTGTCCTTCTTTGAAAGCTATATTTTTTGCTGCCTTGATATATCATCCTCGTGTCATGACTAGAGCTGCATGGGAATTTTCTGGTGTAGAAGTGTTCGTTTTGTATCAATTATTGTCAAATGGAGGTAGCCTAGAAGTGAGTGGCACATAAACTGGAGGGAAGGATTTAAATTTTTTTTAATAAATATGATCTCCTTCTCTTCCTCCACTCCTACTTCCTTCTCCTTGGGAAAACCTGTTTTTGAAATAAAGAACTTTTCTTTTTATTTTCCTGCTGGGTTATCTCCATATCTTTTATCTGACAAAGATTTCTGAATCCCCTGTGAAACCAAGCAAGATGTTTTATTGTTTCATCGTCTTTCAAGTCAACATCTTTCAACGTCTTTCAAGTCAACATCTTTCCCAAGATGGCAATGGGGAGCTCAGAGTTTCCACCAAATGCACACAGCTTGAGTTATGTTCCTCATTGTAAAATGATCTGCTGTTTCATTGTTCCACTCATAACCACCCACTATCTCTCTACTGTGGGGATAGCTATCAGAGTCAAGCCTGTAGGTACTGCCGGATTAGTCTCTCTAATCTTTGGAAATCTTTGGACTCTTCGATTGTCTCAGTGATATGATTCAGTAGCTTCAGTGCATCTCCATTTTGTTTCAGTTCAAAAGCAAATCGACAGACCCATATTCAAGACCTTACATAAATAGAGACTCAGTTGGTTAAACATATGCCCATGTGTTCTGCTCCATGTCACCATGAGCTCTGGCTATTCATCAGCAGCACCATGCCTGTAATTTCCCCTGTATTTTACTAAACATCTGTATCTGTCTCCTTCTTTAATTGTCAATGTCTTCTCTATACTTTGAGGCCCAACCCAAGCACTACCATCTCTGAAGACATCTATTTTAACCTACTTCAAAATGGGAAAGGAGTATGTCAAGGCTGCATATTGTCACCCTTCTTATTTAACTTATATGCAGAGTACATTGTGCAAAATGTGGACTAGATGAAGCACAAGCTGGATTTCTGGGAGAAATATCAATAACCTCAGATATGCAATGGAGAAGGCAATGGCATCCCACTCCAGTACTCTTGCCTGGAAAATCCCATGGACGGAGGAGCCTGCTAGGCTGCAGTCCGTGAGGTCGCTAAGAGTCGGACACGACTGAGCGACTTCACTTTGACTTTTCACTTTCATGCATTGTAGAAGGAAATGGCAACCCACTCTAGTATTCTTGCCTGGAGAATCCCAGGGGTGGGGGAGCCTGGTGGGCTGCCATCTATGGGGTTGCACAGAGTTGGGCACGACTGAAGTGACTTAGCAGCAGCAGCAGCAGCAGATATGCAAATAACACCACCCTTTTGACAGAAAGCAAAGAGGAATTAAAGAGCCTCTTAATGAAGGTGAAAATGAGAGTGAAAAAGCTGGCTTAAAACTCAACATTCAAAAAACTAAGATCATGGCATCTGGTTCTGTTACTTCATGGCAAATAGAGGGGGAACAATGGAAACAGTGGCAGATTTATTTTCTTGGGTTCCAAAATCACTGTAGATGGTGACTGCATCCAAGAAATTAAAAGATGCTTGCTTCTTGGAAGAAAAGCTATGACCAACCTAGACAGCATATTGAAAAGTAGAGACATCACTTTGCCAACAAAGGTCTGTATAGTCAAAGCTATGGTTTTTCCGGTAGTCATGTATGGATGTGAGAGCTGGACAATAAAAAAGGCTGATTGCTGAAGAATTGATGTCTTCAAACTGTGATGCTGGAGAAGGTTCTTGAGAGTCCCTTGGACATCAAGGAGATCCAACCCGTCCATCCTAAAGGAAAACACTCCTGAATATTCACTGTAAGGACTGTTGCTGAAGCTCCAATACTTGGGCCATCTGATGCAAAGAGCTTATTCATTGGAAAAGACCCTGATGCTGGGAAAGATTGAAGGCAGGAGGAGAAGGGATAACAGAGGATGGGATGGCTGGATGGCATCACTGACTCAATGGACATGAGTTTGAGCAAGCTCCAGGAGATGGTGAAGGACAGAGAAGCCTGGCATGCTACAGTCCATGGGGTTGCAAAGAGTTGGATATGACTGGGTGACTGAACAACACCAACTTCATATTTTATAATTCTCTTCAGGTCTTTATGATATAAACTTTATGTTTTTATATAACTTCTCCACTCACTGTTAAAATTTCTTGAGAAACTAAATATATGGTGTTGGTGTGATCAATACTTGTTCAATGAATCAATGAAACAACTTAGAATTCATCATGTCAAAGAAGTAAAATAAAATAAATTAAATGGCTTGGTAATCATTTTGAATTAACACCAGCTTAACATTCTGTTATATGGGCATCATGCTTTTAGCAAGTGGATACCTAGTATGGGGCTATGGTCTGTTGGATGTCCAACAATGTTAGCAGGAACCCCTAATGACATAAACTTTACAAGAGAAAATACGTTATTTCAGTACATCCAGCAATTTTAATCATGTTTTTTCACTTCCAGCGACTGTTGCTTTCCACTCCCTTTCATATTTTCCTGTAGAAACACAGCTCTCCACAACTTTCCTCTAGTATTTCAATAAATAGCTTTAAATATAGTCTATTAAAGTTATTTACAGACTAGGTCAGATTGTGAGTGTTTCCGTGGGACTGCACTGCTTCCTGTTAGAATAAAATCAATGGAAATATTATCATCATCTTTCACTTTCAGGTCACTCATTTTGGTGGTGTTATAGTTTTCCAAAGACATTGAAAAGAAAAGTAGGGAAGGTATTCAGGATGTTCAGAGAGGAAATTAAAAGAAAATATTTCAACAGAAATATTTTTGCTATTGTTAACACAAAGTAAAACATTAAACAGAAGGGTAGAATTTTCTCAAGTCAGAGGCACTTTAATGTAAAACTCACTTTCGTATAAAACTCTCCTTAAATTTATAGCACATTATAGAGCCTAAAGCACTTTCACAACTATTATTTCATTTGATTCTCAGAAACCCTGGAAGGCAGGTAGGAAAATTATTGTCCTCACTTTGCAGCTAAAGAAATTGAGGTTATGAAATGCTTAATTACTTTGCAAATATCACACGGCCTTTTACTGGCAGCTCATACTTTGGTAGGTAGAATTCTTTATAGATATCCACCAAACATTAAAAATACTACCTGGAATTCTCTAAGCTGTCTAAGCCTTCTTTCCTGACTCTCTTCAGGTAAAATATAGAGTAATTCTCTTCCTCTGTCTGGTTACCTGTAAGTCCTGTTGTTACAGAGAACTTCCAGGGATCTGTAGACTCCTTCCACAAGAACTGGTTGATTAGCCCATTCTCAGCTGAATGAAAATTGGGAATCTCTGGTCATTTCGCTCAAAGAGCAGCTATAAATTCTTAAAACCCATCTCACAGTTCTGCAGACCTGCCTGTCATTCAAACTTGGCCATCCCCTCAGAAAACAGCCATGGGACTGCATTCTCTTTCCTGTTGATGACATATAATAACATATTCAGTGAATTAATTGTTACATGAAAAATCCAATACTTTGCAGTCACTTCAAAGTGTACATTTGGAAACACAAATTGGACTGTTAGATCAGCTTCATTAAGACCTTCAGCCATTAGTCCCAGGCCTGGCACCAAATTTTCTAGGCTTCATTTTTTTTTTCCCCCCCAAGCCTAAAAGGAGACATTTGACCCTTCAAGTGATTATACAACTTTGCTGCTTCTAAATGTTTTAGAAGCATTATATCATGGGTTATTCATTATAATTCTATGAGGCTGATGAAACTTATTATAAATTACCCATGATGGAAGAGAAAAATTTAACTTAGAGAGGTTATGTGACTCCCCAAGGTCATACAAATAATAAATTAAGACCTAAAGCTTCCCCAGAGATTTTTAACATATATTTCCAACTCTAAAAGTCTCAAATCTACTCAGCTCTGCAATTTTCCATCAATGTGATTATATAAATCATGACACCTTCGTCCATGCTCTTTAGAAATATTAATGAAAAGGACACGACCTACAGTTTATTAACTGAGCATACTAATATATTGAACCAAGGATTTTCTTCTTTTTTTTTTTTTCACAAGGAGTCTTCGGAGCAATGTTTTCAATTTCATATGCAATTTCCTGGCAGCAAGTGGACAAAGCAGGTAAGCTCCCTCAGAACTGGATGGAACATTCCAGAATAGAAGAATAACTAGATGAAATTGGGGGAAGACTCATCCTGACGAATTTGAGATAGAATTCTAAACATGTCTTTACAGATTCTGCCTAATGATGCTTGTCTCTCCCTCAAAGGAATGAGCCTACAACAGAGGGAATAACCTTCTGGGTCAAGAATCTCTCATGCAAATACTTGTTTAAACAGTTTTAAAATAGGCTTTATTTTCAGTGTTATATAATTCCCTCACCAGGTTACTCTTCATAATGAGTACTAGGTTGGGATTGGATGATGGCCTGGTATTGAGACCTTAAGGCTGAAACAGGTTGCTAATATATATTCTGATCTGAGTCAGTGGGAATCAAAAGTGTTGTAGTTCAGCGATGTTCTGTCCGCAGTAGTCTGGGCAAAAATGCCGCAACTCATTTTGCTTATGTGTTTGAAGGGCCCCTGTCTGTAACTGATAGAAATAGCGTTATGACAATCACAGATGAAAGTCTAAAGATTCTGTGACAGCAGAAACTCATAACTGCTGAAGAAGGCTCCCCATGACTATGGTTTGAGGCACCTCGGTAGAGGGGAGTCATGAAGTCTTAGCCACAGCTTTCCATACTAGGTTTGTGTTTTGGAAAAAGAACTTCAGCTTGCAATACATTGGCTTAATGCCAGCCACACTCACCACCCTCAGCCTGGAGAAAGCAGGGTTTTGGCTCAAGAGGCATGAAAGCTTCTAAGGAGCTTAGTGTAGCTGCTGTTTTCTATTAATGTGCCAAGTTCAATGTTAAACTGAGAGGAAAGGGGAGAAAGTAGAATTGCATTGTGGATTGATAACTTGACATAGTTTAATGTAGTCATAAAAGTAGTATTAATAACAAGACACTTTGTCATCCACATATAAAATTTACTCATTCCTAGGATAGAGGTATGGAGAATGTTGTGATGAAAATACCTGACAAATTTCAGCCAAAGCAAAGATATATAGGTAATAAAGATATTCAACAATGGACAATCATTTTTCCTTGAGAAATGTTTAGAACAAATATTCTGATGACCTGAAAATATTATCTTCTAAACATTTCCAATTTCAAATTTCCATAAGGCTTCAGAGAAAATAAGCTTAGTTTTCCTAAATTTTTGAAACTACTGACATCAACTTGAAAGCATATTCTACAAGTGATGCTCTTTTAAAAAGGCAGACATCTGTAATGTGTTGTTTTGCAAGATTCCTTGGGCTAAATCTTAGTGAAATTGGCACCTCTCTCTCATTCTTTTAGAAGCAGAGAAGAAAGTCAGGTTGCAATATTACATGTCTCTCTGTCTTGGCTCTAAACTCCAGAAATAATTATCAGCATCACACCCAGATCACTTGTTTGGTCATGCAGAGAAGAACTTGAAAAGATGAAAGAAAATATTAGCTCCCATAATACACTCAAATGACCTGCAGCATGGATTTCCAAATTGTTTCTTACATATATTGTATTCATATGAACTTCAGGTATTCCAGGTCAGGTGGGGTGAACTTTCCCAAGACTGGGTCTGAAGTTCAGACCCTTCCTTCACAACAACAAAACAGATTAAAGTGTTTTTTTTTTTTTTTCTTTTTTCAGCAATGCCAAGAAAACCCAGGTAGACTATACAGGATCATTTAGATTATGACCCTCATGAGAAATTCATCCAGCCACAGAGATCCTTGCTAATTATATTATTGTCTCTACACCTTCATTCTTAACTGATGCAACATGAATTCATGAAAACCACTTTAAATCTCTCACCATCTAGTGGGTTTTGTTGAAAATTCAGAGACACTGATGTATAGAACAGTCTTATGGACTCTGTGGGAGAGGGAGAGGGTGGGAAGATTTGGGAGAATGGCTTTGAAACATGTAAAATATCATGTATGAAATGAGTTGCCAGTCCAGGTTCGATGCATGATACTGGATGCTTGGGGCTGGTGCACTGGGACGACCCAGAGGGATGGAATGGGGAGGGAGGAGGGAGGAGGGAGGAGGGTTCAGGATGGGGAACACATGTATACCTGTGGTGGATTCATTTTGATATTTGGCAAAACTAATACAATTATGTAAAGTTTAAAAATAAAATAAAATTAAAAAAAATAAAATAAAATGCAAAAAAAAAAAAAGAAAATTCTCTGTCTCCTCCAGTTCTACCTCCATAGCAGGCAGGGTATTCTGAGAGTTAGAAGCATCATTATCCAGGGTCAGGTTTGAAGCTAAAGACCTGGCATCAAACTGCCTGGTAACCCTGGAGCAAAAACCAGTCCCACGTAAATTTAGCCTTTTCAAAAACTTACAGAATCTGCCCAGTCCTGATCATGTGTCCACGCTCATCATTTTCCTACCTGCCTTTAGAACTTGATCTGAAAACTAAAGCAGAATCTCTCAAGGCATGAGTACATCCTTTTAACAATGCAAGGAATCCCCAGTCTCTGCATAATCAGAGTTTATGAGGATGATACTCAGGAACCTAGATTTAAATAAGTTCACCCAGGTAACTCCTATATATGCTAGTCTGAGGACCACTACCTCCGTCCACAGTTCTGTTGTCTTGCTAAGGACTGAACATCTTGGCTGTCTGCAACCTCTGCCTACTGGGATACATCAGTAGATCCATCGGATTCTGGGTCTGGAGACTCATCAGAGTCAATCCTAGATGAGCTGCACTGGTCTGGATAACCCAGCTCAGCTGCCCACACTTCCTCTCTCCCGGGCCAGCCCTGCCTCCTCCCTTCTCCCCACCCATCACATGGGCAGATCCTCTGCAGGCCAAAGTTCCAAAATCCCAGGTGACTCTCAATGTTCTTTTCCTTAACCCACTTCTCTCTCTCTCTCTCTTTTTTTTTTTTTTTATTTCTCCTTTCTCTCATACCATTCTGATGTTTAGAGTCCTTCAGTCTTCAGCTACCAGCAGCCAGGCTTTTGCAGCTGTGTGCTGCATGATAACATTTCTACGTTTCCACAGGGAAATTCACAACCAACTCAGAAGTGTAGCCAAGAAATACCATGATAGGGAATTTCCTTCATTCTTTATCATTCATTAATCACATGTAGGAGATGACATTAAACAGAGTGTGCTGAAGTGTACTGATAACTTTTTACACCTATTTGCATCTTGATGTTAGGTTCCCATTTGCTATACAAGCCAGCTTACTCCTCAAAATGCAGGTTATAACCCTTTGGTGGTTTATGGAATCATTTTATGACTCCCTATCAGCACTTAGCAAATAGAATAAATAAAAAATATCAGATTTTATTACAAATAGGAAGAGTAAGTATTATGTATGAGAGTATTTTCATAAATGTGTGTGTGTTTGTGTGAATACTGGGGCATGATAGAAAGTGTTTTAATTTTTTGTCGTTTTCTGTATTTGTAAAAAATGTCAAAGCCATGTCTCTAAATTTTGGAGGATTAGCACTATCTTCCACATGCTGTGAGGACATGGTGTCTTTTTATGTTAAAGATGTCTCTCCAGGGAACAAAGCTTCTGTATTTTTCTTCCCAAATAAAGCATGTGTTCTGTTCGGTTGACATAAATCAGTCAGAGCTTAAAATCTCCATCTTGATGCTGTTTCATCAATTTAAGAAAAATATAAAATGTTGACACACTACTTAATCTACTACTTAACCATCTTACTGTCAGTTTTTTTAACTGTAAAAATAAAGATATAAAGACAGGGTCTTTGGTAAAGATTAAATGAGATAAACTGCATCATGTACTGAGAATCCATGTTTAGCACCCAGGAACCAACAAGAAATGTCAGCATTTGTCATTATTATGTCATTCAATTACACAAGTCATTATTATTATCATGTTCAGTGACATAAACTAGATACAATTGCTAGCTCAGATCAATGCAAATAAATAGGAAAAAAGAAAGCAACCAGCACCAAAATCTTGCAGTAGAAAACTGTTGTAAATTTGTTCAAAGGTTTTCAGAAAGGCTTCTTAGAAAGTCTCAGAGGGCAATTCAAGGAAAGTTTTCTGTTCATGACCTTGCCAGATTGTTGAAAATTAATTAACTACTGAATATCAGCCAAAACAAATATGGACAACCCCCTCAGGTCTAAGAATGCACAATACTCTAAACTGAATATCTGAGGTTATTCTTCTTCTGACACCCATGGGGGAGAGAGGCAGAAATAGAGAGAGAGGAAGAGAGAGAGGACTACAACACTTTAAAACTGATTTTACTTTATTAATCCATGGTCGTTTCTCTCTGTGCGTCTTTCTTGTCCATTTAACTGTGCAAAGACACGAGCTGGCGTGTACCTTCGGCGGTCACCGTCTATGTTTGTTTGCTACAGCTTAGCCTTTATTCCAGGTGCTGTGACTCACCATCAGTGTAATTAAGGGTCTGGCAGTGGGTGTGAATTTACACTCACCGTCTTCTACTGCTCTGTGTTCACCCCTGCCTGTTTTCTGGATGTGTGCGGCTGGGAAACCCTGATGTTCCTCCCACAGCCTGGCCTCTTGGAGACAGCCTTAATTTAAAATAAGTCATTCATATTGCTTCATGTTTAGGGAATTTAAGAGAAGTAGATTTTAATGTTGTCTATAAAAGCCAAGTTGACTGACAGCTTTGGACTGCCCAGTGGTGAGGCTTATTAAACAATTATTCCATTGTGTTCTCAATAAGGCCATTCAGCTGCCCAGGCTTGCTGTAATCAGTGGGGAATCTCACTCAAAGGCTGCTGCTGCTGATTGGAACGTTCAAGCATAGAAAAGGAAAGTAATGATTGTTTTATAATCAGTCTGACTCCATTTAATTAAATGTTGCATGTGGAATTAAGGTAGGGGGAGAAGCAGAGTTGTGAGAAAAAAAGGCTGAGAAAAATGCACTAACTCAAGAAGTGGCAAAAAATAGCTCAATTCTATCACAGACCTACTTCAGAGATACCTGTGGACTCTGCTTCAGACCACCACAATTGAGCAAACATTGCAATAAAGTGAGTCACATGAATTTTTTGGTTTCCCAGTACATATAAAAAGTTGTGTTTACACTATGCTATTATGCTATAGTCTGAGTGGGCAATAGCATTATGTCTAAGAAAACAATGTATATATGTTAAATAAAATATACTGCTAAAAATGCTAACCATCATCTGAGCCTTCAGTGAATCATAAACTTTTTGCTGATGAGGGTCTTACCTCAATGCTGACAGTAACTAATTGATCATGGGCTTCCCCGGAAGCTCAGTGGTAAAGAATTGGTCTGCAATGTGGGAGACTCGGAGACACTGGTTGGATTCCTGGGTCAGGAACTGAATGCACCTGATCATGTCTGATCTTGGAAGCTAAGAAGGGTTGGGCCTGGATAGGAAGTTAGTATTTGGACGGGAGACACCTGGGAATACTGGGTACTGTAGGCTTTTGGGGCTTCCCAGGTGGTTCAGTGGTAAAGAATCCACCTACCAATACAGGAAGATGCAAGAGACTCAGGTTTGATCCCTGGTGCACACTCACTGATTGGGTTGGTGGTTGCTGAAGGTTGGGGTGGCCATGGCAAAATTTTTAAAGTAAGACAACAGTGCAGTGTGCCACATTATTTGACTTTCCCTTCGATGAATGATTTCTCTGCAACATGTAATGCTATTTGATAGGATTTTACCCACAGTAAAACTTTCAAAATTGGGATAGAGCCTCTCAAACCCAGTCACTGCTTTATCAACTCAGTTTACATAATACTCTCAATCCTTTATTGTCATTTCAACAGTATTTATATCGTCTTCACCAGGAGTACATTCCATCTCAAAAAACCACTTTATTTGCTGATTCATAGGAAGCAATTCCTCACCTGTTTAAGTTTTATCATAAGATTGCAGCAATTCAATCATACCTTCAGGCTCCTCTCCTAATTCAAGCTCTGTGGCTGTTTCTACCGCATCTGCAGTTACTTTCTCCACTGAAGTCTTGAACCCTAGGAAGTCATCCATAAGGGTTAGAATCAACTTCTTCCAAACTCCTGTTAATGTTGCTATTTTGACCTCCTCCCAGGAATCACAAAATGTTCTTCTTGGCATCCAGAATGGTGAATCTTTTCCAGAAGAGTTCAAGGGATCTTGCCCAGATCCATCAGAGAAATCATTATCTATGGCAGCTGTAACCTTGTTAAACGTATTTCTTAAATAATAAGACTCAGTTCAGTTGCTCAGTCATGTCCAACTCTTTGAGGCCCCATCAACTGCAGCACACCAGGCTTCCCTGTCCATCACTAACTCTTGGAGCTTGTTCAAACTCATGTCCATTGAGTCAGTGATGCCATCCAACCATCTCATCCTCTGTCATCCCCTTCTTCTTCCACCGTCAATCTTTCCCAGCATCAGGGTCTTTTCCAGTGAGTCAGTTCTTCGCATCAAGTGGCCAAAATATCAGACATTCAGCTTCAGCATCAGTCCTCCCAATGAATAATCAGGACTGATTTCCTTTAGGTCTGACTGGTTGGATCTCCTTGCAGTCCAACGGACTCTCAAGAGTCTTCTCCAACACCACAATTCAAAAGCATCAATTCTTTGGCACTCAGCTTTCTTATAGTCCAACTCTCACATCCATACATGACTACTGGAAAAACCATACCTTTGACTTGGTGGACCTTTGTTGGCAAAGTAGTGTCTTTGCTTCTTAATATGCTGTCTAGTTTGGTCATAGCTTTTCTTCCAAGGAGTAAGCATCTTTTAATTTCATGGCTGCAGTCCCCAAGTGCAGTGATTTGGGAGCCCCAAAAAATAAAATTTGTCACTGTTTCCATTGTTTCCCCATCTATTTGCCATGAAGTGATGGAACCAGATGCCATGATCTTAGTTTTTTGAATGTTGAGTTTTAAGTCAACTTTTTCACTCTCCTGTTTAAGATTGGAAAGTGGAAGTTACTCCTTGACCCATTGGCTGCAGGATGGATGTTGTGTTAGCAGGCATTAAAATATTAATCTCATTGTGCATCTCCATAAAACACTTTGAATGAGCAGGTGCATTGTCAATGAACAGTAATGTTTTGAAAGGGATGTTTTTATTTTGAGTAACGGGTCACAAAAGTAGGCTTAAAAAAAGTAAACCATATTACAAACAGACATGCTATCATTTAGGCTGTGTTATTCCATTCAGAGTGCACAGAGAGAGTAGATTTAATTCTTAAGGATGCTATGCTTTTCAGAATGGTAAATAAACTCTGGGTTCAGTTTCAAGTCACTGGCTTCATTAGCCCCTAACAAGAAAGTTAGCCTGTCCTTTGAAGTTTTAATGTCGGGCATTGACTTCTCTCTAGCTGTGAAAGTCCTAGATGGCACCTGCTTCCAATGTAAGGCTGTTTCATCTACATTGAAAATTTATGTTTTAGTGTAGCCTCCTTCATTCATTATCTTAGTTTCATCGATAACTTTCTGCAGCTTCTACATCAGCACTTGCTGCTTTGCTTTGTACTGTTAGGTGTTAAATGTCACGACTCTGCAAGCCTCAGACTTTCTTCTGCAGCTTCCACACCTCTCTCAGCCTTCATATAATTCAAGGGAGTTAGGACCTTGCTCTAGATTGGTTTGGGCTTAAGAAAGTGTTGAAGCTATTTGATCATCTATCCAGACACTTAAACTTTCTTCATATCAGCAAAAAGTCTACGCCATTTGTGTGCTCACTACGGTAGGACTTTGAATCTCTTTCAAGAACTTTTCCTTTGAATTCACAGCTATCTCAGCTTTTGACAAGCTTTCCTCACTAAGCATAAGCATTTCTAGCATTAATTTAAGGTGAGACTCTTCCTTTCACTTGTACACTTAGAGGCCATTGTAGGTTTTTATTAACTGGCCTAATTTCAGTATTTCTGTGTCTCAGGGAATCAGGAGGCCCAGGCAGAGGGAGAGACAGGGAAATGGCCAGCCCGTGGAGCAGTCAGAACACATACATTTATTGATTAAGCTCACTGTCTTACATGGCTACTGTTCCTGGCACCTCAAAACAATCACAACAGCCTTATCAAAATCACTGATCCTAGGTCACCCTAACAAATAATAATGGAAAAGTCTGAGAAAGTGCAAGAATCACCAAGATGTGATGCCGAGACACCAAGTGAGCAAATGCTGTAAGTAAAGGACACTGAGGGGCTTGTCTGGTCAGGGTTGCCACAAGCCTTCAATTTGTGAAAAATGCAATATATGCAAAGCAGAGGAAAGTGGAGCACACACATTTAAAACAGTTCTAGCAGTGATGCTAATGTGTTTATGTGGAAGACCTCCAAGAAGCAGGCAGAGACACAGAGAAATGCAGACATCTAAACTAAGGCAAGGGTGGAGATGCAAGCAGATGATGTTAGTCATAAGAGAACGCACAGGGCAACATCACTGGTAAAATTAGGAGGATAATAAACATAGCGGCTCAAATGTAAAGAATCTGTCTGAAATGCAGGAGACCCGGGTTCAATCCCTGGGGCAGGAGGGTTGCCTGGAGAAGGGAATGGCAACCCACTCCAGTATCCTTGCCTGCAGAATTCCATGGACAGGGGAGCCTGGTGGGCTGCAGTCCATGTGGTGGCAAAGAGTCTGACACGACTGAGTGACTAACACTTTCACTTTCAGTAAATATCGTTGATCTAGAACATGGTGTTCTAATTGAGTAGGTATTTTTGATTGATACTTGGTTGATACCATAAATACATTATAAAGTTATATATTTTGTTTTGCTATCCTTTTAAAGGCACAGGAAGGTAACAATGTTCCTAAATTTCTTAAACCTACCTGCTTAACCCAAGATGACCACCTAACGTGTATAACAAACATCACCACCTGCTGCTCAGGTGCTCACACTGCAGCTGAGTACTCAGCACACACATGAAGGGAGCCCGCACTAAAGGCTGAGCCACCCCATGGGAAAGATAAAGTGACATTAGAAGGATAAAGTCATATAAAACAGAATGACTTTATGGGGGAATGGTGATGTTTAAATGCTGCTGCCTGGGATCACACAACAATTTCTTTTTCTCTTTTCAGGTCACTATGTTGAAATTATAACTAAACCTGAGTTTAAACAGTATTGACCAATTAAATTAAAATTAAATTAATAACCTATTAAAATTAAATAAAACTATAAAAAATAAGGCTAGAACATGAACGCAAATGTTCTAATTCGTGAATTTGAGATTCATAAACTTTAGCCAATGTGTGTTCAGTCGCCAATTACTGTCCAACTCTTTGTGACCCCATAGACTGCAGCATATCAGGCCTCCATGTCCTTAACTATCTTCTGAAATTTGCTCAAACTCAGGTCCATTGAGTCAGTGATGCCATTCAGCTACCTTATCCTCTGCCGCCCCCTTCTCCTCCTTCCCTCAATCTTTCCCAGCATCAGGGTCTTTTCCAATGAGTTGGCTCTTCACATTAGGTTGCCAAAGTTTTGAAGCTTCAGCTTCAGCATCAGTCCTTCCAGTGAATATTTAGGGTTGTTTTCATTTAGGATAGAAAGGTTTGTTGTCCTTGCTGTCCGAAGAATTCTCAAGAGTCTTCTCCAACTCCACAGTTCAAAATTATCAGTTCTTCTGCACTCAGCCTTCTTTATGGTCCAGCTCTCACATCCACACGTGACTACTTGAAAAAAACATAGCTTTGACTATACAGACCTTTTTCAGTAAAGTGATGTCTCTGCTTTTTAATATTGTGTCTAGGTTTGTCATAGCTTTCCTTCCAAAGCACAAGCATCTTTTAATTTCGTGGCTGCAGTGTCATCCACAGTGATTTTAGAGCCCAAGAAAATAAAATCTGTTCCTGTTTCCACTTTTCCCCCATCTATTTGCCATGAAATGATGGCACTCGATGCCATGATCTTAGTTTCTGAATGTTAAGTTTTAATTCAGCTTTGTCACTCTCTTCTTTCACCCTTATCAAGAGGCTCTGTAGTTCTTCTTTGCTTTCTGCCTTTAAAATGGCATCATCTGCATACCTGAGGCTGTTGATATTTCTCCTGGAAATCTTGATTCCAGCTTGAGCTTCATCCAGTCTGGCATTTTGCATGACATACTCTGCATACAAGTTAAATAAACAAGGTGATAATATACAGGCATGATGTGTTCCTTTCCCAATTTTGAACCGGTCAGTTGTTCCATGTCTAGTTCCTACTGCTGTTTCTTGAACTGCATACAGGTTTTTCAGGAGATAGGTAAGGAGATCTTTTATTCCCATCTCTTTAAGAATTTTCCAGTTTGTTGTGATTCACACAGTCAAAGTCTAAAATGGTCAATGAAACAGAAGTTGATGTTTTTTCTGGAATTCGCTTGCTTTTTCGATGATCCAATGGATGTTGGCAATTTAACCTCTGGTTCCTCCACCTTTTCTAAATCCAACTTGAACATCTGTTCTTGGTTCAGCTATTGTTGAGACATAGCTTGAAGGATTTTAATTGTTACCTTGCTAGATGTGAAATACGGTCAGTTGTGCAATAGTTTGAACATTCTTTGGCGTTGCCCTTTTTTGGGATTGGGATGAAAACTGACCATTTCCAGTCCTGCGGCCAATGCTGAGTTTTCCAAATTTGCTGGCATTTGAGTGCAGCACTTTAACAGCATCATCTTTTAGGATTTGAAATAGCTTAGCTGGAATTCCTTCACCTCTTCTAGCTTTGTTCCTAGTAATGCTTCCTAAGGCCCACTTGCCTTCACACTCCAGGATGTCTGGCTCTACGTGAGGGACCACACCATTGTGGCTATCTGGGTCATTAAGATCTTTTTTTGTATAGTTCTTCTGTGTATTCTTGCCACCTCTTCTTAATCTCTTCTGCTTCTGCTAGGTCATTACCATTGCTGTCCTTCATTGTGCCCATTTTTGCATGAAATGTGCCCTGGACATCTTTAATTTTTCTTAAAGAGATCTCTAGTGTTTCCTATTCTATTGTTTTCCTCTATTTTTGCATTGTTCACTTAAGAAGACCTTCTTATCTCTTCTTGCTATTCTCTGGAACTCTGCATTCAGTTGGACATGTCTTTCCCTTTCTCCTTTGCCTTTCGCTTCTCTTCTTTCTCAGCTATTTGTAAGACCTCCTCCAACAACCACCTTGCCTTCTTGCGTTTCTTTTTCTTGGGGATGGTTTTGAACACTGCCTTCTGCACAGTGTTACAAACATCTGTCCACAGTTCTTCAAGCACTCTGTCTATCTGATCAATTCCTTGAATCCATTCATCACCTCCACTGTATAATCACAAGGGATTTGATTTAGGTCATACCTGAATGGCCTAGTGGTTTTCCCTACTTTCTTCAATTTAAGCCTGAATTTTGCAACAAGGAGCTGATGATCCAAGCCACAGTCAGCTCTAGGTCTTGTTTTTGCTGATTATATAGAGCTTCTCCATCTTCAGTTGCGTAGAATATAATCAATCTGATTTCAGTATTGGTCATCTGGTGATGTAGAGTCATCTCTTGTGTTGTTAGAAGATGATATTTGCTATGACCAGTGCATGCTCTTGACAAAACTCTGTTAGCCTTTGCCTTGCTTAATTTTGTACACTGAGATCAAACTTGCCTATTACTCCAGGTAGTTCTTCTCTTCCAACTTTTGCATTCCAGGCCCCTATGAAGCCAAGGACATCTTTTTTGTTTGTTTGTTTTAGTTCTAGGTCTTGTAGATCTTCATAGAACCGGTCAACTACAGCTTCTTTGGCATCAGTGGTTAGGGCATAGTCTAGGATTACTGTGATGTTGAATGGTTTGCTTAGAAACAAATTGAGATCATTCCATCATTTTTCAGATTTCACCCAAGTACTGCATTTCAGACTCTTTTGTTGACTGTGAGGGCTACTCCATTTACTGCAAGGAGATCCAACCAGTCCATTCTAAAGGAGATCAGCCCTGGGTGTTCTTTGGAAGGAATGATGCTAAAGCTGAAACTCCAGTACTTAGGCCACCTCCTGCGAAGAGTTGACTCATTGGAAAAGACTCTGATGCTGGGAGGGATTGGGGGCAGGAGGAGAAGGGGACGACAGAGGATGAGATGGCTGGATGGCATCACCAACTCGATGGACATGAGTTTGAGTGAACTCCAGGAGTTGATGATGGACAGGGAGGCCTGGCATGCTGCAATTCATGGGGTCGCAAAGAGTCAGACACGACGGAGCGACTGAACTGAACTGAACCCACAGTAGTAGGTATAATGATTATCTAAATTAAATTTGCCCATTTCCATTCATTTTAGTTCATTCTTGCCATCTCCTGCTTAACCATGACCACTTTACCTTAATTCATGGACCTAATATTCCAGGTTCCACTGCAATATTGTTCTTACAGCACTGGACTTTGTTTTCATCACCAGAGACATCCACAACTGAGGATCGTTTCTGATTTGGCCCAGCCTGTTCATTCTTCCTGGAGCTGTTTCTTTGTTCTTCCCCAGTAGCATAGCCCACCTTCTGACCTGGTGGGTGTGTGTGCTCATCTTCCAGTGTCATATCTTTTCGCCTTTACATACTGTTCATGGGGTTCTCAAGGCAAGAATACTGGAGTGGTTTGCCATTCCCTTCTCCAGTGGACCACATTTTGTCAGAACGCTCCATCATGACCCATCTGTCTTGGGTGGCCCTGCATGGCATGGTTCATAGGTTCACTGAGTTACACAAGGTTGTGATACACGTGATCATTTTGGTTAGCTCTCTTTGACTGTGATTTTCATTCTGGAGGCCTTTGGATTATAGTTCTTGCTTCTTCTGTCTGCCTTCTGATGGATGAAGATAAGAGGCTTGTGCAAGCCTCCTGATGGGAAGGACTGGCTGTGGGGAAATAGGGTCTTACTTAGGTGGGCAGGGCCATGCTCAGTAAATCTTTAATCAAACTGTCCCCTTATCAGGAAGGGGCTCTGCTGCCTTCCTGTTAGTTGTTTGGACTGAGGTATTTATCTATTCTCAGAATTGTAAGCACAATTCCCTTAAAACTAATATAGCTTTGTGCTTCGTTATAGCAAAAAGAAAAAAAAAAAGTGGCGAATATAACTGTGTAGCATGAGGCAACTTAATCTCAATGCAAAAGAAAGAAAAAGAAATAGTCAAAAGATGTAAAAATATCTCAGCTGATTAAATGATTATGATTTGGGGCAAGCGAGTTACCTATTATAAAATTTGAGCACTGTAGCAGGAAAGAACTAGGGAGTACCTACTGCTTATGATAAGAATCAAGAGAAGCTCTGTCCTGCTCTTTTTTCTTTTTAATTCATTTTTTATTGAAGGATAATTGCTTTACAGAATTTTGTTGTTTGCTGTCAAACCTCAATATTAATCAGCCATAGATATCATATATCCCCTCCCTTTTGAACCTCCTTCCTATATCCCACCTCATCCCACTCCTCTAGGTTGACACAGAACCCCTGTTTCACTTTCCTGAGCCATAAGACAAATTCCCATTGGCTATCTATTTTACATATGATAATGTAAGTTTCCATGCTACTCTCTCCATACAGCTCACCCTCTCCTCCCCTTTCCCTGTGTCCATAAGTCTATTCTCTATGTTTGTTTCTCCATTGCTGCCCTGTAAGTAAATTCTTCAGTGCCATTCTTCTAGATTCTGTATATATGTGTTAGAATATGGTATTCATCTATCTCTTTCTGACTCACATCACTCTGTATAATAAGTTCTAGGTTCATACACCTCATTAGACTGACCCAAATGCATTCCTTTCTATGGATGAGTAATATTCCATTGTGTAATATACCACTGCTTCTTTATCCATTCATCTGTCGATGGACATCTAGGTTGCTTCCATGTTCTAGCTATTGTAAATAGTGCTGCAATGAACAATGGGATACATGTGCTTTTTCAATTTTGTTTTCCTCAGGGTATATCCCTAGGAGTGGGATTGCTGGGTCAAATGGTGGCTTTATTCCTAGCTTTTGAAAGAATCTCCATATTGTCTGCCACAGGGGCTATACCGATTTACGTTCCCACCAACAGTGCAAGAGTGTTTCTTTTTCTAAACACCCTCTCCAGCATTTATTGTTTGTAGACTTTTTGATGATGGCCATTCTGACCAGTGTGAGGTGATGAAGTGAAGTGAAGTGAAGTCGCTCAGTCGTGTCCGATTCTTTGCGACCCCATGGACTGTAGCCCACCAGGCTCCTCTGTCCATGGGATTTTCCAGGCAAGAGTACTGGAGTGGGTTGCCATTTCCTTCTCCAGGGGATCTTCCTGACCCAGGGATTGAACCTGGGTCTCCTGCATTGTAGGCAGACTCTTTACCATCTGAACCACCAGGGAAGCCTGGTGTGAGGTGATATCTGATTGTAGTTTTGATTTGCATTTCTCTAATAATGAGTGATGTTGAACATCTTTTCATGTGTTTGTTAGCCATTGATGCTTTGAACTGTGGTGTTGGAGAAGACTCTTGAGAGTCCCTTGGACTGCAAGGAGATCCAACCAGTCCATTCCAAATGAGATCAGCCCTGGGATTTCTTTGGAAGGAATGATGCTAAAGCTGAAACTCCAGTAGTTGGGCCACCTCATGCGAAGACTTGACTCATTGGAAAAGACTCTGATGCTGGGAGGGATTGGGGACAAGAGGAGAAGGGGACGACAGAGGATGAGATGGCTGGATGACATCACTGACTTGATGGATGTGAGTCTGAGTGAACTCCAGGAGTTGGTGATGGACAGGGAGGCCTGGCGTGCTGCGATTCATGGGGTCGCAAAGAGTCAGACACGACTGAGCGACTGATCTGATCTGATCTGATGTCTTTTTTGGAGAAATGTCTGTTTAGGTTTTTTTCCCACTTTTTGATTGGGATGTTTGCTTTTCTGACATTGAATTATACGACCTGCTTGTATATTTTGGAAATTAATTATTTGTCAGTTGTTTCATTTGCTATTATTTTCTCCCATTCTGAGGGTTGTCTTTTCACCTTGCTTACAATAAGTTTCCTTTGCTGTGCAAAAGCTTTTAAGTTTAATCAAGTCTCACTTGTTTACTTTTGTTTTTATTTCCAATACTCTAAGAGGTGGGTCATAGAGGATCTTGCTTTGATTTATGTCATCGAGTGTCCTGCCTATGTTTTCCTCTAAGAATTGTATCGTTTCTGGCCTTACATTTAGGCTTTTAATCCGTTTTGAGTTTATCTTTGTGTATGGTGTTAGGAACTGTTCTAATTTCTTTCTTTTACATGTAGTTGTCCAGTTTTTCCAGTACCATTTATTGAAGAGGCTGTCTTTGCCCCATCATTTATTATTGCCTCCTTTGTCAAAAATAAGGTACCCATAGGTGCATGGGTTTATTTCTAGGCTTTCTATCTTCTTCCATTGGTCTATATTTCTGTTTTTATGCCAGTACCATACTGTCTTGATCACTGTAGCTTTATAGTATAATCTGAAGTAATGAAGGTTGATTCCTACAGCTTCATTCTTCTTTCTCAAGACTGCTTTGGCTATTCAGGGTCTTTTGTGTTTCCATATGAAATGTGAATTTTTTTGTTCTAGTTCTCTGAAAAATGCCATTGGTAATTTGATAGGGATCACATTGAATCTGTAGACTGCATTTGGCGGTATAGTCATTTTCACAATATTGATTTTTCCTACCAAAGAGCATGGAATATGTCTACACCTGTTTATGTCATCTTTGATTTCTTTCACTAGTGTCTTATAATTTCCTGTGTACAGTTCTTTTGTCTCCTTAGGTAAGTTTGCTGCTGCTGCTGCTAAGTCTCTTCAGTCGTGTCCTACTCTGTGCGACCCCATAGACTGAAGCCCACCAGGCTCCCCCGTCCCTGGGATTCTCCAGGCAAGAACACTGGAGTGGGTTGCCATTTCCTTCTCCAATTCATGAAAGTGAAAAGTGAAAGTGAAATCGCTCAGTCGTGTCCGACTCTTAGCGACCCCATGGACTGCAGCCTACCAGGCTCCTCCATTCATGGGATTTTCCAGGCAAGAGTACTGGAGTGGGGTGCCATTGCCTTCTCTGAGGTAAGTTTATTCCTAGATAATTAATTCTTTTTGTTGCAGTGGTGAATGGGATTGATTCCTTAATTTCTCTTTCTGATTTTTCATTGTTAGTATATAGAAATGCCAATGATTTCTGTGTATTGATTTTGTATCCTGCAATTTTGCTAAATTCACTGATTAGCTCTAGTAACTTTCTGATACTATCTTTAGGGTATCTATGAACAGTATCATTCCATCTGCAAACAGTGAGAGCTTTACTTCTTATCTTCTGATCTGGATTCCTTTTATTTCTTTTTCTTCTCTGATTGCTGTAGCTAGGACTTCCAGAACTATGTTACATAACAGTGGTGAAAGTGGACACCCTTGTCTTGTTCCTGATCCTAGGGGGAATGCTTTCAATTTTTCACCACTGAGAATAATGTTTGCTGTAGGCTTATCATATATGGCCTTTATGATTTGAGGTAGGCTCCTTCTATGCTCATTTTTTGAAGGCTTTTAATCAGAAATGGGTGATGAATTTTGTCAAAGGCTTTTTCTGCATCTATTGAGATTATCATATGCTTTTTTTCTTTCAATTTGTTAATGTGGTGTATCACATTGATTGATTGTTGTATATTGAAGAATCCTTGCATCCCTGGAATAAATCCAGCTTGATCATGGTGTATGAGCTTTGTCATGCGTTGTTGAATTCTGTGTGCTAAAATTTTGTTGAGGATTTTTACATCTATGTACATCAGTGATATTGGCCTGAAGTTTTCTTTTTTTGTGTTGTCTTTGGTTTTGGTATCAGGGTGATCGTGGCCTCCTAGAATGAGTTTGGAAGTGCTCCTTCCTCTGCAATTTTTTTAAAGAGTTTTGATGGGCCAGCCTCTCTATTGTTCAGCTGCCAATGCTGGTGTGTGGGGAGAGAGAGGCTATGGTGATGGGTTCATCCCTTATGCTTGACTCAGCAGTATCGCCTTGCTTCCATGGCTGCCTAGCTTTCCTCCACAGGCATTTCCCACCACAATCTCCTCCCTCACATCACCTGGATCCATCTGTCCACAGTCAACAGCAGCCCACAATCCCTAAACTCTAGCTCCCAGCTGCTGTGCTTTCCAGGGACCTGTGTCCCTGTCTGCGGTATGTATGGTTGAGGCAAGGACTGTCTGATTCTCATTCCATTTAGGCTACCACAAATCAGCTATTTCACTCTCAGCCTTAAAAGTTTCTCCTCTGACTCAGAAAATTGCCCTGATGTGGAAATCGGACCCCTGCTTCAGTTCCCCCACCCACCGAGGGCAGGTTCAGTCCTTCTAACACTCCTGTTTTCCCCCCAGTTCCTTTGTCCTACCAAGTTTTGCGTGGGTCTATATCTTCTCTTCCACTGGTCAGGCACTCCTGTCCGCTCTCAGTGAGTGTCCTGCATGCACTTCTGTGCTGACGGTGTATTCCTGATGCATCCGTGGACAGAGATGCACTCCACGTCCACCTGCTCCTCCACCAGGAGGAGTTCAGGTCTCTGTCCTCCTAGTCACTTATCTTTTTCCTGTTAAATAGTAGCTAGGTTGATTAGATTTACAGAACTGCAAAGTTTCCAGTTTTCTCCCTGTAAAGAGGCTTGGACTGTAACACACAAGTTCTTGGCAGACAGAGGACATATGTAGCTGGTTTGCATCATTACTCACCTGCTTTGCATTCATTCTCCTACCCTGTTCAGTCACATGAACAACTAGCTTCTAAGACTGAAAATAACAGCTTCTTCTATAACCCTGGGAGGATGAAAGAAGAGGGAACTGAGGGAATGATAGATATCGAGCTGCAGGAATGGAGAAGCAGCCTTCCCCAGGAGGAGATGAAGATGAGAAAGTTGGGACCACTCCACGTGTCTGGAGGCACAAGAGAGCGATCACAGGAGCAGATGGCGAGTTACTTGGGGAATGTGTGTGTGATGACCAAGATGTGTGGGCAGGCTGAATCTGACTGCAGGAGAAACAGAGCAGCTAGCAGAGAAGCAGCAGAAGCTAGAGGAGATAATCTTTGAAGAAGTGTGGAATGAGAGGCCCACAGCAAAAGGTCCTAATGGAGAGAAGTGGAAACCAATTGCAGAAGGAATAGCAAAGCCTTAATAGAAGCAGTAGTTCTTTGACACAATAGTAAGGGAGAATATAATATTGCCTGCAGCATCCTTAAGAATCCTGATATGGAAATGATAGGAAGTGATGGATTTAGCAAACAGAGTCCCCTAACCAGCCACATATAGAAACATACCTGGCTCAGGGATTTCTGGTCTGAACCTAGTTCACACAAATTTGTATGTTTTTCATGTTTGACATGAAACATGATGATTATACATAACTTTGTATAGAATATCTCCAATTTTTAAGATTTTAACATAATTGTTTAGTATGTGTACTTGAAACTTTGTTATTTGTAAGCAAATCTGTTTTTCTGATAAACCTCTGTGTAAGACATCAAGGATTTGAAAATCTAACATCTCAAAGGCTAGGTAGGGTGTATGAATGCATAAAGTGGCTGGAGGTAAAAATGCTGGGAATAGAGGGGAAAAATCTAACCAAGGAGTCCATTCCCTACACAATGTACCCATGTTGATTGAAAGTGTAGATTTCTACAACCAAAGTGGCAGCCACAACAAAATCCCATCTTGTTGGCCAAGAAATACCCAGAAGCTGGCTGCTTGGCTCGGTGGATTGTCCCTTGGTGACCCTGGTCTGATCTTTCTCCTGGCTATTAAAACCTGAATTGACCTGTTTGCTGAACACGAGTGATACAGACCTGGTTTACCAGTCACCCGAGCTGCCTGGCAGCCTGACAGAGAGGGGAGGACAGGAATGAGCATTCTGAGCAGTAATAAACATAAAGTGTCTTCCTGGTTTCTAAGTAGGCTCATTCAGGAAGTAGCTGAAGTCACAAGCACATTTAGGAGCATTATAAAAAGTTATTTTGCTTATGTGTACACATTCAAAGGCAGGGTTGAGACCCCTCTTCCAAGCCTTTGCTTAATAGTTTGCTTTAAAAATTAAAGAGAGATGAGCATGGTGCTTGTATTTCCACTCAGCATACCCCATCTCTGACCTTTCCAATTTCACTTCACCTGACTACTACCTCACAGGATTAGTAGCAGAAACAGCCATAAAATCTAAATGACTTTGCATTATAATAGAGCTACCTGCACCATTTTCTTTCATTTTGTACACTAATTGACAAAAAGAAAGAGATAAATAAAATCTAAGTTACAAACTATGCTTTAAAAGTCAACCTCTGATCCAATGAACTGGCCATCATGCAGCGAAAGGGCAGTAGAAGGTCAAGTTTAGAGAAGGAAGTTCCAGAAAGCACAGCACTAGAAGAGGCAGCAGCAGAGATGATATATTTTAATTTGATTTTATGCTTTTTGGTTTCCTAAATAAGGAACTGTGGCAGTTAATATGTCATGTCTGTGTTTAGCCCTTTTATGGTTGTTTCAGGTTAGTTGAGAGCACTGGCTTTAATTTAGCATACTTTGAGATGAACCATCTTTTGATGAACTTCCGCAAAGAAGAGTGCAGTCCCGCCCGGACCCCCTCCCCCAGGCCCTGAGCCACCACCCCCACATTGTAATATACAGATGGTGCGTTTTTATGTTTCACCATAATCTTAGTAGGAAAAGTTGCATTGCAATACCAATTGCCTGCACTAAATTCTAGTGTGTGCCTGCCTCTTTTTTCAGTATATTCAGCAATGTTTTTTCTCCACTACTGTGTTGGCTTTGAAGGTTTAATGAATAAACATGGTAAAATCAGTGTAGTAAAGAGTGAATATCTCTTGTCACCCATGTCTAATCAAAGAACATGGAACCATTTGCCATAGTTTTACTCATATGGTTCATTACACAGAGTTCCAAATAAGCAGTGCTCATAGAATTTTCTGTTATAATGAAAATGACCTATATTTACACTGTCCAATATTGTAGGACAGCCACATCTCTACTCAACACTTATGTGGCCAATCTAACTGAGGGATGTAATTTTTAATTTTATTTAAGTTTAATTACTTTCATCACATTTAAACAACCACAGGTGACTAGCAGTTATATTGAAGAGCATGGAACTAAACTAAAAGCTTCCTGAGGGACGAGCTCTTGTTCATCCCTGAATCTCCAACCTATTTGTTGCCTAGTAGGTGCTTGAGACAGAGAAGGTGATGGTGCCCCACTCCAGCACTCTTGCCTGGAAAATCCCATGGATGGAGAAGCCTGGTAGGCTGCAGTCCATGGGGTAGTGAAGAGTTGGACACGACTTCACTTTCACTTTCATGCATTGGAGAAGGAAATGGCAATCCACTCCAGTGTTCTTGCCTGGAGAATCCCAGGGACAGGGGAGCCTGGTGGGCTGCCATCTATGGGGTCACACAGAGTAGGACACAACTGACGTGACTTAGCAGCAGCAGCAGCAGATGCCTGAGATATGCTGAACACACTGTGCCAATGAATTACAGAAAAACTATCACTCACTCTTCTTATTCCCTATATTATTGATCTTTGAAGTGTATCACTCAGCAACATCTGGCAAGGATACTCTAACAATTGCTAGTTACACAGAATTTATAGCAAATAGAGTTGGTTTCAGAGAGTTTAGTCTCTTATTAAATGTTTCTCCTTGGGAGAGTTACTAAAACTCATAATCCTGGTTTGCCCATCTGCAAAATGGAAAAAAAAAGTGGCTTTAGTTTTGGTAGTGCTGTTATGATGGTCAAAGACATTGGTTGTAGAGACTTTATACTTGTCTCGTGCTTATTAAACTCAAACGCTACTAACTCTAGACATAGAATGTTGCCACCCAAACAGAACCTACACAAAACATTTTCATTGTGAATTGACAGCCAGGTAAATGGAAATCATAGCAAAAGTTTCATGCAGATGCAATATCTGGAAAAAATTAAAGGAGCCTTCTGAAATATTGGGACTGACTTAGGGTCAATGTAGTCATTTAAATGCTTAAGACTTAGCAAGGATTTTTCCTCCTGGATGTATTGTTGTGACATAGGGTTGACCAACAGAATACTGAATTAAGTGCTGGAAAGTGGAGTAAGAATAGGTTGGCATGAACGGAAGAATAAGGCACAATTTCTCATAATGAAATATAGCAGGGATCTGCTGAATAAACAGCTGGGAAGACAGTCAACAAGTATGGACTGAGCACCAGAATGTTCCACCAGGCTTTCAGTAAAGAGGCATAGCCTGTCCTGCAGCAAATGTCACCAAACTGTTCCCAGTCCTGTACAAGCCAAGCAATTGTGTCTCGTTTCAGACACAAGGAACAACAGTGTTTGTTATCATATACAAATTGACATGACAAAGAAATACTATTTGCCATAGATTTGTAGAAGGAAATTTGAGAACACCTGTTGAAATGAGTTAGAACACCTGGCTTGAGCCCCATAAATTCACCAGGCACTGCAGACACGTGGAGACAGAAGAATTAAGTGCCTGTTGTTACCTCAATGTGGGTAACATTTTATGATGTTCTGAGCCTGACTGTGAATAATGGAATGGTTTGGCAATATTTCAGGAATAATGGCTAATAAACGAAATGAAGATCTAGTCATAAATTTTCAGGTATTTCTTTTCCTTTTTTACATGAAAAAAATTCTAATTTTATTCCTGCTACTTGTTAAATGACTAAAAACGGTGCTATAATTATCTTCAAAATGATTGAAACATGTTTACAATGGCTATTTCAGTTAAGCCATCTTTGTAATCAGAATTTAATCTCCAGTCAGAGCCAAGGTCACTCATGTGTGTGGTATTAGGCAATGGTTAGACTCAGCTACTAGAATTTTTGTCAGCTTTGTATATGTGCCTGACTTTTCCTTCCCCCCTCGCCACAAAATATCAGATACTCTGTTTGGCTCCTTAATGCTTAGCTAGCAGAATGAAATACAAAAGCCTTCTTAATAATGGTCACTAGTTAGATTTTTGAATTTGTCCAGAAAGGACATTCTTATCTATAAAATTAGACATTTCAGTAGAAACTAATAAAGAAGACTGAGTGCTGTAAAATTGATACTTTCGAACTGTGGTGCTGGAGAAGTCTCTTAAGAGTCCCTTGGACAGCAGGGATATCAAATCAGTCAATCCTAAAGGAAATCAACTCAATATTCATTGGAAGGACTGGTGTTGAAAAACTGAAGCTCCAGTATTTAGGCCACCTGATGCAAAAAGCCGACTCACTGGAAAAGACCCTGATGCTGGGAAAGATTGAGTGCAGGAGAAGGGGGAGAGAGAGGACTAGATGTTGTATGATATTACTGACTCAATGATCATGAGTTTGAGCAAACTCTGGGAGATGGTGAAAGACAGGGAAACTTGGCAAGCTGCAGTTCATGGAGTCCCAAAGAGCTGGACACAATTTAGCAACTGAACAGCAGCAACCATGTGTGCTTTTGAATTGCCTAAGTGATGTTTTCACTTTAAATATCAGCACTCTGCTCCCGTCTCAGAACTTCTGAATTAATATCTGCAGCAGGAACAAGTCTCAGGAATCTGGAGTTTCTTTAAAGACCCTGTGGTGTAATTTTCTTTCATAGACCACCCCTGTGATCAATTCCTCCTCCTGTATAAAAAAAATTGTTCCCCATTATGTAAAAACTTATTTATTAACCATTTTTCTTTGTTGGAAAAATTGTGCCAGACCTGCTAAACTCAGCTGTGGAATGTGAGATGTTTTCATTTTGATCTCTTTCTAACCACATATAAAATTACTAGAACAAAGTTAAATGATGATTTGTTCTTAATGTAGTTAGAGATGGTAGAGACTTCAGATCTTCATTCTGAAGGTGATAGCTATACCATAAAGAATGGTTCTTTTTATTAAAAAATTGAGAAGGAAACTCTCAGGAAAAAAAATTAAGAAGAAGTGATCAAAAATAGAGCAAACAAATCTTATATCATGAAAGCCAATTGAAGAAAACTTTTAGAAGGAAAGAGTAACAAATACTGTTAAAATACTGTTAAAAGCTTCCAGAATGAGCTGTAGGACTAAAACTCTGAGAGGAGCTCTTTGAATTTGGCAAAAGAAAAATCAGAAGGGAAATAATTGTAAGCTGAGGGATGGATTGTCCTAGAAGATTTTTCTCATCAAATTATTATCAGAATTCAGAAAGGAGGAGGGAGCTTGAGGTGAGTAAGATTTTGAATTCAGAGTTGTTCTAAATCTCAGTGACCAAAGAGAGAGACTGATGCCTCTGTCTGCTATTTATTACAGGGTAAACACATATGATCATAACCAAATGTTTAAGCCATTGTCACATTCCAGGGAACAGAACAGAGAATTGACTAATTTGCTCAATAAATATTTATTGAAGACTTTGTTACATGCAAGGAGCTAGAGACAGAGCAATGAAAATAAAATCCCAGTGGTTGCAGAGTGGCAAGGACTATTGGGATAATACTGTCCTAGGCAAGATTTCTTCCTGTGAACATGCATACATAAAAACATGGAGAACTTGTTAAAATGTAGATCCTGATTCAGCATTTCTGAGGCAAAGCCAGAAAGTGAAAGTGAAAGTGAAGTCTCTCAGTCGTGTCCGACTCTTTGTGACCTCGTGGACTGTAGCCCACCAGGCTCCTCTGTCCATGGGATTCTCCAGACAAGAATACTGGAGTGGGTTGCCATTTCCTTCTCCAGAGGATCTTCCCAACCCAGGGATCGAACCCAGGTCTCCCACATTGCAGGCAGATGCTTTAACCTCTGAGCCACCAGGGAAGCCCTCAAGGCAAAGCCAAGAATTCTACAATTCTAATAAGCACCTATGTGGTACCTACAATGTTGGAAGATGGACCACAAGTTGAGTACAAGAACAATGACAGTCTCCAGGCTTGCATCTCCTGAATCACCTTTGCAAAATGCAGATGTGTGACTCCCGTTGTAGATTTTGATCTATATACTGTTTTCTCAACTCCATGGATAATTCTAAAGCTGACCCAAGTATGGGGACCACTGATGTCACCCAATCACCTCACATTACAGGGGACTGAAGAGGGTTAATCATTAGTGACCAGCTGAAACAAGATTCAGGGTTGCAAGCAGAGGAAGGAGAAGGTGGGATGAATTGAGAGAGTAGCATTGACATTATACACTACCATTTGGAGATGCAGGAGATGTGGGTTCCATCCCTAGGCCAGGATGTAAAATGATCCACTGGAGGAAGGCATGGTAACCCACTCCAGTATTCTTACCTGGAGAATCCCATGGACAGAGGAGCCTGGCTGGTTACAGTCCATGGGGTTGCAAAGAGTAGGATGTGACTGAAGCAATTGAGCATGCGATAAACACATATATGCATTTGTAAAATAGATAGCTAACAGGAAGCAGCTGTATAGCACAGGGAACTCAGCTTGGTGCTCTGTGATGACCTAGAGGGTTGGGATGGGGTGGGGTGGGAGGGAGGCTCTAAAGGGAAGGGATACGTGTATACCTATGACTGATTCACATTGTTGTACAGCAGAAACCACACAAAACTGTAAAGCAATCATCCTCCAAGTAAAAATTAAAAAAAAAAAAAAAAGGTTCAGAGTTGCTGATAATTGTTGAAATGATTGAGGGCAGCTATATAATGGCATCACCTTCTCCACACCCAATTTCTGAACACAATATAAAAGAAGGCAAAGCATAACCATCTTTATTCTGATGACAGAGAGGGTGGAAGATGTAGCTTACGTAGAGCATCAGATGGACTTCCTGAGGTAAGCCAGAATTAGGCAGGCTCAGGCAGCCAGTCACAGTATACACAATGCTGGACCAGGGCCAGCTTCCTCCAGGAGGGAAGCAGCAGAGGGCAGGCTGGAGGAAAGCAAAGAATGCATGCTCCTGGTGGGCAGCTAATTCCAAAGAAAGAAGGCAGAAGCTAAACAAAGCATTCCCAGTTTTTCTTCTAGAATTAATCAATGCCATGATGGTACTCCTGAGAAGGAGTAAGCAATGGGGCAGAGAGGAGCCAGAAGAATCATACGTCCACATGAAAAGCAAGTTCAGGAATGCAGGAGGCCCTTTCCCAAAGCATCCATCCATCCAGCTCTCTTCTCACTGCGTGGCCCTTCTGCCATGCATCAGGCACTGAGCCAAATGTGAAGATAACTTGAGGTGAGATTTTTGTGAATTTTACATACTAACCGTGATCCAGGGCAATGCTTTCTCAAACATCACTCTGTACTCAAATCACCCAAGGATCAGATTCTGATTCTGGAAATCTGGGGAGGGCCCTGAGATTCCAGTTCTAAGATGCTTCCAAGGTCACCATACTTTGAGTACCAAGGGAATGGGATCTCTTCGTTAAAAATTAAATTTTGTATCTGCTTCAGATTTGAAAAGCAAGAATATTGGTTGCTATTGTTTAGTCACTAAATTGTGTCTGACTCTGTGACTCCATGAACTGTATAGCCCACCAGGCTCCTGTGTCCATGAGGTTTCCAAGGCAAGAATACTGGAGTGGGTTGTCACACTCTCCTCCAGGGGATCCTCCTGACCCCAGAATGAACCATGGCTCCTCCATTGGCAGATAGATTCTTTACCACTGAGTCATCTGGAATTGTTCTTATTTTCTGTTTCATATGGTTTTGCTAGCTTACACTCTGTATGTTGTCACTGGTAGCTAATATTTACAAGCAAAGTTTCTTGTTATTAATAAGAAAAATAAAGACCTATTAGTCAAATCTGCTCTTCTTCTGTAGCCAATAAAGAGTTGACAGTCATTGCGGGGCGAGGGGTGGTATACGAGCCCAGGGTAACATGAGTAGATGTCAATGCATGGAATAAAAACTCCTTTCTTCTGAACCCAAGGCTGGTGTCTTTCACCATCCCTGTGCCGCTTGCTGTTGGCAGGCTGACTCGTGAGACTGGTTCCTACATGTATTCACATGTGCTCCACAAAGCTACACCAATCACATTCTCTCTCTGTTGCACTTGAATGTCTGTAGAGACGTGATGTGATTGTTCTAAACACTTCTGAAATACTGGTGCAACTTAATTTGGCACAATATTTCCTGTATCACTACTCAAGTCAAGGTTTTACTCCTTTTTGACATGGACAGTTTAGGGCTTTGAAATTTAACTTGGGGCCTCTCACTGCCTCTCTCTCCATCTCTCTCTCTCTAGATCTAACCTGCAAGGGAATTGATCTCTGACAGATTCAGCTGGGATTAATGTGCCCCAAAGATCACTGAGAACGTCCATGCCCTATGTCATCAAGGTCAAGTTTATCAAAGTGTGCAGCAGCGCAGCAGATCACATCCTGGGGTCTTTGACCTGTGGGCTTCGGCACAAACAGGCACCATTGTACACAATACCTCTGGCACAGTGCTTCTCAGGCCACATTCACAGAGGCTAACAGGTCTACAGAGGTCATCCTTTCCTGATAATTGGAACGTTTTGAGTGGCATCTGTCTTGTCCAGAGGCCTTCAAAATCAACTAAACACTCACTCACCTAATGTATTTGTATAAAAGATAATCATACATTTAAATACTGTCTCTCCAAAATAAATAAAGACAGAAAAACTTAAAAGGAATATACATGAAATGTTTCTTAATTTCTGTTTTAATCAGATTTTTCAAGCACCCTAAACATAGAATGCTTGAAAATCTGATTAAAACAAAAATTAGGAAACGCCTCATGTATACTCCTCTTAAACTTCCCTGTGCTGTTATATTGTAGAATGAAAACAGCCCCACCTCAGGAATATATGTGTATGAGAAACTGTTGGTTAAATTTAAGCATAGAGATTCTGTATGTCTTATGGTTGACATTGTTATTAATAACCCTACACTGAATACTAATAGACTCATTGATTGTATTCTCTTTAGAAGTTAATATTGAATAGGAAACCTGGTTGAATATTAAGAAATTCCTAAGTATTTCACAAGTAAGCCAGTGAAGAGTTAATGGATTTATGTAATATTTATATAACAGGATAATTTGTTTCAATGACTTGAAACTAGGTCCATAGAATTTTAACTAAAAGCTTTTAGAGTAATAGGCTTCAAAATAGCTACCCCAGAGTTCATGTCTCAAAGTCTGGGTTGCTTTTCAAATTTATGATTTAGAATAAAAGGTGTTGGTAAAAGATAAATAAAATTATGCAGTGTACCTCATCTATGTAAAGGCATTTGTCTATTATAATTGCATCTATCTGTAGTCAATGATTGTATAAAGTGAATAATTTTCAAACTTCCTGTCAGAGTCAATGATGATATTAGATCTATTTCTGGCCCTTTCTTTCAGCTGGTTCTCAGCTCGTTAAAGGTCAAAATTTCACTATTCACCATTCCAGACCGAAATGAGTCACTGCAATTTTTTTGCAAAAACCTAGTAAATAATCTTGTTTTTTAGAAACCAAATCTTTTATAATATTACTATTTTCATAAATATTTTTGTATATCTAAACCTCCCTGGCAATCATGCTAAAAAATCAGAAGCATCATGCTAGATGTTAGTGAGAGGCAGGTGGAAAAAAAAATGTCTGGAGGGAAACTTTCAATCTACCAACTCTCAAGTGAATACAGACTCTGCAGCCCTCAGGCTCACAGGACAACCCGGTCTCACCACTGTGGCCTGATGGTGACCTTCTCTCCCAGGGGACCCTGGTCTAGTAAACCCAACTTCATAGAGAGTGTTGACCATGCCTGGGTTGCTGCTGTTTTTTTTCTCAAGCCAACTCTTTCCATGTATGAATTTATTTTTTCTTCTACGTCACATTTTCATCATTGGAATATCTTTCCTTTCAGCCAAGACTCTCATATAAGGAAGCTCATCACATTATTATTTATAATAGCAAAAAGAAAAGGCACAATAAGTGTCAATAATGAGAATTCACTGAATAAAGTTGATGAAATGGGCTTCCCTGGTGCCTCACATGGTAAAGAACCCACCTGCAATGTAGGAGACCCAGATTCAATTCCTGGGTCGGGAAGATCCCCTGGAGAGGGGGAATGGCAACCCACTCCAGTATTCTTGCCTGGAAAATTCTATGGACAGAGGAACCTGGTGGGCTACAGTCCATGGGGTCAGAAAGAGTCAAACATGATTGAATGCCTAGCATATATGCATATCCCCTCTTTTTAAAGCTTCTTTTCCCATGTAGGCAATTATAGAGTATTGAGTAGAGTCCCCTGTGCTATGCAGTAGGTTGTTTTTAGTTTTCTTTATTAGACAGTAGTGTGGGCATATCAGCCTCAGTCCCCCAATTTGCCACCCGCCCCCATTCCTGTAGTAACCACAGTTTGTTTTCTACATCTGTGACTCCACTTCTGTTTTGTAACTAAGTTCCTTTGTACCTGTTATTTAGATTCCACATATAAGTGATTCCACATGATATTTGTCTTTATCTGTCTGACTTACTTCACTCAGTATGACAATCTCTAGGTCCATTCATGTTGCTTCAAATGGCCTATCCTGTCTAATGCTTTCTTATAATTAGAGTATACAAATTTAGAGGTATGTCTTATTAGAGGAGAGTAAACATACTATTTTATAGAAATATAATAGCAAAGGAAAATGACCAGATTGTAATTTTAAGCAAATGAAGAAAATGTAAGTGCATGTATTTCATATATTATGATTTTGAAAAAAAAAATATGAATGTAAGGCTTTCTTGGTGGCTCAGATGGTAAAGAATCTACCTATGATGCAGGAAACCTAGGTTTGATCCCTGGGTCGGGAAGATCCCCTGGAGGAGAAAATGACTACCACCTCCAGTAATCTTGCCTGGGAAATTCCATGGACAGAGGAGACTGGCAGGCTACAGTCCACAGAGTTGCAAAGAATGGGACAGGACTGAGCTACTAAGACTTTCATAGAAAAAATATGTTATGAAAAGTCAATGAGACTTACCTCTGAGGGATATGGTAACAATTATTTTAATGACTTGTATGCATTTCCCAATTTCTATCTAATGAACCTACATTGTCTTCAAAAGGAGAACCAGGAAAACTTGCACTGACTTGATTGCTGCTCTTCTGTGATATTTCCTAATCCCTATGACTGGAAACCCTCTCTCCTGTTTCTTTGTGCCTCACGAATGATCAGTATTGCTTTTCTCACACTACGGTTATTGGTATACCTCTTTGCTTGAATGTAATCTCCATGAGGACAGGGAACACGTCTCATTCAATGTCAAATCATCTACAGCATTTTACCAAGTGCCTTACACATAGAACACATCAAGAATAAATCAGTAATTTATGAATGAATTATTCACTTAGGGAATTTCCATTTGGAATATCTCATCAGGTATCCCATACACTTTAAGAAAAGCAATTGGGACGGTTTCCCCTTCATCATTATGTACAGAGGGAGATATGGATGTGGCTCTCCAATATTTTCATTCTGTACAAGACAATCAATGCATTTAAGGGGTAAAACAAATCAACAAACTCCATCAGTTAACTTTTCTTTTGGCTATAGCAAAACACAGATTAAAGACGTGTGACACAGTAGGAAAGGCTGTCAGCGTCATCTTCTCTATCCCTCTGCAGCAACCTCTCTACTCTGCCTCGGCGTGGTTTAGACTGAAGAGTTTACAACTGGAAAGAAAGTGAAAGTGAAAATCCCTCAGTTGTCTCGGACTCTGACCCCATGGACTATACAGTCCTCGGAATTCTCCAGGCCAGGGTAGCCTTTCCCTTCTCTAGGGGATCTTCCCAACCCAGGAATCGAACTGGGGTCTCCTGCATTGCAGGCAGACTCTTTACCAACTGAGCTATCAGGGAAGCCTGGGCCAGACTTATTTAATAGAATTTATATTAAATAAAAAATAGAATTTCTATTAAATAAATAATAGAATTTCTATTAAATAACTTATTTAATAGAATCATTAAAAAATAATTCTATTACAAAATTAGGTCGTTTGTATTAGACTTCAGTGTTGCAACAACTCAAATTTAAACTTCAATTTTAAAATTTGTAGGAAAATACCATTCAGTTACTTTGAAACCTTATCCCAACATGTCGGTCCCTGTACCGGGAGTAATGAAAAAGGGATAGAAAGTTTCTTCTGAGTACCTGCGATGCACTCGTGACTTCACATACAGAATCATATTTAATTCTCATAAAATTCCTTCAGAGTTGGGTTTATTGTCCCCATTTACAGATAAGGAAACTGAGAGGCTCATGCAAGTTAATTGTAAAGTTAATTTTAAGTAAAATAGTAAAGTGAAAAACTGTGTATTTGGTAGATTCATATTTTAGACATATAAAGATAAATGGATGGACAGATAGATATGTAAATACATAGGACAAAGATTAGAAGAGATGTCTTCAAAGTGGAGACAGTTAATAAGTGGGCATTTTAGTCCCCAGAATGGTAATTATGTGACACTATACACGGCAAGTCAATTTGCAAAATATACGTGAATCAAATCAACACATTGTATACTTTAAACTTAAACAATGTTATTTGTCAATTTTATCTCAATAAAACTGAGGGAAAATATCTGCCTAAATCCAAAACTGAAGGGTTTTTCCCCTATAATGTGGTTTCTAAATAACGCGGTGCATTTGTCTAAGCATGCTGTGCTGTGCTTAGTTGCTCAGTCATGTCTGACTCTGCGACCCCATGGAGTGTAGCCTGCCATGCTCTTCTTTCCATGGGGATTCTCCAGGCAAGAATATTGGAGTGGGTTGCCATGCCCTCCTCCAGGAAATCTTCCCAACCCAGGGATTGAACCCTGGTCTCCCGCATTGCAGGCAGATTCTTTATCATCTGAGCCACTAGGGAGGCCCAAGAATACTGTAATGGGAAGCCCATCCCTTCTCCAGGGGATCTTCCTGATCCAGGAATGAAACTAGGGTTTCCTGCATTGCAGGTGGATTCTTTACCAACTGGGCTACCAGGAAAGCCCAAGTATGCTACTGTGTGCCAACTGCTAACATTAAAATTCATTTGTTTCACTAAAGGAGTTACTATGATCTAGAGTTGTGGTCGCCACTTCAATGCCTTATGAGTGGGGGGTGAATGAGTGAGGGAGGGCTCAGAGCAAGGCTCTGAGGAGTGATGGAGGGTGGGGAGGAAGGGGAGGTTGGGGGGACTGGAAAGTTCATGCCTGATCCTGGGAGACACCTCTGTCTCTACTTCTTCAGCATCCGGAATTGTGGATGCAATGTTGCCTCACCTTCTGATTTTCAGAAGAAGCCAGAAGATTTTTCTGATATATGATATCAGTTATATGTGGAATCTAAAATGTGACACAAATGAACTAATCTCTGAAGCAGAAACAGAATCACAAGCATAGAGACTTGTGGTTGCCAAGCAAGGAGGAGAGGAGGGAAGGACTTGGAGGGAGTTTGGGATTAGCAGATGCAAACCATTACACAGAGGATGAATGAACAACAAGGTCCTGCTGTATAGCACAAGGAACTATATTTAATATCCTGTGATAAACTATAATAGAAAAAAAATGGAAAAGAATATGTATATATATATATGTATGTGTCTGTATAACTGAATCACTTTGTTGTACAGTGAAAATTCAACATTGTAAGTTAAATATTCAGTAAAATTAAAAAACAAAACCAAAAATTTTTTATGGTAAAATATTATTCAATTTTGGAAACCAATTCAAAATATTTTAAAACACTATGGAAATAAAGTGAAAATGTTAGTTGCTCAGTCATGTCTGACTATTTCTGAACCCATGACTATTTCTGAACCCATGACAGGCTCCTCTGTCCATAGAATTCTCCAGGCAAGAATGCTGGAGTAGTTAGACATTCCCTTCTTCCAGGGATCAAACCTGGGTCTCCCTCATTGCTGGCAGATTTTTTACAATCTGAATTACCAGGGAAGCCATTATTTAACTTATATGCAGAGTACATTATGAGAAATGCCTGGTTGGATGACTCACAAGCTGAAATCAAGATTGCTGGGAGAAATATCAACAATCTTAGATATGCAGATGATACCAAATTAATGACAGAAAGCAAAGAGGAACTAAAGAGCCTTTTGATGAAAGAGAAAGAGAAAGAAATGCTGGCTTAAAACTCAGCATTTAAACAGCTAAAATCATGGCATCTGGTCCCATCACTTCAAGGCAAATAGATGGGGAAAAGTGGAAATAGTGACAGATTTTATTTTCATGGGCTCCAAAATCACTGCAGACAATGACTGCAACCATGAAATTAAAAGATGCTTGCTCCTTGAAAAGAAAGCTATGACCAATCTAAACAGCATAGTAAAAAGCAGAAACATCACTTTGCCAACAAAGGTCCATATTGTCAAAGCTACGGTTTTTCCAGGAGTCATGTATGGTTATGAGAGTTGGACCATAAAGAAAGCTGAGTGCTGAAGAATTTATGCTTTCAAAGTGTGGTGATGGAGAAGACTCTTGAGAGTCTCTTGGACAGCAAAGAGATGAAACCAGTCAATCCTAAAGCAAATCAACCCTAAATATTCATTGGAAGGACTGATGCTGAAGCTGAAACTCCAATACTTTGGTCACCTGATGCAAAGAGCTGACTCATTGTAAAACACCCTGATGCTGGGAAAGACTGAGGCAGGAGGAGAAGGGGATGAAAGAGGATGAGCTAGTTGGATGGCCTCACCAACTCAGTGGATATGAGTTTGAGCAAACTCTGGGAGATAGTGAAGGACAGGGAGGCTTGGCATGCTGCTGTCCATGTGTTTGCAAAGAGTCAGACACAACTTAGCCACTTAACAACAACAACTCCATCTCTTAAGGGTTAAGGAATAAAACTTCATCAGGGTCTTCTTTTAAATTTTGTTTTTAGATTTCTTTACATATTGTTTTCTCATATCTAATCCACTGAAAATAAAAAAAAATTATGATTCCAAAGATTACTAAATACTAAAAAGAAACTAACACTCCTTTCTTTGCATTGGATTGCATTTTTTTAAAAATGTTGGAATAATCCTATTTAGAAAATTTGCTAAGATATTGGAGTTCATATTTAACCTTTGACTGTCTTCTCAGAATGTTCGTACCTTACCAAACCATAGTCTATTTTACCAAACTAAGGAAGTATCGTTGTTACAATACTTTTACCTAAACTACAGACCTTAATTTGGAATTTACATTTTTTCCACTAATGCCTTTTATATGTTCCAGGATCTGATTTATTTTATTTTTTTTAAGTTTTTATTGAAGTGCAGTGGCTTTACTGCATTAAATGCTCTGTTAGTTTCTGCTGCACAGCCCAGTAAATCAGTTACATGTATTCACAGATACCCTCTTTTTAAGATATCCTTTCCATTTAGGTCCCCACAGAGCATTCAGTAGCGTTCCCTGTGCTATACAGTAGGTCTCATTAGTTATCTATTTTATACATAGTATCAATAGTGTATACATGCCAATCCCAATTTTGGATCCCATGTTGTTTTTTAGAGAGTTACTTTTAAGGAAGCAGTTGATTGTGCAATCTACTTCAGCATAGGATCCTAAAAATAAAGTTTCACAATTATTTCGACTTTATGCCTGAGATGACAGTCATCATCACTCAAGAGCAGCCTTTACAATAATAGGGTGTGTGGCTGCCTGAAGCAATGACCCCTCCCTTCTTCCAGGCACAGTGATTCTGGGCAGGTAAGAGCATCGCCCTTCCTCTGAGCAAAGCATTTAGCTCAGCTGTACACTAGTTCTCAGGAAGTCACGGACTTTACTGTAAAGGATTTTAAATTATGTATCATAGCTTAGAAGATAAATAATGTACAGGATCTCACTCTAGAAGGAAGTCATAATTCTTTGACGTTCAAAAACATATACACATTTTAAGAACTAATGTTATATCTTCTGCCCCCGGAAAGTAGCATATTGCTTAGAAAATACAGATTATTAGGGCACTATATTAGCCACTTTTGTATTATGTGTCTGATGTCCTTAAGAATTTAACCAAAATTTTACAGAAAGCAAAGCAAAACAAATGGGCTTCCCTGGTGGCTCGGGTATAAAGAATTCACCTGCAGTGCAGAAGATATGGGTCCAATTCTTGGGCCAGGAAGATCCCCTGGAGAAGGAAATGACACCCCATTCTAGAATTCTTCCTAAAAAAATCCCATGGACAGAGAAGCCTGGCAGGCTACAATCCATCGCGACACAAAAGAGTCAGACATGACTTAGTGACTCAACAATAACAACAACAGCAAAGCAAAACAAAATGAAACAAAAACTTCCTTCTAAAAGCCTTGAAAACAAACCAAAAGCCAGTTCAGTGGTTAGATGCAGTTGGAAAGCATTTGCTTAAAGCATAGGCTTACTCAAAATTTAATATAATATTTATGTGTACTCTAAGTCTGAATAATGAATATGGCTTGAAATGTTTCCCAAACATAAATTAACCAGAGAACAATCTTTTTTTAATAAAAGCATATTAACTTCTCATAAAGAATACAGCTTAAGAAATGTTGAAAACATATTTACTTGTTGGATCCGAATGGATAGAAATTTAGAAGTCTTTAGTTCAAATTTCTATTTTTAGAGCAATCCTTACAGAAGTTTCATCAGCCTCTACTTCCAAAGACATGTAGAAATGTGTTCTTCTACTCCCAGAAAACTCTAGTTATAATAAGCTTTAGTTTTTATCCTGTGCCTGAATTGTCCTGCTTTTAACATCCTTCAACCATTCCAAAGTTACTCCTACAAAGTGACCCAGGACCTTCCACATGATGACCAAAGCTTTCTTTGAGGTCAGTTCTTCTCTGGCGGTTCAGACAGTAAAGAAACTGCCTGCAATATAAGAGACCCAGGTTCGATTCTTGGGTCAGGAAAATCCCCTGGAGAAGGGAATAGCTACCTACTCCAGTATTCTTGCCTAGAGAATTACACAGACAGAGGAGCCTGGCAGGCTACAGTCCATGGGATTGCAAAGGATCAGACACGACTGAGTGACTAACGTTTTGAGTACTGCTACTTGGGAATTATCAGTTTGCTGGTCAGCTGTCAAGGACTTTGAGTGTTTAAAAGAATTCCTTCCTGGGGGCTTCTAGCAAAGTCCCTGCCGGTACTGACTATGGCCTTAGTCACACTCTTGCTTTCATTGATGGTTTTTTAATGAGGGTGGAAAGATGAGGTAAGGGAGACACCCTGAGCATGAGAGTGTAGGCAGGTAGAGCCGGTCTGACAGCTAACTCACTGATTCTGCACCAGGGAAGAAAATCTCTGCCCTGCCCATGTCTGATGGAATTACAGATTTAGGAAGACAGTTGAGAAGTGTCTGCTTTGTCTTTGAAAAAGTCCCCTGCTGTTCACTAAGGGAAAGCCCACAGAAAAATGCTGATAACCTGTGTTGCCAGAATGGTCATCTGCCCCAGGGTATCAGATTGGGAGAGTCAAGTTCTGGGCTGATCAAGCATTTTGAGAACATATTTATACAGAAAGAGAGAGAATTTCCTTACTTTCCATAGACTCTGAATGCCCTTCTGAGCCTGAAATGTATTTTTAGAAAGAAAGAAAGAAAGTAAAGTCGCTCAGTCGCATCCAACTCTTTGCGACCCCATGGACTGTAGCCTACCAGGCTCCTCCATCCGTGGAATTTTCTAGGCAAGAGTACTGGAATGGGTTACCATTTCCTTCTCCAGGGAATCTTCCCCACCCAGGGGTTGAACCTGGGTCTCCGGCATCGCGGGCAGATGCTTTACTGTCTGAGCCAAATATCAAAATTATAGTTTATTCCTTATTATAGTTTATTCCTTAGTCTAAGAACCCCTGGGTGGGGAAGATTCCCTGGAGAAGGAAATGGTAACCCATTCCAGTACTCTTGCCTAGAAAATTCCACGGATGGAGGAGCCTGGTAGGCTACAGTCCATGGGGTCGCAAAGAGTTGGATGCGACTGAGCGACTTTACTTCCTTTCTTTCTTTCTTTCTAAAAATACATTTCAGGCTCAGAAGGGCATTCAGAGTCTATGGAAAGTAAGGAAATTCTCTCTCTTTCTGTATAAATATGTTCTCAAAATGCTTGATCAGCCCAGAACTTGACTCTCCCAATCTGATACCCTGGGGCAGATGACCATTCTGGCAACACAGGTTAAGAGGCCAGGGGCGGTGGCCAGGAGGAGCAACCCACGCCCAAGGCCAAAGGTGGCGACGAGAGGAGTTACCCCGCATCCGAGGTCGGGGGCGGCGGCTGGGAGGAGCTACTCCATGCCCCCACACCCGAGGCCAGGGGCACCGACGAGAGGAGTTATTTGGAGCCGTGGCTGTGCGGGCGCAGGAGGGCCTAGAGGAGCTATCCCACATAGAAGGTCAGGAAGGGCGGCGGTGAGGAGATACCCCTCATCCAAGGTAAGGAGCAATGGCTGCACTTTGCTGGAGCAGTCGTGAAGAGATACCCCACGCCCAAGGTAAGAGAAACCCAAGTAAGACGGTAGGTGTTGCAAAGGGCATCAAAGGGCAAACACACTGAAACCATACTCACAGAAAACTAGTCAATCTAATCACACTAGGACCACAGCCTTGTCTAACTCAATGAAACTAAGCCATGCCTGTGGGGCAACCCAAGACGGGCGGGTCATGGTGGAGAGTTTTGACAGAATGTGGTCCACTGGAGAAGGGAATGGCAAACCACTTCAGTATTCTTGCCTTGAGAACCCCATGAACAGTAGGAAAAGGCAAAATGATAGGATACTGAAAGAGGAACTCCCCAGGTCAGTAGGTGCCCAATATGCTACTGGAGATCAGTGGAGAAATAACTCCAGAAAGAATGAAGGGATGGAGCCAAAGCAAAAACAATACCCAACTGTGGATGTGACTGGTGATAGAAGCAAGGTCCGATGCTGTAAAGAGCAAGATTGCATAGGAACCTGGAATGTCAGGTCCATGAATCAAGGCAAATTGGAAGTGGTCAAACAAGAGATGGCAAGAGTGAATGTCGACATTCTAGGAATCAGAGAACTGAAATGGACTGGAATGGGTGAATTTAGCTCAGATGACCATTATATCTACTACTGCAGGCAGGAATCCCTCAGAGGAAATGGAGTGGCCATCATGGTCAACAAAAGAGTCCAAAATGCAGTACTTGGATGCAATCTCAAAAATGACAGAATGATCTCTGTTCGTTTCCAAGGCAAACCATTCAATATCAAAGTAATCCAAGTCTATGCCCCAACCAGTATCGCTGAAGAAGCTGAAGTTGAATGGTTCTATGAAGACCTACAAGACCTTTTAGAACTAACACCCAAAAAAGATGTCCTTTTCATTATAGGGGACTGAAATGCAAAGGTAGGAAGTCAAGAAACACCTGGAGTAACAGGCAAATTTGGCCTTGGAATATGGAATGAAGGAGGGCAAAGACTAATAGAGTTTTGCCAAGAAAATGCACTGGTCATAACAAACACCCTCTTCCAACAACACAAGAGAAGACTCTATACACGGACATCACCAGATGGTCAACACTGAAATCAGATTGATTATATTCTTTGCAGCCAAAGATGGAGAAGATCTATACAGTCAGCAAAAACAAGACCAGGAGCTGACTGTGGCTCAGACCATGAACTCCTTATTGCCAAATTCAGACTTAAATTGAATAAAGTAGGGAAAACCACTAGACCATTCAGGTATGACCTAAATCAAATCCCTTATGATTATACAGTGGAAGTGAGAAATAGATTTAAGGGCCTAGATCTGATAGATAGAGTGCCTGATGAACTATGGAATGAGGTTCATAACATTGTACAGGAGACAGGGATCAAGACCATCCCCATGGAAAAGAAATGCAAAAAAGCAAAATGGCTGTCTGGGGAAGCCTTACAAATAGTTGTGAAAAGAAGAGAAGCGAAAAGCAAAGGAGAAAAGAAAAGATAGAAGCATCTGAATGCAGAGTTCCAAAGAATAGCAAGAAGAGATAAGAAAGCCTTCTTCAGTGATCAATGCAAAGAGATAGAGGAAAACAACAGAATGGGAAAGACTAGGGATCTCTTCAAGAAAATCAGAGATACCAAAGGAACATTTCATGCAAAGATGAGCTCGATAAAGGACAGAAATGGTATGGACCTAACAGAAGCAGAAGATATTAAGAAGAGGTGGCAAGAATACACAGAAGAACTGTACAAAAAAGATCTTCACGACCCAGATAATCATGATGGTGGGATCACTGACCTAGAGCCAGACATCCTGAAATGTGAAGTCAAGTGGGCCTTAGAAAGCATCACTACGAACAAAGCTAGTGGCGGTGATGGAATTCCAGTTGAGCTATTCCAAATCCTGAAAGATGATGCTGTGAAAGTGCTGCACTCAACATTCCAGCAAATTTGGAAAACTCAGCAGTGGCCACAGGACTGGAAAAGGTCAGTTTTCATTCCAATCACAAAGAAAGGCAATGCCAAAGAATGCTCAAACTGTCGCACAATTGCACTCATCTCACATGCTAGTAAAGTAATGCTCAAAATTCTCCAAACCAGGCTTCAGCAATATGTGAACCATGAACTTCCTGATGTTCAAGCTGGTTTTCGAAAAGGCAGAGGAACCAGAGATGAAATTGCCAACATTTGCTGGATCATGGAAAAAGCAAGAGAGTTCCAGAGAAACATCTATATCTGCTTTATTGACTATGCCAAAGCCTTTGACTGTGTGGATCACAATAAACTGTGGAAAATTCTGAAAGAGATGGGACTACCAGACCACCTGATCTGCCTCTTGGGAAATTTGTATGCAGGTCAGGAAGCAACAGTTAGAACTGGACATGAAAAACAGACTGGTTCCAAATAGGAAAAGGAGTTCGTCAAGGCTGTATATTGTCACCCTGTTTATTTAACTTATATGCAGAGTACATCATGAGAAATGCTGGACTGGAAGAAACACAAGCTGGAATCAAGATTGCTGGGAGAAATGTCAATAACCTCAGATATGCAGATGACACCACCCTTATGGCAGAAAGTGAAGAGGAACTCAAAAGTTCCTCTTTTGGTGGAACCTCACTTTTTGATGAAAGTGAAAGTGGAGAGTGAGAAATTGGCTTAAAGCTCAACATTCAGAAAACGAAGATCATGGCATCCGGTCCCACCACTTCATGGGAAATAGATGGGAAAACAGTGGAAACAGTGTCAGACTTTATTTTTCTGGGCTCCAAAATCACTGCAGATGATGACTGCAGCCATGAAATTAAAAGACGCTTACTCCTTGGAAGGAAAGTTATGACCATCCTAGATAGCATATTTAAAAGCAGAGACATTACTTTGCCAACAAAGGTCCGTCTAGTCAAGGCTATGGTTTTTCTAGTGGTCATGTATGGATGTAAGAGTTGGACTGTGAAGAAGGCTGAGCGCTGAAGAATTGATGCTTTTGAACTGTGGTGTTGGAGAAGACTCTTGAGAGTCCCTTGGACTGCAAGGAGATCCAACCAGTGCATTCTGAAGATCAGCCCTGGGATTTCCTCGGAAGGAATGATGCTAAAGCTGAAACTCCAGTACTTTGGCCACCTCATGCGAAGAGTTGACTCATTGGAAAAGACTCTGATGCTGGGAGGGCTTGGGGGCAGGAGGAGAAGGGGACGACAGAGGATGAGATGGCTGGATGGCATCACGGACTTGATGGACGTGAGTTTGAGTGAACTCCGGGAGTCGCTGATGGACAGGGAGGCCTGGTGTGCTGCGATTCATGGGGTCGCAAAGAGTCAGACACGACTGAGAGACTGAACTGAACTGAACTGTTGTCTCACTAGTCCACCTACTTACAAGGAATTCTGGGAAAGCGGCACTGGAAAAAGATGTAGAAATAGGTATTGAGTGAATCAACCTACAGTACAGGTCCTCTACATATGAATGAGTTCCATTCCCAGAGTGCATTCATAGGTCCAATCTGCTTGTAAGCTCAACAGAGTTAGAGTTAGCCTACGTACCCAACCACCACAATCGCCTATATAATAGTGTGCTGTAATAGGTTTATAATACTTTTCACACAAATAATACATAAACAAACACAAAAACAAAATATTTTAAATCCTACAGTAAAGTACCTTGCAAAGTATAGTGCAGTACAGCTGCTGGCATACTGGGGCTGGCATTGAGTGAGTAGGCAAGAAGAGCTATTGATTGGAGGAGGTGGGGTATGGCAGAGCTGAAGGATCAGCAGCAATAGGAGATGGAGAGCAAGCTACGATTTCACTCACGCCTGATGCTGATGGAACACACATTAGCATATTTGAAATTTTGCAACTTGAATGTTCATATGTAGGGGACTCACTGTATTTAATAATTTCATCATCTTTAAGACTCCAATGGAAGTGACACGTACTGTGTAAAATATTACCTGATTAGCCCTGTGGATATCGGTCTATGGATGCAGGTCTTAGCTCTGTGCATGTACAGCATGTGTCATATTATACTGTAATTCTCCATCTTGTAGGTGCCCATTGCCATGGTCCTTACCCTCATATCTCCCAACTAAATCATGATCTTCTTAATTACAGCCAACATTAGATCCATCTATGGATCTGTGATCTCAGTGCCTGGCACAGTGAAAACTGTGCATATACTTTCAAAACTGTGTATATACTTTCAATAGTATACAGTATATTGAAAGTACAATTGAATACTGGATGATAAGTATCTGAGTTCTAAATACAGCTATTTATTATTACTATCTTGATTGTTCAGAGCTAGAAAATACTGTAACTTAAACTGAAGCAGTACATAAATGATTTGACACTATAGTTTGCTATTGGCCTTTCTGAACCCTCAGTTTAGTGCTGATGTGATATTTTGGCAGGTTCCAGTATTTCTTTTTTTTCTCCATTTGGTATTTGACTTCCCTTTTTCTGTTTTCATTACAGCTGCTCTTTTCTTACTGATCCACCTACTCTTTCCAGCCTGTAGGAATCATACGCAAATCTGGCATCACTGTGATATAAGAACCATCACATCTATGGCTTCTCCACTACTTTTGTTTGATTGGTATATGAGTTTCTGAATGTTTCTGCTATAACTAAATGTTTGGAGGGGCTTCCCTGGTAACTCAGCTGGTAAAGAGTCCACCTGCAGGGCAGGAGACAGGGAAATGAGTGAGCGTTTCTAGAAAGAAAAGGAGGAAGAAAGGAATGCTCTGCTAAGTCGCTTCAGTCGTGTCCGACTCTGTGCGACCCCATAGACGGCAGCCCACCAGGCTACCCCGTCCCTGGGATTCTCCAGGCAAGAATACTGGAGTGGGTTGCCATTTCCTTCTCCAATGCATGAAAATGAAAAGTGAAGTCGCTCAGTCATGTCCGACTCTTCGCGACCCCATGAACTGCAGCCCACCAGGCTCCTCCATCCATGGGATTCTCCAGGCAAGAGTACTGGAGTGGTGTGCCATTGTCTTCTCCGGAAGAAAGGAATAGATATTTTTAACCAGAGATTTGCAAATCTGATATTCTTTTCAATCCTATATTCCATGTAATTTATATTTCTGTATTCAGCCTGCCAAATGCAACTCCCTGGAGCATTGTCATTGTAAAAAGGGGAAACTGTCGTCTAATGTCTTAAAACATGTGTACCTATGTTTCATCCCTTTTAATATCAACATGACTTACAAGGAAAGTGTCAGGTACTTCACTCTCTGTTTTAGGCTTCAGTCAATTTAATATCTTATTCAAGAATATTCATTGCACTTGTCTTTTTATTAGTACAGTGTTGTTAAAATGAGTGACTATTTAGAATATTCATTTAAAAATATTGGTAAAGCTCAAAATCTTCTAGAGAAATAAAATAGTAAAGTGTATTGTCAAAAGTTACATGAATAAAGCATTAAAATAAGTTATTTTATGTTAATAATCACATACTCTACTTGTTCAGGTTCTTAAGAAAACCCTGACTAATACAGTCTCAACATGAAATTGTATAGGATCCTCTTTGTAAACAAGAAGTCTTGAATTTTCTATTGGGCTGACATATCCATGGAACCCTTTCCCACAAGTACTGACAAGGTTGTTATCATCTAATCATTTAAGTCTCTCCCCAAATATCATGTCCTTCAAAATGCTATTTCAGATTATCTTCAAATATTCTTCCCTACACCAGTTGCACTCTATTTCATTATTCTGTTTTATTTTCTTTGTAAAACCTATCCAAATGCAATCAAAAGAGAAAGAAAAACATGCTATGTCTGTTTTGCAACTTCCTTCTCTCTTGCCAGCCTCACCACAGGGTCTATAAACACTTGCTTTCCCAGACTCTCTTAGAGCTTGAACAAGTCCCTGTGACTCAGTTCTGTTCAATAAGGGGAAGAGTGCTGCGGGTTCCTGGGAAAGGTATTTAATTTCCTGTTAAAAGGGAAAGTAACACAAAACGAGTTTTCTTGATCTCAGATGAGATTCCTGGAGCTGCGCCATCCATTTTAAAAAACTTGAGGGTAAACAAAGCATAAGAACTAAAAACAATCACATTAAGAACAATGGTTTGAAAAGAGAAAAAGTACTGGGTACCTGTTTTGTTACCTGACCCTACCTGATTGCTGCTTTTTCTCTGAATTCTTTGTTCTATAAACACTGATCATCTTTGCAGTTTAATTCACTGCTGTCTGGGTATTCTGTTATGTGTGGCCAAAGGTAACTCTCAAAGAAATGTGAAGTGATCTTCTTTATTCATTTACTTACATGATCCTTGTTTCTAGTCTACTGCTTAAAATGTAAGCTGTGCTAAAATAAAGATCATGTTTACTTCCATGTGGGTTCTTCTATTTTTGTAGTAAGATCTGGTGCATGGGTAACATTCAGTGAATGTATGTTGATCCATGGATGACAAGTGAATGTAAATGATTAGCTTAATGCTGCTTTGCATACTCTTGGAGCACAAATGGGGTGATCAGGGTGGATGCTGGACCTGGGATATTATAAGAATCCGCACACTGAGCGTGCTAGGAACTCATCTCTTAAAAGTAAAAATCTTAACCTGTCTATTCTAGTAAATGGTTTCTACATATTTGGCCAGGAAGAAAGCTATTTTTCCAGACCTATCATTTAAAAAATCTGAGAACTGCCTGAGTTTTGACCAAAGAGCCATTGTCTATTAAGTTGAAAGTATCATAGATTTTTCTAGCACTTAGGCATGTTAATTTTAGCGATTTCGTATTTCTTCACATTAGTGGAAATTCTTTCATTTAAACTTGTTGTTGTTTAGTCACTAGGTTGTGTCTGACTCTTTGTGACCCTATGAATTATAACCCACCAGGCTCCTCCGTTCATAGGATTTCCCAGGCAAGAATGTTAGAGTGGGTTGCCATTTCCTTCTCCAGGAGATCTTCTCTATTCAGGGATCAAACTCGCATCTCCTGCATTGGTAGGCAGATTCTTTACTGCTGAACCAGCTGAGAAGCCCTTTCACTTAGGCTAATGCTGTTCAATAGAAATATTATGTAAGTCATATATATAATTTTACATTTAAAAAATGAAAAGCGGGAACTTTGTACTACATTTTATTTAACCCAATATATTCAAAATATCATTTTATCATGTTATATTGGTAAACATGTGATCAACAGAAAATCATTCAAGTTGCTTATAACCCAGGCAGTTCTGTGCAGTACTCTGTGGTGGCCTAGAAAGGAAGGACTAAGGGGTTGGAGGAAGACTCAAGAGAGAGGGTAATATATGTATACTACGTCTGATTCATGTTGTTTAATGGCAAAAACCAACACAATATTGTAAAGCAATTATCCTCCAGATAAAAATAACTTTTTTTTTAGAAAGGATATTTAACAATGTTTGGACTCAGTGATTTAGCATGTATTTTGCATTTACAGTACAACTCAACTTGAACTAGTCACGTTTAAGTCACAGATAGCTAGTGGCTTCCATATTGAACAAAGCTGATTAAGATGAATTCACTCCACAAAAGAAGACTCATTCTATTAAGCCCTCCTGACGCACTTTCAGGTTAAGCAAGCATATAAATGTGGTTGGCCTTGTGTTAAGTACTAACAGCACACCGATAGATAAGCCATCCTTACTTCCCCCTACCCTCGCCCCCAAAGGGGTGCACTGCATTGACAAACGAATCACCAAAAAAGTCATTATTGGTGGGAAGATTTGAGAGAATGGCATTGAAACATGTAAAATATCATGTATGAAACGAGTTGCCAGTCCAGGTTCGATGCACGATACTGGATGCTTGGGGCTGGTGCACTGGGACAACCCAGAGGGATGGAATGGGGAGGGAGGAGGGAGGAGGGTTCAGGATGGGGAACACATGTATACCTGTGGTGGATTCATTTTGATATTTGGCAAAACTAATACAATTATGTAAAGTTTAAAAATAAAAAAAATTTAAAAAAAGATCACATATAGGATTGTAAAGGACATATGCATAGGGCACTAGGGGAGCACTTGGGTCGTGGGGGGGTGGTGCTCTGGTTAGGAGGAAGGTGGTTAGGACAGGCTCTTGAAGGCTGAGATGCTGATACTGAGCCTTAGGACTGAGGAGAGCTTATCTTGCTGAAGGAAAGGAATTCCAGGCCAGGCATCATCACTGAGATTCAAATAAAGAGCAGATTCTAAACGTTGAGAGGAATTGAATGTTGAGAGGTAAAGAGTGGCTGGAGAGACAGACAGAGGCCAGGTCATGGGAGACTTTGGATAATTGGACATTCATCCCACAAAATATTTCCCTGCCTCCCGCTTCTGTCTTCCATGTTATTACGCAGAATGCGCCTAACCACTGTTTCACTGGACAAGGCTTCCATTCTCAAGACTCACTACCCCACTTCTTCTCCCATCCTGCCACTGGTCCTGTAAAAAATGCAGACCCTGGCCCCTAACTTGTTCTCATTTTCACTGTCTTAGTTGACTGTCCTTCCTCTCAACATTTTCTGTTTCTGGCTGCTTCTATGATGACAGATTTAAATCTCTATATTCAACCCTGACCCTTTGTCTGCAACATCAGACATGAGGAAAATATAATTAAAATCTTCTTCTAACCCAGAAAACCTCTTCACAAAGGCGGAAGACAAAGAAACAAATTTTCTTACTGACTAAGCATTAAACCTTGAATGTGATATGTGTTACAAGCAATCACCTAAGAGATGGCAGAGACAAAAATAAATATCACCCTTTTATTGTTTTTCCCTTTAAAAAATTTATTGGAGTATAGTTGATTTACAGTGTTGTGTTACTTTCAGGTATACAGCAAAGCGGTTTAGTTACATGCACACACATGTATGTGTATATGTGTGTGTGTGTGTATATATATATATATATATATATATATATACATTTCCTTTTCTGATTTTTTCTGTTATAGGTTGCAGGTTATTACTAGATATTGAATATAGTTTCCTGGGCTATACAATAGATCCTTCTTGGATCTATTCCATACATAGTATGTGCATCTGTTAATCCCAAGCTCCCAATTCATCCCTCCCCCCCATTTCTCTTTTGATAATCATGAATTTGGTAAATCTCACCCTATAATACAGCCAAGCAGATACAACCCATCACATACATACTTTTAAAATAATCTGTAACCAGTTCTCAAGTAAGAGGACTTGAGATCCACCTGTCACACACAATTCATCCTAACTTCACCAGGGTATTGGGGTGACCCTATGTGAGCTAGTTAGCATGAACCATCTCTCTTAATGACAGGATGCAGTTTTGCAGCTCAGAGCAAGTCAGAGCTCACCGAGTTGCAAGTTAGGCTCCTACCTTCCCAATAGAAACTAGGGGGTGGGATGCTGCCCCACTTCATGTTTGCATTTCAGAAGCTTGCAGGTTCAAGAGAAGGACATTTGAGGGTCATAAAGATGACAAAAGATATATATCATTTTCAAAAGAATTTATATACATTTGGACAGATGAGAAAGTACTTACAAGCTTTCTAAGGTAAATGAGAATTAAACTTTCAAATTTTTAATCTGTATTTGTCCTTACACATGCTTCCTCCATGGTATCACTCCTTGGTTATTTCACCATCTCCTCATATTAAAAATATCCATTTTTTATTTGTATTTTTTCCGATTTTATTTATTTTTTTAATTGAAGGATAATTGCTTATAGAATTTTATTGTTTTCTGCCAAATAACAACATGAATTATCCATGGGTATACATATATACCCCTCCTCTTGATATTTTTATTTCTAAATCAGGTTTAATTTCATATCTCCTGTCTAAACTGATGTCTTCATTTCTGCCAATGCTTTTTCTTATTTCCCAGTACCCAAGCTTTCTTTCCATCTGCCACTAAATTGTCAGCTGTCCTCTCCAATTTTGTCCCTTTTTTATTACACAGCCCCCTTCCCCACTGCACACCTAGACTATGGCCTGGGTGTTTCACTTACATTTCATTTTACTCTCTATGCTTCTGCTCCCCCAGCTGATCTTCACAATCATCTAGCCTTTCTTGTTCAAAATCTGCCATTGTTTTTTGAGAGCTATAAGAAAAAGGTCATCACTACTTTGATGTTATCTTATTCAGCTAACTTGGTCTTTCTGTATATTTCACTCCAAATTAAGTCCTCAGCTCAAGTCCAGGTCTTCCCTTCTACTGGTCAAACACCCTGAGCTTGTGAACTTCAGGTTTTTAATCCAAACACACTCTATTTCCTCATTTTCTTTTCACTTCTTTAAACACCCACTCTATCTATCCAGCACTGCCATGACAGCATCTATCCTGATCTATTCTAATTAACTTGCTTATATTTTCCACTTCTACTCATGTTCCATACAACGTGATGCCTGAGACATCACTCCATTGTCTCGGGTCCATCTGGGTTCTACAAGGCTCTCTGCAAAGCTTATCTTAACTCATTTTATAACCTCTAGAAGACGACTATAAAAATAAGTATTCTGCATTTTAGTGTGCTGTGTGTTTCCATACCAAACTAATACAAACACCCTTTCCAAAGTTCTATATTTATAAATAATATACCTCATGGACAGTTTAAGTCCACAGAATTGAATGGCTATTTTTATGGAATCGCCTCCATTAACTTTCTAATAAATCACTTATAATCCTGATATGCCTACATAAAATTATATTCCTGATTTTAGTATTTACATCAGGCAAAAAACTCTTAACTCTGCAAACAGTTACTTAGCCTAGTCAATAGCAAAGACAAATTCCCTTCCTGGACTTTGTGATTTAATCTAAAATACTGAACTTCTTAATTCTTTGGAAACCCATATAAAGAAAGTATTTCTTCTTTCTATAATGCACTGAGAATGTAAAATACTCTTCAGTTTATATAGAGGAGCATAGTGTCTTGAATATTCATGCAGTTTAAGTAAAATAATGAGTAAATGAATCTTAAATCACATTAACATACCATATATAGAAAAGGCAAGGGGCATGTATCAATATTACTCTTCTAATTGTCCTTTGTGGAGAAGGAAATGGCAATGCACTCGAGTGTTCTTGCCTGGAGAATCCCAGGGACGGGGGAGCCTGGTGGGCTGCTGTCTGTGGGGTCACACAGAGTTGGACACGACTGAAGTGACTTAACAGCAGCAGCAGCAGCAATTGTCCTTTGACTAGTAAAGTATTTGGTATAAAATGTGTTAAATTATTTCCTTTTTGAAAGAGTAAAAACTGATTGATTTTTAAGATTCAGCTCCTCAACACAGACCTCCCTTTACCAACCATCCAAACCAATAACCATCTCTTCTTCATACCATAATATTTATATTTGGCATTTGCTATCACTCTGTATTATAGAGGTGCTAAATCAATGAACTTCAAAATAAGTGCAGAAATTCCCCATTTAAAAAACTAAACACAATCCTTGTCTATTTTTCACTCTGATTATGGCAGTTCAAGGTTTTAAAGCCAAGCCACCTTTCAATGTCAAAGGAATAAGATGACTTGTCATATTCTAAACTGCCTATGAGTCCAGCTGCTTCAAGCAGCTGTTAAGAGAAGCTTCAGAAATGTTCATTTCTGACAGATTTGTGTGAATTTCTTCCTTGGGAATTGAAAATGCTCCAATGAAGACCAGAGTTTAAAAGGTAGCTGAATAAATGTCAAAGATCAGCCTTGGAGAAACAAGAAAGCAAGAGAAGTCAGAACTGCTCCTGTCAGTCTGCAGTGCGTTTCATTTGATAATCACTGCGGCTGCCTTGTGGAGATGCTTATCTTACCCTTCAAGTGGAGATACATCCCACAAGCAAACAATTATTAGGAGAGAAAGTGGGTTTAGACCGCACAGGAAATTCTACGCCAACAGCCCCCAGAGAGGGCATTGTTCTGTAAGAACATGTTCAATTTGTTTCTTGTTTGATCTGTGAGTATATTCTTTGTCTTAGGGATATAAAATTAATTGAATATCAGAAGCATTTTCCAATGTAAGGAAACAACATCTAAAAAAGATACAAAATAAGCCATATACAGCGCTCACTTATGTTCTTGGAACTTGTAATAAATGTTGCTGAAAGGAAGATAACTCACTAGGACGTAAAACTGAAAAGTAAATTTTCAAAAGCTTTGAATGGATTCCATTCCAGTTATAAGCTGAAGCAAAGCCTTCCCCATGAGCACAGGAAAATACTCATTTAATCTGAGTCACTCAAGACCACCTGTCAGGGATGCCATAAAGGGACTCATTTGAATAATAATGCACAGAAAAGCCATGGAAGGTAATCAACAGGTATATTTTGGAAAACTAGACTGAATTTACAATCTCTTACAGTTTTCCAAGAAAACAGCAATGACTTCAAGCATCTAGGCAAAATGGCACTGCCCATCAAAGTGCTTGAGAGCTTTTAAATATTCACACTTTGTGCCAGAGTCCAGCTCAATGATGAACAAAATATATAATATTTATTGCTTCTTTTATGTATTGAGGGCCAGTCATGCTGGTCAGTGGGGAAATAAAGCACAAGTAACATATCATCACGGAGAAGGCAATGGCACCCCACTCCAGTACTCTCGCCTGGAAAAATCCCATGGACGGAGGAGCCTGGTGGGCTGCAGTCCATGGGGTCGCTAAGAGTCGGACACGACTGAGCGACTTCACTTTAACTTTTCACTTTCATGCATTGGAGAAGGAAATGGCAACCCACTCCAGTGTTCTTGCCTGGAGAATCCCAGGGATCAGGGAGCCTGATGGGCTGCCATCTATGGGGTCGCACAGAGTCGGACACGACTGAACCGACATAGCAGCAGCAGCATCAACATATCATCATACAGTAAGAAGAGGGAACAAGAACTAGGAAGATTTGAAACACCACATGATGATTTATGGAATGTGAAATGACCCATGAATGCATCGGGGCGGATTCTGTGTTCTTTGAGAAACAAGAGTACAGATGGGGACTTCCCTGGTGGTGCAGTGATTAGGACTGTGCTTTCCAATGTGGGGGCTTTCCTGATAGCTCAGTTGGTAAAGAATCCACCTGCAGTGCTGGAGACCCAGGTTCGATTCCTAGGTCAGGAAGATCCACTGGAGAAGGGATAGGTTACATACTCCAGTATTCTTGGGCTTCCCTTGTGGCTCAGCTGATGAAGAATCTGCCTGCAATGCAGGGAGGCCAGGGTTTGATCCCTGAGTTGGGAAGATCCCCTGGAGAAGGGAAAGGCTACCCACCCGAGTATTCTGGACTGGAGAATTCCATGGACTATGAGTCGGACACGACTGAGCAACTTGCACTTTCACTTTCCATTGCAGAGGGTGTAGATTCAATCCTTGGTCGGCAAGATAAGATCCCTCATACCTCACAGCCAAAAAAACCAAAACATAAACAGAAGCAATGTTGTAACAAATCCAATAAAGATTTTAGAAATGGCCCACATCCAAAAAAAAAAATCTTTAAAAAGAAAACAAATGGCATTTGACCTAGTTAAGCCTTATAGAGTGACTAAGATTTTGAGAGATGAAAAAATGAGATAACTATTCCAGGGAGAGATAAAATAGGACAAAAAGCACAGAGCACTGAAGTACGTGAATCAGGAAGATGTGTTTTTGGTAAATGACAGGAGCAGAGAGAAGTAAGAATAGTGCTGGGAGGCGAGGCTGAAAGGCAGTTTGGGGCAGACTGATCATTGAAGTTTAATTAAGCAATTGTCAGACAAGGCAGGAGGTGTGGAATAGAAACATAGTTTGAATGTGGTTAGGTCCCCCTGATTTGTAGGTACAGATGATATTGTATTAGCATCAAAACTCAAACTTAGGTCTCTGGCATCTCTTCTGGAGTAACTTCAGGATCATCATCCTACTTGGTCTGTAAACAGTTCTGGAGTCCAGAGGACGTGTCCAGAAAACTGGACAGCCACAGGTAAAACACTAAGATTAGAATGTTTCCTTACACCATATACAAAAATAAACAAAAAATGGATTAAAGACTTAAGTCCTTATAATCAGAGTGGGATTTTGACCAAGACATTCTTATCTTAAATGATGTACTGTGCATTAGGAAAAGGATTTAACTGCACTGTACTTACAAATTGGGATTAAAAATAGAAAAAAAAAATGTGAATAATCATGAATTTTGATCCTGAATGATCAAAAATTCAACCAATAATTTTAACAACTTTGGAAAAGATAAGTTTCCTTGGGATTTTGCCTCTATCTCTGGATGGAACATTAAGCCTTCAGACTCATGTCTAAAACAAAGCCACATTCTGAGGCAGGGATGAGCAGCAGACTTTTCCACAAAGGGCCAGTAAGCAAATAGTTTTCGATTTTATGGGCCACAGAGTCTCTATCACACTAGCCAGTGTTGCTGTTGAGGGAAAAAATAGCCATAAAGAGTACATTGCTTTGCTTAGAGTCTTTCCAGTTGATTGTTAAACATTTTTAAAGGAATCCAACAGCTCTATTTTCCTTTTTGTGTCCTTATAATCCACAGTTGCATTTTTCACTACTTCGCTGAAGCTCTCAGACATTAGACTGGATCATAAAGGGAAACAGAAACTTCTTTAATAGAAACCACAAGTGTGCCAAGAATTATGGAGTCACTGAACTTCTGGGAATCCATCAATCTGTGGTTCTTCTTAAGGCCACCTTATATATGTCACCAATATCTTTCAAAAGACCATTAACGATCACAGGAAATTCGGGTCACTACAAATGAATGAAAAGGCCACAGAGAACTAGAAACACAGCGGTGAGAGTTACTGCCTGCCTCCCAGATATAATCACCTCTTTGCAGCCACTGCCTAGACTTCTCTGACATCAGAGACTAAGGTCTCTGTAAATAGAGTCCTGGAAATGAACTAATACTCTTTAAGAAATGTTTAGTTCAGAGGAAAACTGGGATGTAGATATCGTACATGTACTTGAAGTCTGTGGTTTCTTTTTAGTTTTTAGACTCTCTTTTAAAATTAAAGGATAACTGATTTACAGTTCAGTTCAGTTGCTCAGTCATATCCAACTCTTTGTGAGCCCATGGACTGCAGCAAACCAGGCTTCCCTGTCCGTCACCAACTCCCAGAGCCTACTCAAACTCATTTTCATTGCGATGGGGATGCCACACAGACTTCTCATCCTCTGTCATCCCCTTCTCCTCCTGCCTTCAAATCTTTCCCAGCCTCAGAGTCTTTTCAAATGAGTTGGTTGTTCGCGTTAGGTGGCCAAGTATTGGAGTTCCAGCTTCAGCATCAGTCCTTCCAACGAATATTCAGGACTGATTTCCTTTAGGATTGACTGGTTGGATCTCCTTGCAGTCCAAGGGACTCTCAAGAGTCTTCTCCAACACCACAGTTTAAAAGCATCAATTCTTCAGTGCTCAGCTTTCTTTATAGTCCAACTCTCACATCCATACATGACTACTGGAAAAACCATAGCTTTGACTAGATGGACCTTTGTTGGTAAAGTAATGTCTCTGCTTTTTAATATGCTGTCTAGGTTGGTCATAGCTTTTCTTTCAAAGAGCAAGTGTCTTTTAATTTCATGGCTGCAGTCCCCATCTGCAGTGATTTTGGAGTCCCCAAAATAAAGTCTGCTGCTGTTTCCACTGTTTCCCCATCTATTTCCCATGAAATGATGGGACCAGATGCCATGGTGTTAGTTTTCTGAATGTTGAGTTTTAAGCCAACTTTTTCACTCTTTCACTTTCATCAAGAGGAGCTTTAGTTCTTCTTCACTTTCTGCCATAAGGGTGATGTCATCTACATATCTGAGGTTATTGATATTTCTCCTGGCAATCTTGATTCCAGCTTGTTCTTCATCCAGCCTGGCATTTCGCATGATGTACTCTGCATATAAGTTAAATAAACAGGGTGACAATATGCAGCCCTGATATACTCCTTTCCCAATTTGGAACCAATCTGTTGTTTCATGTCCAGTTCCAACTGTTGCTTCTTGACCTGCATACAGATTTCTCAGGAAGCAGCTCAGGTGGTCTGGTCTTCCCATCTCTTTAAGAATTTTCCACAGTTTGTTGTGATCCACACAGTCAAAGGCTTTGGTGTAGTCAATAAAGCAAAAGTAGATGCTTTTTTCTGGAACTCTCTTGCTTTTTGATGATCCAATGGATTTTGGCAATGTTGTGCTAATTGACTCTTGCGACCTCATGGGCTGTAGCCCACCAGACTCTATCCATGTGATTTCCCAGGCAAGAATACTGGAGTAGGTTGCCATTTCCTCCTCCAGGGATCTTCTTGACCCAGGGATTAAACCTGCATCTCCTGCATTGCAGGTGGGTTCTTTACTGCTGAGCCACCAGGGAAGCCCTACATATATATGTGTATTCCTTTTAAAAAGAATATATATATATATTCCTTTAAAATTATTTTTATATATATATATATGTTACATTTCCTTTAAGATTTTTTATTTATTTACTTAGCTGCATCAGGGCTTTGTTGCTGTGTGTGAGCTTTCTCTCGCTGTGGTGTGCAGAGTTCTCATGGCGGTGGCCGCTCTTGTTGTGGAGCACAGGCATTAGGGCACATGAGCTCAGTACTTTTGGCTCACGGGCTAAGTTGTGCAGTGGCATGTGAGATCTTCCTGGACCAGGGATCAAACCCATGTCCTCTGCATTGGCAGGGGGATTCTTAACCCCTGGACCAGGAGAGTTCTCTTGTTTAATATATTATTTTTCATTATTGTTTATTCAGGACACTGAATACAGTCCCCAGTTCTGTTCAGTAGGACACTGTTTTTCTATCCATCCTGTATATAATAGCTTGCGTCTGCTCATCCCAAACCCCCAGTCCTGTCCTCCCCCACCTCACCTCCCCATCGGTTCTCTGTGCCTATGAGTCGGTTTCTGTTTCATAGATAGGTTCATTTGTGTCATACTCTAGATTTCACACATGGAGGCTTTTTTTGTAAGAGAAATTTCTAGTGTCTTTCTAGCCCTTGTTAAAAATATCTCTCAAGATGTAATTTACACCTCAAAGCAAATGTAGAGCTGAGATACTACAGGTGATCTAATCTAACCAACACACTGTCCGTGTGAGTACACTGAGTCTTGGGCCTGCTAACGGACCAAAAAAATTTCCTGAATCTCTTCACAGTTAAGTGAAGGAGGACTCTTTAATACTCAGTTAAACGACTGCTAGTATTGATTTTTTTTTTTTTTTTTTTTTTTTTGCACTTTGTTGTGATGCCTGTGAATGAAGCAATACAAAGAAAGCCTGAGATTCTCTGGGACGATTCATGCCCTTCAGGGTTAAGTACTGTCCTCGAGTTGGGGACACAGTAGCAGGTAGAATAAAGCCCCTTCCCTGAGGACCGTACACAGACAATATAAACCAACGTGGTGCCCACCACACGCCAGGCGTGCTGTGCTGTAAGTCACTTGCTGCTGCTACCTGCTGCTAAGTCACTTCAGTCGTGTCCGACTCTGTGAGACCCCATAGACGGCAGCCCACCAGGCTCCCCCATCCCTGGGATTCTCCAGGCAAGAACACCGGAGTGGGTTGCCATTTCCTTCTCTAATGCATGAAAGGGAAAAGTGAAAGTGAAGTCGCTCAGTCATGTCTGACTCTTAGTGACCCCATAGACTGCAGCCTACCAGGCTCCTCCACCCATGGGATTTTCCAGGCAAGAGTACTGGAGTGGGTGCCATTGCCTTTCTCAGCAAAAAGAGCTATGCATGGACACTTTTCCAGTTTGAAAGAAAGCAAGCCAAAGAAATGGAAAAAGTCATTCTAAAATGGAAAATATATGAGTTCTGAAAGGAAGTATATAAAATAATTGGCTTTTCTTTTTTTTTTTAATAACCAATAATTATTTTATTTTATTTTTTTTTTAATTTTATTTTATTTTTAAACTTTACATAATTGTATTAATTTTGCCAAATATCAAAATGAATCCGCCACAGGTATACATGTGTGCCCCACCCTGAACCCTCTTCCTTCCTCCCTCCCCATACCATCCCTCTGGGTCGTCCCAGTGCACCAGCCCCAAGCATCCAGTATCGTGTATCGAACCTGGACTGGCAACTCGTTTCATACATGATATTTTACATGTTTCAATGCCATTCTCCCAAATCTTCCCACCCTCTCCCTCTCCCACAGAGTCCATAAGACTGTTCTATACATCAGTGTCTCTTTTGCTGTCTCGTACACAGGGTTATTGTTACCATCTTTCTAAATTCCATATATATGCGTTAGTATACTGTATTGGTGTTTTTCTTTCTGGTTTACTTCACTCTGTATAATAGGCTCCAGTTTCATCCACCTCATTAGAACTGATTCAAATGTATTCTTTTTAATGGCTGAGTAATACTCCATTGTGTATATGTACCACAGCTTTCTTACCCATTCATCTGCTGATGGACATCTAGGTTGCTTCCATATCCTGACTATTATAAACAGTGCTGCGATGAACATTGGGGTACACGTGTCTCTTTCCCTTCTGGTTTCCTCAGTGTGTATGCCCAGCAGTGGGATTGCTGGATCATAAGGCAGTTCTATTTCCAGTTTTTTAAGGAATCTCCACACTGTTCTCCATAGTGGCTGTACCAGTTTGAATTCCCACCAACAGTGGAAGAGGGTTCCCTTTTCTCCACACCCTCTCCAGCATTTATTGCTTGTAGACTTTTGGATCACAGCCATTCTGACTGGTGTGAAATGGTACCTCATAGTGGTTTTGATTTGCATTTCTCTGATAATGAGTGATGTTGAGCATCTTTTCATGTGTTTGTTAGCCATCTGTATGTCTTCTTTGGAGAAATGTCTATTTAGTTCTTTGGCCCATTTTTTGATTGGGTCATTTATTTTTCTGGAGTTGAGCTGTAGGAGTTGCTTCTATATTTTTGAGATTAGTTGTTTGTCAGTTGCTTCATTTGCTATTATTTTCTCCCATTCTGAAGGCTGTCTTTTCACCTTGCTAATAGTTTCCTTTGATGTGCAGAAGCTTTTAAGGTTAATTAGGTCCTATTTGTTTATTTTTGCTTTTATTTCCAATATTCTGGGAGGTGGGTCATAGAGGATCCTGCTGTGATGTATGTCAGAGAGTGTTTTGCCTATGTTCTCCTCTAGGAGTTTTATAGTTTCTGGTCTTATGTTTAGATCTTTAATCCATTTTGAGTTTATTTTTGTGTATGGTGTTAGAAAGTGTTCTAGTTTCATTCTTTTACAAGTGGTTGACCAGATTTCCCAGCACCACTTGTTAAAGAGATTGTCTTTAATCCATTGTATATTCTTGCCTCCTTTGTCAAAGATCAGGTGTCCATATGTGCATGGATTTATCTCTGGGCTTTCTATTTTGTTCCATTGATCTATATTTCTGTCTTTGTGCCAGTACCATACTGTCTTGATAACTGTGGCTTTGTAGTAGAGCCTGAAGTCAGGTAGGTTGGTTTTTCAAAGAAACTTAGAGATCTGTAGTCCTGCACCTTTTTAACTCAATACTTTTAAGAGTTGAGGCGGGTGGGGGAACTTGAGGTTTTCATTTTGCCATTCTTCCTTTGATTATCCTCAGAAGTTTCAAGCATAGTCTTTCCTCCACAAATTCACCACTGCCCTGTAATAAAGTTTGTGATGTTTTTAACAACAAAAATTGCTCATTCATCAAAAGTACATGTTTTACTCATCATATTAATTTTACACATGAATGATTTTAAGAAGCCTAGGAGGATGGATTTGGGGAAACTTCTTATTTCAGTGCAGTGGGCTATTCTCTACCTAGGAGGGAAGAGATGCTTGATGGCACTGTGTATTATTTCTCCAAATACCCAATGATATTACTGATTGTTCTAAAATTGTACATATACCATATTCTCTCAAAAAGTGTGATTGGAAATTATAATAAAAGTCTATCTGAGATGGTGAGCAATTTTCTACAGTTTCCAAAACACCTGAAATGCAAGTTCCTCCTCCCATCTTTTAAAGTAGATCTGGTTTTTTCAACAAAAGGATAAATTTGCTAAATAGTCATCATGCTCTTCAGCCTTGGTGTTAGCTTCAGCGCTGTAAAAAGCTGTGAGAGACCAAATGTATGTAGAGTATCTAGATTTCTTAGGAAAATATTGTACAATTCTATCTTAGGATGTTTATATATTTGACATTCAATTGACAATATTTTACTAAGTCAAAGGACAAATATAGCAGTGCTTGAGGAAATACTAGAATTTCTACAACATTAGTGTTTCAGTGAATAAAATATTTCTGAAAGAATTTAAGCACTGCATGAATTTGAAATACCATAATAAATGGACTTCTGTCAGAGTAGTAGTTTAAGCTAATTAGAGGTTTTAGCAATAGACTCCCCTCTTGTACTCTGAACTCAGCCTCCAGACTGATAATCAGATCAGACTATTATATCAATAGACTTGTTCTGAATAATCATTATTTTTGAGACGCGAAAGAACCTAAAGCAAATCCAGACAAAACTCACGGTTCTGAGAATGAACCTCTTCAGTCGGCTCAGGAAGCAACAGCCATCTAACCATTTAAATAACTCCTTCCTGCATCCTTCCTTGCTGGAAAATTTTGTAAACCGTTAAGAACTTGTCTCACTCAGTTTTATGAGACAAAACTAACTCTGAAAACTAAGAGATCATAGCAGCAGTTTACCAATTTTAAATATATGTAATATATATTCCAACACTTTCAGAAATGGAAATGCAGTAAAATGGAAAAGTAAGAAATACTGACTCTTGTCAGTCAGCCGTTTCTATCTGAGGTGACCCACAGATGTGCTTAGTGACACATTTCTCTGTCTGGCCACTTTGCGAAGTTACGTATATTTGCTGCTCGCAAACACCTTTTGAAGTTCCAGGGGGGCATTGCTCTTTTTGTTGTCATTTGTTTGTTTTTATTATTGCTTTTTCTGCACTGTTCTTCTTTTTTTTTTTTTTTCTGCTAATTAATACAATTTTTTTCCTGTTTCTTTACTTGCCATTTCTTTCTCCTATTTCTCTACAAAGTTAAATTTTGACTCTTCTTATTGTTCCCTCTTTCTTGGAGAGGTCATGAAATTTTACCTATCTTTTTCAATAAAAGGTAATTTTAAGAGTTGGGGAGGACTGATTTTACAACATATATAGAATTCAAATGTAACATGGATATATTAATCAACAAAATTCATTTACAGTTACTTCTCCAACCATCCACACATCTTCCTGCTAAGGTAGGGTTTGAGAGGATTATTTATTTAGAGTAGCCATTTCTGGCCACAGGAAAATGGGAAGTTGCTTTGATGTTCTTGTCCACGGATTGTCCTCTGAAGCTCCAATTTTCTCATTCTTTTGGGCAATATTTACCCTTAGGTATCTCCAGAGCATAGCAAGCCTCACAGGATGACTCTCATCCAAGATGAATACTGTTTTACTGTTAAACATTGTTGGTAAAGTGGTATCGCCCCTTTGATGTCTGGATTCTTCTTTGGCTCCTACTATTTTAATAAATTATCACATTTCTACTCTCTTCCTCTTGCAACCAACCTCTTCCCCTCATTTTTCATCCAATTATTTATTGATCTATTGGCAAAATTTCCATTAAAAGGTTGCTGTCGTACTGTGCACAAGGGCCATTTTAACTTATCAGTGTAGTAAATAGTCACAGTACAATGTCTTTTAAAACTTATTATTAATAGTTTCATTGTCACCATAACAGGGCTTCCCTGATAGCTCCATTGGTAAAGAATCTGGCTGCAATACAGAAGACCCCAGTTCAATTCCTGGGTCTGGAAGATTGCTGGAGAAGGGATAGGCTACCCACTCTAATATTCTTGGTCTTCCCTTGTGGCTCAGCTGGTAAAGAATCCGCTGCAATGTGGGAGACGTGGGTTTGATCCCTGGGTCGGGAAGATCCTCTGGAGAAGGGAAAGGCTACCCACTCCAGTATTCTGGCCTGGAGAATTCCATGGACTGTCCATGGGGTTGCAAATAGTCAGACAACAATGAGCGACTTTCACTTTCACCAAAACAGACCTATGTGTGTTAGTTTCTATAATTGTTCCTATTCTGTGAATGACTTTAAAATAGCCATATGTCTGAGTCTAACTTGTTTCCTATTTTACATCTAAATTTTCATCAGTCTCCTAGATATTTTGTTTTCTTTTTGAAAAAAAAAAAAAAAAGAAAAGCATGTTCTTGGACATTTGAGTTTCTTCATTTCTAGATTCTTATTCATGTTATTTAACCTTTTGCCCATCCTTCTGTCTTACAAATGCACATTATTATCTGCCGGAGGTTTTTAATGGATGTCTTAAGGCACCATTGTCAACTCTATCTCACTCTGTCCAAAAAGGAATTCTTTTCCCCACAAGCCAGTAGATCCAATTTACTTTCCATTTCCATGATTGGTACCTTCATTTTTATCCCTTCCTGCAGTTCAGGATACTCTTTGCTAATATCACTCAGTTGGCCATAAATTGTCTTTGAAGCATGGCATTTCTTTACTGGTATTAAACATTTACCATTGATAGTTACTGCCTGCAATGGTCAAACAAAATAATTATCTTCATGAAAGTTCTGTGACAATTATCAAGCCTTGTGCAAAGGTATCGCTTCATGCTTAGTCATATCTGACTCCTTGAAACCCCATCGACTGTAGCCTGCCAGGCTCCTCTGTTCATGAGATTCTCCAGGCAAGAACACTGGATTGGGCAGCCCTCTCTTTCTCCAGGGGATCTTCCTGACCCAGGGATCGGTCCCAGTTCTCATGCATTACAGGAGGATTCTTTACCGTCTGAGACATTAAGGAAGCCTGTGCAGAGATATTATATTATTATAAATGTACTTAATTTTTATAGATATTGTCCATAGATGTTATGTTTCTCCAGCTAGAAGTGTGTTCTAAACATAGTAACCTAAAATAGAAGTGTCTTCCCAAGAATATCTGATTAAATATCACACACAAACATTTATAAATAGTTATTGGTTGTGTGAATAATTCAAACTGAAGTGTGGGATAAATAAAGAGAAATTTTTATTTTTGAGAAAAGTTTCCATTCAAATGGTAAAAGGACCATTTGATTTCTTTTTTAAAGTTAATTTTTATTGGATTACAGTTGCACTACAAACTGTAGTTGTACTATTTTCAGCTGTACAGCAAAGCGAATCAGTCATACATATACATCTTTCCCCTATTTTTTGGATTTTCTTCCCATTAAGTCACCATAGAGCATCGAGTAGAGTTCCCTGTGCTCTGTAATAGGCTCTCATTAGTAGCTACTTCATACTTAGTGGTGTGTATGTCAGTCCAGTCTCTGAACCCATCCCACCCTTCTTCCCCTTTGTAGTCCACATGTTAGATCCCTACATCCGTGTCTCTATTTCTGCTTTGCAAATAAGGTCATCTATATCATTTTAACAGATTCCACATATGTGCTTGTTTTTCTCTTTCTGACTTACTTTACTCTGTATGACAGCCTCTAGGTCCATCTATGTCTCTACAGATAACCCAGTTTAATTCCTTTTAATGGATGAGTAATATCCCATTGCATATATGTACAACATCTGTATACATTCCTCTGTTGGTGGACATGTAGTTTCTAAATTGCCATTTCCTTTTATCCGTTGCTGCTGCTAAGTCACTTCAGTCGTGTCCGACTCTGTGCGACCCCATAGACAGCAGCCCACCAGGCTCCCCTGTCCCTGGGATTCTCCAGGCAAGAACACTGGAGTGGGTTGCCATTTCCTTCTTCAATGCAAGAAAGTGAAAAGTGAAAGTGAAGTCGCTCAGTCCTGTCTGACTCCTAGCTACCCCATGGACTGCAGCCCACCAGGCCCCTCTGTCCATGGGATTTTCCAGGCAAGAGTACTGGAGTGGGGTGCCATCCGTTAGGTGGTCTCTAAATAATTAATGTCAAACAATTCTGTAATTGGTTAATATAAATACCTAATAATTCTTTATGCTACTTAATCTCCTCAGAACTGTCTCTTGAATCATTTTATTAGTAGGATTTCTTCATTTATTTCTTGTAATTTAATTGGCTAAATTGCCTTTAGTGGAACTCAATAAGAAATACATTGTATGGAATAATTTGAACAGCAATTTCCATGAATGGACTTCTAGTGTCAATGATGAAATAAATTGTATATGCTGAATATTGAAGAAAGTATTCCTACAGAATAAACATATAAGTAAATTGTTATTGTAAAGAAAAAAATATATTAAATAAACTGAAGGTATATATTAAATAAACTTCAGGGTTTATCTAGGCATTTCAAAATTCATGTTTAGAAAAAATAAACCACAAAAAATATGGTTTTGAAGTCGATCTACCCTTTATTTACTCTTGGGATCTAAATGTGTTCATCACAAGCCATAGGAGTTAGCGGTAAAGCATAAATGCAGGACACTCCAAAAACAATTAGTTCCCTCCCAGCAATATTCATCTCTGTGAGCAAGGTGTAATGACTACGTGCACAGAATTAACTGACCTAGAGAGCTGTGTCTTCTAGGTCATTTGTGGGAAACAGTGACAGTTTTTCTATGACATCAAAACAAAAGTCGAGTAGTGATCCAATTGTAAAACAGTGATTGGTGATTCTCAGAGTCCTTCTTGGGTTTTAGGAAGGCAGACGCACATACAGTATGGTGGCTGAAGAGCTGGACTACGATCTTGGTTGCCTGACTAACCCTTAACTAACACTTCCACTTGTTAGAACAAAGATAATGACTGAGAGAATCATGTTTAGACACCTGCTAAGAAGTAGTAAGAACCCAGCATTTGAATGTCCTCTTAGATATTATGAGCTGCTTTGCCATAAGTGATCTCATTTGAACTGCTCTCTGAGCAACTGGAATAAAACTGAGGACATGATGCCTTATGGAGGTGAGATCACTTTTCCAATGTCACATGGATAGTGTGGAAACGTCAATATTCCTGACCCATGACTGAAAATTCCATGTTTCTTCTGATAACCTCTGCTTCCTAAAGTGAGTGTACACTCAGCAGGGATCATTGATATTCTCTTGACCCAGCTACTCAAATAACTTCTATAATTCCTTGCTTGCTGCAGTTTCCCTGTAATTTGCATATTTTAGTTAATCACATTTTAACTAGACTATGCATTGATTTGTGCATAATCAAACATAATCTTAAACATTTTCTTCACTTCAGCACCCCAGTCATTCTGTCTTTTTTCTTTTTAAAGTAATTTTTATTTTTTTATTTTTTTTAGTTTTCTGAATATGTAGTTTTTTTTATTATAAATTTATTTATCTTAATTGGAGGCTAATTACTTTACAATATTGTACTGGTTTTACCATACATCAACATGAATCCGCCATGGGTATACACGTGTTCCCCATCCTGAACCCCCCTCCCACCTCCCTCCCTGTACCATCCCTCTGTGTCTTTTGATTACCTTACTTCTAACTCATTTATTTATAGTTAGATTCATATTAACAGTTGGAACACTTATGTTGAATACAGCTTCAACCTTTTTCTTTGTCCACAGCCAATAGCATTGACTGATGATACAAATTTATCCAGCATGCTAACTGCTATCCTAATTTGGCATTTCCACCCAACTTCAATTACACAGGTTTAGACACTACCTATTCATTTATGATCTTAAAATAACAATGTTGCAGTCATGGTTGATTTGGACAATATGAGATATAGAGGCATTTTGGAATGAGTACCTTTTTCTAATTCAGGGTTTTTATTCTGTATCTTCTGAGGAGATATTTATCCATATGTTTAATCAATTATAATGCTATCTTATTCTGTTGATTTTGTTCTTGCCTTGTGTTCTTTAATATCAGAGCCTTTTCATTTAGTGGTGTTACATTTTAAATTAAAGTTATTCAGGAGGAATTAGTTTTCATGTCAAATGAACTCTTTTTTTTTTTTTAATGTTCTTTTTCTCCTGCAGTCAGATACTCTGAATACTAATACCATTCTATTGGAAAAATTCTGTAAATGTTTAATAGATGCATTTTACTTCCTATAAACAAAATGGTGTGGTGTTGATTCACTAAATGGTTACACTGTATATATCCATACAATTTGAATTTTTAGAAGAATTTTGATTAGAAATGTCAGAGTTCTTTCAAACTCGGAGTTCCTTATTCTCACTTTGTATTTGACCGTTGCATTATTGATTTGCAGAAAGTTTTCACTTTTGACTCAGTTTCAAAGGATGTGTCAACAGAATAAGGCACTTGTTATATACAAATAAATAATACCAATATTTATTAGAGAATTATCTAGCTTACTTTTAATGTACTAACATTAAAAGAGACGAGAAAGAGAAACAGCAGAGGACACATCACCAAACTGAGTTTTTACTAACATCAAGACTTAAACAGCACTGGGAAGTCCTGTGTAACAGCACATCTGGAGTTCCAATTGGGAAAATAACTCAGCCAGCACCTCTGCTCAGGGGCTCCCACTTATAATCTCAGGACCCAGACTGATATCCTCATCAGCTCAGTTCAGTTCAGTTGCTCAGTCATGTCCGACTCTTTGTGACCCCATGAATTGCAGCACGCCAGGCCTCCCTGTCCATCACCAACTCCTGGAGTTCACTCAAACTCACGTCCATTGAGTCGGTGATACCATCCAGCCATCTCATCCTCTGTCATCTCCTTCTCCTCCTGCCCCCAATCCCTCCCAGCATCAGGGTCTTTTCCAATGAGTCAACTCTTCGCATGAGGTGGCCAAAGTACTGGAGTTTCAGCTTTAGCATCATACCTTCCAAGGAAATCCCAGGGCTGATCTTCAGAATGCACTGGTTGGATCTCCTTGCAGTCCAAGGGACTCTCAAGAGTCTTCTCCAACACCACAGTTCAAAAGCATCAATTCTTCGGTGCTCAGTTTTCTTCACAGTTCAACTCTCAAATCCATACATGACCATTGGAAAAAACATAACCTTGACTGGATGGACCTTTGTTGACAAAGTAATGTCTCTGCTTTTCAATATGCTATCTAGGTTGGTCATAACTTTCCTTCCAAGGAGTAAGCGTCTTTTAATTTCATGGCTGCAGTCACCAACTGCAGTGATTTTGGAGCCCAGAAAAATAAAGTCTGACACTGTTTCCACTGTTTCCCCTTCTATTTGCCATGAAGTGATGGGACCGGATGCCATGATCTTAGTTTTCTGAATGTTGAGCTTTAAGTCAACTTTTTCACTCTCCTCTCACTTTCATCAAGAGGCTTTTGAGTTCCTCTTCACTTTCTGCCATAAGGGTGGTGTCATCTGCATATCTGAGGTTATTGATATTTCTCCCGGCAATCTTGATTCCGGCTTTTACTTCTTCCAGCCCAGCATTTCTCATGATGTACTCTGCATATAAGTTAAATAAGCAGGGTGACAATATATAGCCTTGACGTACTTCTTTTCCTATTCGGAACCAGTCTGTTGTTCCATGTCCAGTTCTAACTGTTGCTTCCTGACCTGCATACAGATTTCTCAAGAGGCAGGTCAGGTGGTCTGGTCTTCCCATCTCTTTCAGAATTTTCCACAGTTCATTGTGATCCACACAGTCAAAGGCTTTGGCATAGTCAATAAAGCAGAAATAGATGTTTCTCTGGAACTCTCTTCCTTTTTCCATGATCCAGCAGATGTTGGATATCCTCAACAAGCTATGAGCAAATTGCAGCTCTGGTTTCATGTTAATGCTGTTAATTTTATCATGTAAAACTTGGAATGTTGCTAAGCCTGGGGCTTAGTTGGCCGGATCCCCTCCAGGGGCTCAACAATCTCAAAATTCATCCCCTATCTTACCCACGGTGCAGCAAGGCTTGCATTCACAGCAGGCAGTCAGGGCACTCACACACAGTCAGGGCAGTGTCCAGACAGGTTAGAAGCAAGGTCAGAGGCTTGCTCTGCTTTGTCTATGAAGCCTAAACAAGACTGTCTATCTAATTTCCCTTTGTTGTTTTTCAGTTGCTCAGTCATGTTCAACTCTTTGCAACCCCATGGACTGCATCAGGCCAGGCTTCCCTGTCCTTCACCATCTCCCAGAGTTTGTTCAAACTCATGTCCACTGAATTGGTGATGCCATCCATTTCATCTTCTGTCATCCCCTTCTCTTCCTGCCTTCAATCTTTCCCAATGTCGGGGTCTTTGCCAGTGAGTTAGCTCTTTGCACCAGGTGGCCAAAGTATTGGGGCTTCAGCTTCAGTATCAGTCCTTCCAATGAATATTCAGGATTGATTTTCTTTAGGATTTAATTTCCCTAATGATGCTAAAGCTGAAATTCCAGTACTTTGGCCACCTCATGCGAAGAGTTGACTCATTGGAAAAGACTCTGATGCTGGGAGGGATTGGGGGCAGGAGGAGAAGGGGACGACAGAGGATGAGATGGCTGGATGGCATCACTGACTCAAAGGACATGAGTCTGAGTGAACTCCGGGAGTTGGTGATGGACAGGGAGGCCTGGCGTGCTGCGATTCACGGGGTCACAAAGAGTTGGACACGACTGAGCGACTGAACTGAACTGAACATGAATGAGATATATTTCTAACAGAACACTGCTCAGAACCATTACCCATCCCCAGGGACCTACAATATCGATATGAGAATGTCTTCCAACCTTTTAAATTTGATCCTAGGAAAACTGAGTCATGACAATGTTGCATAAGTTGGCCAAATACTACCATTAGTTGGCATCAGAATCAGACTTAGGATCTAGATCTCCTTCAACTCCTTTTGTCTTTTTGCTTATTCCTTATTTTGCCAAACATTAAGGATCCAGTCTACCTCCAACTGTTAGAAGGTGTTTTGTGTGTTGGAAAAGAAGCAAAGTATGAAGTATTAATATTGCCTTATTAATAGAGGAATTATGGTTATAAAAAGATTGTTCAGTAAGGACCAACCCAACAGGTCTCTTGCTATACCATCCTCAGCTAAGCTGTTTCTCTCAGGTAGAAAGCAGAAGTAGTGTGATGGAACCCTGTGGCTGAGTTAGTAGATGCCTATGTGGCCGTGGGAAGTCCATGTACCAGTGGACTTGGATCTCAGACTGGGATGCTTGACTCAATACTCCTCAATAAGAGACCAGAATTAACCTTGACTAACTTAGATAAGGGGGCTTCCTAGGTGCACTAGTGGTAAAGAGCCTGCCTGCCACTGCAGGAGACATTAGAGATGTGGTTTTGATCCTGGGTGGGGAAGATCCCTTGAAGGAGGGCATGACAACCCACTCCAATATTCTTGCTGGAGAATCCCATGGACAGTGGAGCCTGGTGTGCTACAGTCCATGGGGTGGCAAAGAGTCGACAGGACTGAACTGACTTACCACGCATGGATGCACAACTTAGATTAGTGCATCTTAGCAGAAGCAGAAGAACTCTCAGGAGGCATTTAAAAAATCTGAAGCATCTTTCAAAAAGCTGTTTTAACGGTTAGGGAGAATGAAGGTATATAGTGGATGAAAGTAGGGAGAGTGAAAGATACTAGGAGTCACCCAGAGAATGTGCTGTGCTTAGGTGCTCAGTCGTGACCAACTCTTTGAAACCCCATGGACTGTAGTCCACTAGGCTCCTCTGTCCATGGGGATTCTCCAGGCAAGAATACTGGAGTGAGTTGCCATGCTCTGATCTGGGGGATCTTCCCAGGGATCGAACCCAGGTCTCCCACATTGCTGGCAGATTCCTTACCATCTAAGCCACCAGGGAAGGTCAAGAATACTGAAGTGGGTAGCCTATCCCTTCTCCAGGGGATCTTTCTGATCCAGGAATTGAATCAGTGTCTCCTGCATTGAAGGCAGATTCTTTACTGTCTGAGCCACAAAAGAAGCCCAAGAATACTGAAGTGGGTAGCCTATCTCTTCTCGAGGGGACCTTTCTGACCCAGAAATGGTGGTCTCCTGCATTGAAGGTGGATTCGCTACCTACTTAGCTACCAGGGAAGCCCCCACACAGAGAACAGTTCTGCATAAAAAAGAATTCGTTTATGTTCCATGAGACTTCAAATGTGCTGGTAGATCCTCAGGTAGAAAGTCATATGTGGCTGAAATTGGTTCATTATCACTGATCCTTACAATACATTTCGCTTTAAGTTCCATCCATAGTTCTGCTTTTATTATTCCCGTAATTCTTGTATGGAATGGCTTCTGATTTTCTGACATCTCTTCAATTTGAGCTTGATTATTATATAGAAATTTGATGATTTAGTGACTTGAATACGTTTCTAGTAGAGTTGTGACTAAACATTTATATATTGAAACCCACATGATACTATTAGCATTACATTATTTTAATTTATACTTTGTATTACAGTTAAAGTACTACATTACATAAGTGAATAGGTGATTCTCGTGCATTGCAAATGGAGGCATTGATCTGTTACAGTTGAGACCCATCATCTTACATCAGTTATCACCAAGCACTGGGCGCAAGGCCACCATGTAGCAGAGTCAGCAGGGGATGGATGACAGGAGAGGACCTTTTACATTTGTGATTCGTTCATCTAGTTTAATAAAATACATGGATGTCATAGAAATAATTCCTGTCGAAGCTGAGATACTCAATCACAGATTGTCTTGTTCATGACCAGTAATGGAGCCCTAATATGGTCTTTAAAAGCTCTTATTTTGGATAGTAATATTTTAAACCTATGTAAAACAGCTAAGAATTGAAGAGGTGTGTATTTACTTTCTAAATGCTCGTCCAATGCAGTGCATTTTAAATTATCCCTCAGTGTATGTTATTGCATATTAAAGTAGTATGCAAGCTTTTTTAATCTATTTTTTTAATTGAAGGATAATTGCTTTACAGACTTTTCTTGATTTCTGTCAAACTTCAACATTAATCACCCATAGGTATACATATATTCCCTCCCTTTTGAAACTCCCTCCCATCTTCCTCCCCAACCCACCCCTCTGGGTAGATACAGAGCCCCTGTTTGAGTTTCCTGAGCCATACAGCAAATTCCCATTGGCTATATACTTTACATATAGTAATGTAAGTTTCCATGTTACTCTTTCCACAAATCCCACCCTCTCCTCCCCTCTCCCCATGTCCATAAGTCTATTCTCTATGTCTGTTTCTCCACTGCCACCCTGTAAATAAATTCTTCAGTACCATTTTTCTAGCTTCCATACATACGCACTAGAATAGGATATTTATCTTTCTCTTTCGGCCTTATGTCACTCTGTATAATAGGTTCATCCATCTCATCAGAACAGACTCAAATGCATTCCTTTTCATGGCTGAGTAATATTCCATTGTGTATATGTACCACTGCTTCTTTATCCATTCATCTGTCAATGGGCATTTAGGTTGCTTCCATGTTCTAGCTATTGTAAATAGTGCTGCAGTGAACAATGGGATACATGTGTCTTTTTCAATTTCGTTTTCCTCACGTTATATGCCTAGGAGTGGTATTGCTGGGTTGTATGGTGGTTTTATTCCTAGTTTTTAAAGGAATCTCCATACCATCTTCCATAAAGGTTGTATCAATTTACATTCCCACCAACAGTGCAAGAGCATTCCCTTTCCTCCATACTTTCTCCAGCATTTATTTTTTCTAGACTTTTTGATGATGGCCATTCTGATTGGTATGAGGTGATATCTCATTGTAGTTTTGATTTGCATTTTTTTAATACTGAGTGATGTTGAGCATCTTTTCATGTGTTTGTTAGCCATCTGTATGTCTTCTTTGGAGAAATGTCTGTTTAGGTCTTTTTCCCACTTTTTGAGTGGGTTGTTTGTTTTCCTGGCATTGAGTTGTAAGAGCTACTTGTATATTTTGGAAATTAATCCTTTGTCAGCTGTTTCATTTGCTATTATTTTCTCCCATTCTGAGGGTTGTCTTTTCACCTGGCTTATAGTTTCCTTTGCTGTGCAAAAAATTTTAAGGTTATTCAGGTCCCTCTTGTTTACTTTTGTTTTTATTTCTGATACTCTAGGAGGTGTGTTATAGAGGATGTTGCTTTGATTTATGTCATCGAGTGTTCTGCCTGTGTTTTCCTCTAAGAGTTTTCTAGTTTCTGGTCTTACATTTAGGTCTTTAATCCATTTTGAGTTTATCTTTGGGTATGATGTTAGGAGGTGTTCTAATTTCATTATTTTACATGTAGCTGTCCAGTTTTCCCAGCACCATTTATTGAAGAGGCTGTCTTTGCCCCATTGTATATTCTTGCCTCCTTTGTCAAAAATAAGGCACCCATAGGTGCATGGGTTTATTTCTGGGCTTTCTATCTTGTTCCATTTGTCTATATTTCTGTTTTTGTGCCAGTACCATACTGTCTTGGTGACTGTAGCTTTGTAGTATAATCTGAAGTCAGGAAAGTTGATTCCTCCAGTGCCATTCTTCTTTCTCAAGACTGCTTTGGCTATTCAGGGTCTTTTGTGTTTCCATATGAATTGTGAATTTTTTTTGTTCTAGTTCTCTGAAAAATGCCATTGGTAATTTGATAAGGACCACATTGAATCTGTAGATTGTGTTTGGTAGTATAGTCATTTTCAAGTATTGATTCTTCTTATTCCAGGAACATGGAATAGCTCTCCATCTGTTTATGTCACCTTTAATTTCTTTCATCAGTGTCTTATAATTTTCCATGTACAGATCTTTTATCTCCTTAGGCAAGTTTATTTCTAGATACTTAATTCTTTTTGTTGCAATGGTGAATGGGATTGATTCCTTAAATTCTCTTTCTGATTTTTTATTATTAGTATATAAAATGCAAATGATTTCTGTGTATTGATTTTGTATCCTGCAACTTTGCTAAATTCACTGATTAGCTCCAGTAATTTTCTGATACTATCTTTAAGGTTTTCTGTGTACAGTATCATGTCATCTGTAAACAATGAGAGCTTTACTTCTTCCTTTCTGATCTGGATTCCTTGTATTTCGTTTTCTTCTCTGATTGCTGTAGCTAGGACTCACAGAACTATTTTGAATAATAATGGTGAAAGCGGACACCCTTGTCTTGTTCCTGATCTTAGGGAGAATGCTTTCAGATTTTCACCATTGAGAATAATGTTTGCTGTTAGTTTACCATGTATGGCCTTTATGATGTTGAAGAAGGTTCTGTCTATGCCCATTTTTTGAAGAGTTTTAATCATAAATGGGTGCTGATTTTGTCAAAGGCTTTTTCTGAATCTATTGAGATGATCATATGGTTTTTATCTTTCAATGTGTTAATGTGGTGTATCGCATTGATTGATTTGCATATATTGAAGAATCCTTGCATCCCTGGAATAAACCCAACTTGATCATAGTGTGTGAGCTTTTTGATGTGTTGCTGCATTCTGTTTGCTAAAATTTTGTTGAGGATTTTTACATCTATGTTCATCAGTGATGTCGGCCTGTAGTTTTCTTTGTGTGTGTGTGTTGTCTTTGTCTGGTTTGGGATCAGGGTGATGGTGGCCTTGTAGAATAATTTGGGAAGTGTTCCTTCCTCTGCAATCTTTTGAAATACTTTTAGAACCATAGGCATTAGCTCTTCTCTAAATGTTTGATAGAATTCTCCTATGAAGCCACCTGGTCCTGCACTTTTGTTTTTTGGGAGATTTTTGATCACAGCTTCATTTTCAGTGCTTATAATTAAATTGTTCATAATTTCTATTTCTTCCTGGTTCAGTCTTGGAAGATTGAACTTTTCTAAGAATCTGTCTTCTTGCAGGTATCCATTTTATTGCCATAGAGTTGTTCATAATAGTTTCTTATAATCCTTTCTATTTCTGCATTGTCTCTTTAACCTCTCCTTTTTCATTTCTAATTTTGTTGATTTGATTCTTCTCTCATTTTCTCTTTATATGTATGGCTAAAGGTTTGTCAATTTCATCTTCTCAAAGAACCAGCTTTTAGCTTCATTGAGCTTTACTATTGTTTTTTTAATTTCTTTTTCACTTATTTCTGCTCAGAGGTTTATGATTTCTTTCCTTCTACTAATTTTGGGGTTTATTTGTTCTTCTTTTTCCAGTTATTTTAGGTGTAAAGTTAGGTTGTCTAGTCAATGTTTTTCTTGTTTCTTGAGGTAGGATTGTATTGCTATAAACTTCCCTCTTAGAACTGCTTTTGCTGCATCCCATAGCTTTTGAGTTGTTCTGTTTCATTGCTACTTATTTCTAGAAATGTTTTGATTTCCCTTTTGATTCCTTCAGTAACCTGTTGGTTATTTAGAAATGTATTGTTTAATCTCCACATATTTGTGCTTTTACAGTTTTTTTCTAGTAATTTATGTCTAGTCTCATAGTATTGTGGTTGGAGAAGATGCTTGATATGATTTCAATTTTCTTAAAATTAACTGAGATTTGATTTGTGACCCAAGGTGTAGTCTATCCCTGAGAATGTTCCATGTGCTCTTGAGAAGAAAGTGTACTCTTCTGCATTTGGATGGAATGTCCTGAAGATACCAATGAGATCCATCTCATCTAAAGTATCATTGAAGACATGTTTCCTTATTAATTTTCTGTTTTGATGATCTGTCCATTGGTGTGAGTAGGGTGTTAAAGTCTCCTACTATTATTTTGTTACTGTCAGTTTCTCCTTTTATGTCTGTTAGTATTTGTCTTATGTATTGAGGTGCTCCTGTGTTGGATGCATAGATTTTTACAATTGTTATGTCTTCTTCTTGGATTGATCCCTTGATCATTATGTAGTATCCTTACTTATCTCTTGGAATATTCTTTATTTTAAAGTCTATTTTGTCTGATATGAGGATTGCTACTCCAGCTTTTTTTTTTTTTTTTTTTTTTTGCTTCCTTTTGCATGGAATATATTTTTCCACCCTCTCACTTTCAGTCTATATGTGTCTTGAGGTCTGAAGAGGGTTTCTTGTAGACAGCATATATGTGGGTCTTGTTTTTGTATCCATTCAGCTAGTCTGTGTCTTTTGCTTAGAGCATTTAACCCATTTGCATTTAAAGTTATTACTGATATAAATGTTCCTATTTCCATTTTCTTAATTGTTTTGGGTTGATTTTGTAGATCTTTTTCTTCTCTTGTATTTCTTGACTATAGAAGTCCCTTTAACATTTGTTGTAAAGCTGGTTTGGTGGTACTGAATTCTCTTAACTTTTGTTTTTCTGAAAAGCTTTTGATTTCTTCATTCATTTTGAATGAGATCCTTGCCAGGTATAGCAATATTTGCTGTAGATTTTTCCCTTTCAGTACTTTAAATATTTCCTTCCATTCCCTTCTGGCTTGCAGAGTTTCTGCTGAAAGATCAGCTTTTAAACATATGGGGTTTCCCTTGTATGTTACTTGTTACTTCTCCCTTGCTGCTTTTAATATTTTCTTCATGTTTAGTCTTAGTTTGATTAGTATGTGTCTTGGTGTATTTCTCCTTAGGTTTATCCTGTATGGGACTCTTTGTGCCTCTTGGACTTGATTAACTATTTCCTTTTCCATGTTGGGGAAATTTTCAACTATAATCTCTTCAAAATTTTTCTCATACCCTTTCTTTTTTTCTTCTTCTTCTGGGACCCCTATAATTTGAATGTTGGTGCATTTGATATTGTCCCAGAGGGCTCTGAGACTATCCTGCTTCAGATATTCTGCTATTTATTCCTACTTGAGTATTTTAATTTCAGTAATCCTGTTGTTTGTCTCTGTATGTTTATTCTTTAATTCTTCTAGGTCTTTGTTAATTGATTCTTGCATTTTCTCCATTTTGTTTTCAAGGTATTTGATCATCTTTACTGTCATTATTCTGAATTATTTTTAGGTAGTTTGCCTATTTCCTGTTCCTGTATTTGGGTTTCTGTGTTTCTAGTTTGTTCTTTCATTTGTGTAGTAGTTCTCTGTCTTTGGGTTATTATTTTTTTTAGCTTATTGTGTTTGAGGTGTCCTTTTCCCAGGCTTCAAGGTTGAATTCTTTCTTCCTTTTGGTTTCTGCCCTCCTAAGTTTGGTTCAATGGCTTGAGTAAGCTTCGTATAGGGTGAGATTTGGTGTGAGGTTTTTTTGTTTGTTTGTTTTTCCTCTGATGAGTGTGACTGAGTGAGGTGGTAATCCTGTTTGCTGATTGTTGGGATTTTATATTTGCTTTGTTTGTTGTTTAGATGAGGGGTTGCACATGGCATTACTGGTGTTTGGGCGATGCCTGGTCTTGTATTCAGGTGGTTTCCTTTGTGTGAGTTCTCATTATTTGATACTCACTAGGATTAGTTCTCTGGTAATCTAGGGTCTTGGAGTCAGTGCTCCACTCCAAAGCCTCAGGGCTTGATCTCCAGTAAAGAAGTACAGATGCTGAAAACACTGGTTATGCCTGGAAAGTTGCCATCTCGTCATCCCAGGAGCATCTTCCTGTTGATGGTTAGCAGTAAAGGCGCCAGCCCCCAGAGCAGCTGCTGCCAGCCTGTTTTTATTCTGATGAGTTCTTGGGTGCTAGTTCTTGTCATGCTTCACATCTCAAGGTATATTAAAGTCTGTCATTTCCTTGCACAAAGTTTCATCCAATAGCAGTGTCTGCAGTAAGACAAGGAAGACTGAAGGAGACTTGGCAACAGAATGGAACAGGGCAAGGTAAGCAGGTTGAAAGTGAGAAATGCAGGAAAATTTTCTCATTTAAGCCCAGGCTGGGTCCAGTTTTCAAATCTCCCCAGCCAGCCCGTGAAGGCATCACTGTACGCAACCTTTGACTACTTTCAGGATTCGAATTATTTTCTAAAAACTATGTCCTGCTAATGAAATGTGTGTGTGTGTGTGTGTGTGTGTGTGTGTGTGTGTGTGTGTATATATATATACTTATATATAAAACACCTATTATCTATTTAGGGATTTGTATATACTTAAAGTCACTGGAAAACACACATAGGTGGTGCTAGAGGTAAAGAACCTGCCTGCCAAAGCAGGAGACATAAGTGACAGAGGTTCAGTCCCTGGGTCAGGAAGATCATCTGGAAGAGGGCATGGCAGCCCACTCCAGTATTCATGCCTGGAGAATCCCATGGGCAGAGGAGCCTACAAATCCATAGGGTCACAAAGAGTCGGACATGACTAAAGTGACTTAGCACAGAAAACATACATACAGGTGCACATATACATGAAACTAAACAGAAGAAGATATCCAGGAGGTGAGGAAACTCAAATATCCTTAAGTTACACTACAAATTTAAACAAACCAAAGGCAGTTGAACCTAAAGAAGGAAAGATTTGAGGGTCACAACATTTCTATTTTCAAGCATTCTCATCAAGAGTGAGATGAAGTCGTCTCTTTCCACTTTATTCCAGAGCCAGAAAGGAAGCATATTATAGGGAACAACAATTCAGTTCAATATAAGGAAGAAATTCCCAGCACTCAACACTGCTCCCTCAGCAAAACGTGTCCACTTTTACTTTGAATAAATAGATTGGTTTGCACACTAGCTGATAGGAAGGCCATGGGAGAGAATTCTACAGGAGTCAAATGGGTAAATTAGAGATATTTCCAAGTCTCTGCTCCTAGGTAGCAACTTTGGAAATTTTATCTAAAGTTTGTATCAATGATTTAGCATAACTTTCTCTCAATGGAATCACATTCATTCCAGCCAGGCTTACCTTCAATAATTATTGGATATGAAATGTCACTGGTCTGTCTGATAGCAAATGACTGCTATGGACCTGGAGAGGGTACCACACAGAGTGTAATGAGTCTCATCTCCTGCATCCCTGAGAGCCAGAAGTGGGAAAGGCAATGCTTTTGCAATTTCTTTTCTGGGAAATTTTTGAGGCCACCTTCAATTTCTCTCTTAAAAATCTGCATTAAATGTTCACAATCAGTATTGTTTCCATGAATGATGGATATGTCATTTCTATTTCCTTCAAGGAGAAGTATTATTATCTAGAAACAGCAGAGTGCAAGAAAGAAAGAAAAACACTTCTGCCACTCCATTCAAAATGTCATCTCATATTGAAGGCAACATGCCACTAGGGAAAAAAATGTGTGTGTGTGTGTGTATTTTTTTAATACTAGGGGATTTTCATGGGGCCCCAAATCTTTGCTCTTCTTTACAGGGAGCATATCATATGGTTTTCCAAGAGAACAATCCAGAATTAATATTTCAATTTTCCTCAGGAGGGCAGAATTTATAGCATCACTGATAAAATAATAAGTGTCTTAATGGCATAAGCTTTTTTTCCTCTTATTTTGAACTTATAAAGCATGTCTCTAAAGACTTTTATGAATGCCTTAAACTTCTACTTCTTGAGACATCAGTTAGAAAGAAAAATAATACTTCTTTGCTTACTTGAATAAAATTACCAATTGTTTGTTCATAAGAATCTCAATAACCACTTTTAATGGTAAAATTTTCACAGTAAGGGTAACAGCTATATTGAGTTTTTAATTTTAATGTATTTCTAGAAAGTGGCATAGAGCGTTTCCCTTCTGGTTTCTGAGAAATGCATATTGCATACATAATTAATTGCTATAAAAGAAGCTTAATAACTGATATTCACTGCTACCACCTTTCTCATCCCTTCCAAATATCTCTAGTCTGAAATTAAAATCTACAGATGACTGAGATCAGGACAACGATGGATGCTCCATTATGGCCTGGCACATAGTAGGTACTATGCATACACACCTACACACAGTGAATGAATTATTGACTCTTGCTTCCCTCCTGTTTCTTAGTGGAGCTAGAAAGGACTCTGAAGATCTCAAGAGCATATGAAAAGTTGTCAATCTCTGGACTGATCCTCCACTTAGATCCTGGCCTGTCAGTGACAAACCAATCAGATGTCTTTTGTTACTTTGATGATATATATATATTTTTTTAATTTCAGGAGCTGCATGGACCAAAGACTGTCCATGTGGTCAAGGAAAAGAGAGGAGTAGATCTTTCTAGGGACCATCCTCTCCCCTATCCTGCTACCACAGTTCCCCTATTTCAGGCATCTGCTCTCCCTAGTCTCACTTATCAGAGACCATTTGTCAATAGACCCTCCACCAAGCTACCACCAAGCTACCTCCAAGCTACCTCCAAATGGTCACTCCACCAGTCAGAACTCTAGTCCAGTTCTCCAAGGTACCAAGAGAAATATGAAACTCTCTTCTTAGCCACATGTCATCCAGAGCCCGGGTTCTATTTGTGTTTTCTTCTTCCTTTAAATACACTTCACAAAAGCAATGAAAGTGTAAGTATTATATGACACAGAAATGTCTGGTTTTGTTTTATGAGCTTTCTACCTGCTGTGGTTAATCACCTCATGTCTATGGGAGATCTCAGTAGCTAATAATTACTTTCATGTATGCCATCCAATATCATGTTGTATTCATTGACTATTCTAATTTGTATTTTCTGAGAAAACTTTAATGGAGTTGGGAAAAATTTCAAAGCTCAAACTTCATATTTTACATAACCACAGGTGGAAAGTTCTTTGAAGTCATCACACCTTCATTTCAAATCACAACCTTAATTTCTTAAGCCAGCAAAAGTTGACTACAGATGAGTTCTTCATTCCATCTAGCATCTAGCAAAAGATCCAATACACAATAAGTACTAAATTTAAAGTTTGGAAACAATTAAGCTGAACAAATCCCTTCCCATTTTCTGCTCTGTAAAATGGAGATTGAAGAAAAATAACACATCCGTCTATTTCATGGCTTGGTGCACCCCCGGTGGCTCAGTGGTAAAGAGCCCATCTGCAGCGGCAGGAGACTCGGGTTTGATCTCTGAGTTGGGGCGATCCCCTGGGGGAGGCCATGGAAACCCACTCCAGTATTCTTGCCTGGAGAATTCCATGGACAAAGGAGCCTGGTGGGCTACAGTCCATGGGGTTGCAAATGGTCAGACACTACTGAAGCAACTTAGCATGCATGCAAGCTCAGGACACAGCAAGTGTATCGTGCACTCATTTCCTCTGAACATACCAATTCTGATGCCTCTGCACCTCTGCTCATATTGTGACTAGGATTTGAAGAAATTTGTCTCCATTCACCCAGCTGAAATATTACTCCTGTGGCATGCTCTCTCCTAATTTCTCCTGCTCCTCTAGACTCCCTTTTCTGCTTTATCCACACTCCCTTGACACTTTATTCATGTTACTGCCACAGTATGGGTCGCTTGTTGGTAAAATTACAAACATTTGTATAATAACATTATGACATCACTGAGAACAGGGACTCTGTCTTATTAGGTTTCATATCCCCTAAATGCCTCACACAGCCAAAGCTATTTTTTTGAGTTGGTGAATAAATCAGTAAACTATTTGCAGCCTGGGGTGCTGCAGTCCATGGGGTCACTCTTCCAAGTGGAAGTACTCACCTCTTGTCTCTTAGTATCTGCTGTAGCTGTTGTGCAGTCGCTCAGTCAGATCCAACCCTTTGCGACCCCATGAACTGCAGCATGCCAGGCCTCCCTGTCCTTCACTGTCTCTGAGTTGCTTCTAGCTTCCCTGGTGACTCAGCTGGTAAAGAATCCACCTGCAATGCGGGAGACCTGGGTTCGATCCCTAGGTTGGAAAGATCCCCCTGGCGAAAGGAAAGACTACCCATTCCAGTATTCTGGCCTGGTACTGTATAGTCCATGGGGTCGCAAAGAGTCCGACACGACTGAGTGACTTTCACTTTCATGAATATTTTACTAAAAGACTGCCTTAGTTCAAAACTGGTTTTGATCTAAATAAATTATGAAAACTCTGATTTTTCAGAATTGTTTTAAAGTAATGTGAACTGGTATAATGTTTATTATGTGAACATAATAAACTCCCAACTGAACACAGGGAAAACTCACTTCTGGGCTACTTTTTATTATGTCTCCTTTTCAGTAATCTTGAGAAAACTGGTTCTCTCTTAGCCTTGGTTATTACAATTTAAAATGGGAGGATTAGGGTAGATGAGGAATCACAAACTCAAATGTCTTCAGAGGACAGATTATATGAGTGAAGCAGCCAGCTGCATGTGGCACCGTCAATGAAAACATGCCACCTGCCATATCAGTAAGCAAAGGATGTTGCAGCTGTCAAGCCATCACCTCAGAACCACCCTGACAGTGAGGCGTGAGGAAGCTCAGGATAAAAACAGGATGCCTACCATCAAGCACAGCCACTTCAGCCACACCTCATGGTGAGGAGACTCGAGATGAGATGCTGGAAACTGATGGCTGAGGTGCCTTATTTCAGTGAGCCTAGACTCATACATAGTAGCTTTCCATACATAGGAAAATGCTAAATTCATTACCTTGAGGTGTCTGGCTTCCTTTACCAGTAATCTTTTGATGTTCTGCCTCCCAGGTCTTTGTTGCAAAACCTCCATGTATCCTGGCTCCTTCCTTACCTCTTAGGAGCAACATCTGGAGAAATCTGAGAGGCCGTGTCCCAGGCTTAAGTCTTCAGTTTTGTCTGCTAAACAAATAGAATCCTCAGCTTTTATATTGCACATTTCTTTCAGTCAACAGAACCACAGTACGAGCTGGCAGGCTGGGGTGGATTGGTACTCCTCAGCCTGTCCAGAGGCATCCACATTCACGAGAACGTCAGTGTCCTCTGAGAATCGAACAGCACATCTGTGGACAGGTTCCCTGACCTCCTGCTGCCGAGGGTGGGAAGCTTGCCCTACATCTCTCCTCAGCTTGTATTCTTCAATACTGCTCTCAAATTCCACACATGATGCTTGTACATCACATTAAGTTACCATCTTTTGAAGCAGTATCCTATCTGCTTATCCTGCCTTTCCTACTGAAATCAGTATGTCTTTCCTTCCTCACTCATTTTTTTCTATCCAGTAGGATTAAACACTTAGAGGTTCCTTTTATGACAAAGTGAAGTCATTCAGTCGTGTCCAACTCTTTGCGACCCCATGGACGGTAGCCTACCAGGCTCCTCTGTCCATGGGATTTTCCAGGCAAGAGTACTGGAGTGGGTTGCCATTTCCTTCTCCAGGGGATCTTCCAGGCACAGGGATCGAACCCGGGTCTCCAGCCTTGTAGGCAGACGCTTTACCATCTGAGCCACCAGGGAAGTCCACGGCAAAAGAAACAGTTGAAACTATCCAAAGAATTGCAAAATGGGTCGAAGCAAATTCAAAGGAAAAAAAAAAATTGAGCCCAGGATTATGAAATCACTTTTCTTCCCTTTTGCTCAGTGGATGTGTTGGGCCATTAAAAGCAAGCTTTGATAGGAAGTCCTCTATTCTGCAATACCATAAAAATAATAAAGCATTCCATCCCACACACTGCAAATCCATCACTCCCTGAAAACATTCCTGTCTGCCACTTTCCCTTCAATATTCATAGTGTTCTATTGTGGGCTGGGGAGGTGCTATTTCAGAGCTCAATGCGATTTCTCTTCTTTTCATCAGATTGTTGACACTTTGGGAAGCAAATTTTAATTATCATGACCTTACAAAACCTAAGTATTCAAGTATGTTTCTTTTCTCTTGCTTTCTTACCACTGTCTCTCTCCAACACACTGAATTCTGCCTTAACTTTGTTTCTTATGTGAAGTGATGAGGAAAAGGCAGTTCAGAATTTAATCATCTAGCACTCCTTTTCAAAACTTTTTCCCCCTGCAGTGTGCATTTCTTTCTACACTGTAGGAAGTTTGTTGATGTCTGAGTCTTGCTCAAGCTTTTGGACCTGTTTATATGGAACTGATGATGAAGCTGAGCAATGCAAATCCTTTTCCTTTGCGATGAATACTGAATTTGCTTCTCTATGTGACATCCAGCCAAGGAGAAGGACATAGTCATTCCATGTTTGAGGGAGAGAACAGGCAGAGGTCTGATGATTGTGAAAGAAATGATATAATTTGACTGAAGATATAGAATTACTCTGACTCTCCTCATTTCCCAATCCCTCGTGCTTGCCAGTCAACAAAAATTAAAGTTTGTGCTTCATACTTGTGGGTTTATTTATTCACACGTGAATTCATGAGCTAACTTAGTTCTTGGTATTAAGAAGGATCCAATAAGAAATTTAAGGCTGTCTCAGATTAACATCAGTAAAACACCTAACACAGTACGTGTGTGCGTGTGTGTGTGTGTGTGTGTGTCTGCTCAGTCGTGTCCGACTCTTTGCACTTAGCCTGCCAGACTCCTCTGTCCTGGGATTCTCCAGGCAAGAATACTAGAGTGGGTATCATTTCCTGCTCCAGGGGATATTCCCAATCCAGGGATTGAATTTGTAACCCCTGGGTCTCCTGCATTGCAGGTTGATTCTTTACCCACTGAGCCATCGGGGAAACCTATAAATATGTATGTATCTATTCATTTATTTGACTGCACCAGGTCTTAGTCGTGGCATGTGGCTCTAGTTCCCTGACCAGGGATGGAACTCCTGCCCCCTGAATTGGGAGTGTGGAGTCTTAGCTACAGGACCACGAGGGAAGAGCCCCAAGTCAATTCAGTTGTGTCCAAATCTTCGACCCTATTTACTGCAGCCCTCTAGGCTCCTGTGTCCATGGGATTCTCCAGAAAAGAATACTGGAGTGGCTTGCCATGTCCTTGCCCCTGGAGGATCCAGGGGATGGTCCAGACTCAGATCAAACTCATGTATTTCACATTTCCTGCCTTGGCAGGTGAATCCTTTACCACTAGCATCACCACTTGTTGTTGCTCAGTTGCTAAGTCATGTCCAACTCTTGGCAACCCCATGGACTACAGCATGCCAGGCTTCCCTGTCTCCCAGAGTTTGCTCAAACTTCCTAGGTATTTAGGACTGATTTCCTTAAGAATTGACTGGTTTGATCTCCTTGCTCTCCAAAGGACTCTTAAGTGTCTTCTCTAGCACCACAATTCAAAAACATCAATTCTCCAGTACTCATCCTTCTTTCAGTTCAGTTCAGTTCATTTCAGTCACTCAGTTGTGTCTGACTCTTTACTACCCCATGGACTATAGCATGCCAGGCTTTCCTGTCCATCACCAATTCACGAAGCTTGCTCAAACTCATGTCCATAGAGTTGGTGATGCCTTCCAACCATCTCATCCTCTGTCATCCCCTTCTCCTCCTGCCCTCAATCTTTTCCCGCATCAGGGTCTTTTCCAATGAGTCAATTCTTTGCATCAGGTAGCCAAAGTATTGGAGTTTCAGCTTCAGCATCAGTCCTTCCAGTGAATATTCAGGACTGATTTCCTTTAGGATTGACTGGTTTGATCTCCTTGCAATCCAAGGGACTCTCAAGAGTCTTCTTCAACACTGTACTTCAAAAGCATCAATTATTTGGTGCTCAGCTTTCTTTATCGGAGAAGGAAATGGCAACCCACTCCAGTGTTCTTGCCTGGAGAATCCCAGGAACGGGGGAGCCTGGTGGGCTGCCGTCTATGGGGTCGCACAGAATTGGACACGACTGAAGTGATTTAGCAGCAGCAGCAGCTTTCTTTATAGTCCAACTCTCACGTCCATACATGACTACTGGAGAAACCATAGCTTTGACTAGACAGATCTTTATTGGCAAAGTAATGTCTCTGCTTTTTAATATGCTGTATAGACATCCTTCTTTATGATCCACCTTTCACATCTGTACATGACTATTGGAAAAGCCATAGCTTTGACTATATGCACCTTTATTGACAAAATCCTGTCTCTGCTTTTTAATATCCACATTAGAGGGAAGGGAGGAGGCCGAAGAGCAGAGAAAACTTTTTAAGCTTAAATTGTCCTCTTGCCTTAAAATTATTTTATCTTATTTCATCAAAAGTATTGATAAAACCAGTAGAGATACGAGCTGAAACCTACGATTTTTAGCTACTCACACCAAGGACGCATCCACCATCAGCTGCTGTAAAAGGTACAGCCCTTGACACAGCTGGCCTTCCCTTGTGGCTCAGCTGGTGGAGAATCCGCCCGCAATGTGGGAGAGCTGGGTTTGACCCCTAGGCTGGGAGGATGCCCTGGAGAAAGGAGAGACTGCCCACTCCAGTATTCTGGCCTGGAGAATTCCATGAACTGTATAGTCCATGGGGTCGCAAAGAGTCGGACACGACTGAGTGACTTTTACTACTTACTTAGGTTTGTCATAGCTTTCCTTCCAAGGAGCAAGCATCTTTTAATTCCAATACTGCAGTCACCATCCATAGTGATTTTGGAGCCCTAGAAAATAAAATCTGCCACCGTTTCCACTTTTTTTCCATCTATTTGCCATGAAATGATGGGGTCAGATGCCATGATCTTAGTTTTTTGAATGTTGAGTTTTAAACCAGCTTTGCCACTCTCCTCTTTTACCCTCAACAAGAGGCTCTTTAGTTCCTCTTCACTTTCTGCCATTAGAACAGTGTCATCTGAATATCTGTGGTTGTTGATATTTCTCAAGGTGATCTCAGTTCCACTTTGTGAACTCTGGTCTGCAGAGATGAAAATAACTGTGGGTCCTGAAGTGTATGTGCCTTATTCATGTCTCTGGATTGTTCCCTACCTCCTGCCCAAGCCTGGGGTTTCCTTCCACCCATTACTCCCTGGAATCCTGAGTCTAATGAGGTGATTTGCTTTTCTTGCCTAAACATTGCTTCAAGAGTTAGTTATAATACTTAAACAATTTAAAAATACACTTCAGCACAGGAACTGAAAAAAAGACTCTTCCATACTTTGGAATGAGGACACAATTTCAAGGGATCACCAAGATGTGCAGAGGGAATGGAAAAAAAAAAAGTGGAAAAATTTAGAAGTCATGTTGGTTCATATATTTACTCTGAGTTCAGAGAGCACATACTTAGGAATGTTCATCTGACATAACCTCTGCAGCTAGGAGATGCCTATTTCTGATTCTACACAGTCCTAAGGCAGGTCCGTGTGGAGATGGGAAAGGCAGCATCCACACAGTGAAACCCGAATGGTCCTCCTGCCAGTCTCTCACTGTGCTCAGAGTACCAACCACAGTAATCACTCATCTGAGATGAGGCACTGTGTCCTCAAGAAACCTTTGCTAATTAGAAAAGGGAGTGACTTGTTTATTCATTGCAGCTCTATCTTAATTAGGGATACATATTCTGGATGTAGAATGCTCCAGATTTGCATAAGCTAGTTTATCATAAAGTAATTGAGACATCTCTCAATCCAAGAACAGGAACAACCAGGATCAGAGAGGGGGTACCCTTCAGAGGAAAGTTATCAGAAACAGAAAACTTAAAAAAAATTCTCTCTCCCTCTCTCTCTCAATCCCCACTCCTGGGATCGCACAGTCTCTGTTGCACTTGTTTGCAATGCTGCCGTTTCTCTCTGTCCAAGTTTCTTTAAGAATACGGCAGCCATACTATGTCAGCATCTGCTCTTGAATTCAAATGCCCTCACTCCAGGTGAACAGTTCAGAAGGAATTACACCAGCTCTGTCTAAACTGAACTTTGGAGAGATTGAATCTTGTTGAATCAGCATTAGTCCTGTGTCTACTGTTTGCTTGGCTGAAAATGCACAGGAGTGCAAGAACAGCCCCCACATGTGTACAGCAGCCCATATAGACAGTTCTGTTTTGAAGTTGAAGTATAGTTGTTTTGTAATGTTGTGTTACTTTCTTTTTTTTTTTTTTTAATTTTATTTTATATTTAAACTTTACATAACTGTATTAGTTTTGCCAAATATCAAAATGAATCCGCCACAGGTATACATGTGTTCCCCATCCTGAACCCTCCTCCCTCCTCCCTCCCCATTCCATCCCTCTGGGTCGTCCCAGTGCACCAGCCCCAAGCATCCAGTATCATGCATCGAACCTGGACTGGCAACTCATTTCATACATGATATTTTACATGATTCAATGCCATTCTCCCAAATCTTCCCACCCTCTCCCTCTCCCACAGAGTCCATAAGACTGTTCTATACATCAGTGTCTCTTTCTTGTGTACAGGGCAGAGATTTAGTTACACACACACACACACACACACACACATATATATATATATATATATATATACACACACACACATATACACATATGTATTCTTTTTCAGATTCTTTTCCTATATTTATCATTATACTGTATTGAGTAGAGTTCCCTGTGCTATACAGTAGGTTTTTGTTGATTATCTATTTTATATACAGTAGTCTGTATGTGTCAATCCCAGCTTCCTAATTTAACCTTCCCCTACCCACCTTTCCCTCTTGGTGACCATAAGTTAGGAGAAGGCAATGGCACCCCACTCCAGTACTCTTGCCTGGAAAATCCCAGGGATGGAGGAGCCTGGTGGGCTGCAGTCCATGGGGTCGCAAAGAGTTAGATATGACTGAGCAACTTCACTTTCACTTTTCACTTTCATGCATTGAGAAGGAAATGGCAACCCACCCCAGTGTTCTTGCCTAGAGAATCCCAGGGACGGGGGAACCTGGTGGGGTCGCACAGAGTCAGATACTACTGAAGTGACTTAGCAGCAGCAGCAGCAACCATAAGTTGGTTTTCTGTGTCTGTGAGTCTTCATTTTGGAAATCACTTCATTTGTGCTATTTTTGATTTTATAATATGTTCCACATATAAGCAATATCATATAGTACTTCTTCCTCTGTTTGACTTACTTCACATTAGGATCAGTTCAGTTCAGTTGATCAGTCATGTCCAACTCTTTTGACCCCATGGACTAAAACATACCAGTTTCCCCATCTATCACCAACTCACGGAGCTTGCTCAAACTCATGTCCATCGAGTCAGTGATGCCATCCAACCATTCATCATCTGTCATCCTTTTCTGTCCCTGCCTTCAATCTTTCCCAGCATCAGAGTCTTTTCCAGTGAGTCAGCTCTTTGCATCAGGTGGCCAAAGTATTGGAGCTTCAGCTTCAACATCAGTCCTTCCAATGAATATTCAGGACTGATTTCCTTTAGGATGGACTGGTTGGATCTCCTTGCAATCCAAGGGACACTCAAGAGTCTTCTCCAACACCACAGTTCAAAAGCATCAATTCTTTGGCACTCAGCTTTCTTTGTAGTCAACACTCACATCCATACATGACTATTGGGAAAACCATACCTTTGACTAAATGGACCTTTGTTGGCAAAGTAATGTCTCTGCTTTTTAATATGCTGTCTAGGTTGGTCACAGTTTTTCTTCCAAGGAGCAAGTGTCTTTTAATTTCATGGTTGCAGTCACCCACCATCTGCAGTGATTTTGGAGCCCAAGAAAATAAAGTTTCTCACTGTTTCCATTGTTTCCCCATCTATTTGCACGAAGTGATGGAAATTTGGAAAATTCAGCAGTGGTCACAGGACTGTAAAAGGTCAGTTTTGATTATAATATCAAAGAAAGGCAATGCCAAAGAATGTTCAAACTACTGCATAACTGCACTCATCTCACATGTTAACAAAGTAATGCTCAAAATTCTCCAAGCAAGGCTTCGACAGTGCATGAACTTCCAGATGTTCAAGCTGGATTTAGTAAAGGCAGAGGAACCAGGGATCAAATTGCCAACATCCATTGGATCATAGAAAAAGCAAGAGAGTTTCAGAAAAACATCTACTTCTGCTTTATTGACTATGTCAAAGCCTTTGACTATGTTGATCAGAAACTGTGGAAAATTCTTAAAGAGATGGGCTTACAAGACCACCTTACCTGTCTCCTGAGAAACTTGTATGCAAGTCAAGAAGTAAGTTAGAACAGTTAGAACAAGACATGGAACAATGGACTGGTTTCAAATTTGGAAAAGAATATATCAAGGCTGTATATTGTCATACTGCTTATTTAAATTCTATGCAAAGTATATCATCTGAAATGCTGGACTGGATGAAGCACAAGCTGGAATCAAGATTGCCAGGAAAAATAGCAATAACCTCAGATATGCAGATGATACCACCCTTATGGCAGAAAGTGAAGAAGCACTAAAGAGCCTCTTGATGAAAGTGAAAGAGGAGAGTGAAAAAGCTGGCTTAAAGCTCAGCATTCAAAAAATGAAGATCATTGCATCTGGTTTCATCACTTCCTGACAAATGGATGAGGAAAAAATGGAAACAGATTTCATTTCCTTGGGCTCCAATATCACTGAAGATGATGCTGGCAGTCATGAAATTAAAAGACACTTGCTCCTTGGAAGAAAAGCTATGACTAACTTGGACAGCATATTAAAGAGCAGAGACATCACTTTGTTCACAAAAGTCCATATTAGACAAAGCTATAGTTTTTCTAGTAGTCATGTATGAATGTGATAGTTGGACCATAAAAATGGCTGAGTGCCAGTGAATTGATTCTTCTGAACTGTGGTGCTGGAGAAGACTCTTGAGAGTCCCTTGGACAGCAGGAGATCAAACCAGTCAATCTTAAAAGAAATCAACCCTGAATATTCATTGGAAGGACTAATGCTGAACCTGAAGCTCCAATATTTAGGCCACCTGATGGGAAGAGTCGATTCACTGGAAAAGACCCTAATGCTGGGAAAGACTGAGAGCAGGAGGGAAAGGAGGTGATAGAGGATGAGATGGCTGGATGGCATTAGACTCAATGGATATGAATTTGTGCAAACTCTGTTTGATAATGAAGGACAGGGCAGGCTGGCCTACTGCAGTCCGTGGGGTTGCAAAGAGTTGGACATGACTTAGCAACTGAACAACAATATAATATTATAGGGAAAGTACCATAGTCCCAGATAAGGAGAATGGTTTTGTGAACAAATTCAGAAACATTTGCAAGCTTGTAGGAGAGGCAGCCTCTAAGAGGTCTGGACAAGAAACCAAGAGATAGTTTGTAGTCCTGTCTCCACCATATAGTTCATGGGATATTCAAAAAAATTAGCACCTTTTTGAACCTGGGGTCATGGGTCACTCATAAAATACCTGTTCTATTTTAGTCACGGTGCTGCTATAGGAATTAAAAACATGGTGTAAGGGAATTTCCTGTCAATCTAGTGGTTAGGATTCTGAGCTCTCACCACCAAGGGCCTGAGTTTAATCTAGGTCAGGGAACATAGGTCCCGCAAACTGCATGCTGCTGCTGCTGCTAAGTCGCTTCAGTCGTGTCCAACTCTGTGGGACCCCATAGACGGCAGCCCACCAGGCTTCCCCGTCCCTGGGATTCTCCAGGCAAGAACACTGGAGTGGGTTGCCATTTCCTTCTCCAATGCATGAAAGTGAAAAGTGAAAGTGAAGTTGCTCAGTCGTGTCCAACTCTAGCAACCCCATGGATTGCAGCCTACCAGGCTCCTCCATCCATGGGATTTTCTAGGCAAAAATACTGGAGTATGGTAAAAAAAAAAATAGTGTATGTGAAAACATCCTATAAATCAGAAACTACTGTTCTAAAGGTTGTCTCCAAGTGTCCAGGTCAAATAGGTTCATTACTCAGTAAAATGTTGCTACCTCACCTAACACTGAGACTTAAAATTGTCATGATATCATCACAAGTTAACCTCATGTAAGATCTCTAGCTCTCTCTAGCTTTAAAATAAAATTTGCATAAACTCAATGTAGAATGCTACAGAACATATAAAATAGTAATAATTACATGTAATCAGATCCAAGGAGTAAGCATCTTTTAATATCCTGGCTGCAATCACCATCTGCAGTGATTTTGGAGCCCAGAAAAATAAAGTCTGACACTGTTTCCACTGTTTCCCCATCTATTTCCCATGAAGTGATGGGACCAGATGCCATGATCTTCATTTTCTGAATGTTGAGCTTTAAGCCAATTTTTTCACTCTCCTCTTTCACTTTCATCAACAGGCTTTTTAGTTCCTCTTCACTTTCTGCCATAAGGGTGGTGTCATCTGCATATCTGAGGTTATTGCTATTTCTCCTGGCAATCTTGATTCCAGCTTGTGCTTCCTCCAGCCCAGCATTTCTCATGATGTACTCTGCATATAAGTTAAATAAGCAGGGTGACAATATACAGCCTTGACGTACTCCTTTTTCTATTTGGAACCAGTCTATTGTTCCATGTCCAGTTCTAACTGTTGCTTCCTGACCTGCATATAAGCTTCTCAAGAGGCAGGTCAGGTGGTCTGGTCTTCCCATCTCTTTCAGAATTCTCCACAGTTTATTGTGATCCACACAGTCAAAGGCTTTGGCATAATCAATAAAGCAGAAATAGATGTTTTTTTGGAACTCTCTTGCTTTTTCCATGATCCAGCAGATGTTGGCAATATCATCTCTGGTTCCTCTGCCTTTTCTAAAACCAGCTTGAATATCTGGAAGTTCATGGTTCACGTATTGCTGAAGCCTGGCTTGGAGAATTTTGAGCGTTACTTTACTAGCATGTAAGATGAGTGCAATTGTGTGGTAGTTTGAGCATTCTTTGGCATTGCCTTTCTTAGGTATTGGAATGAAAACTGACCTTTTCCAGTCCTGTGGCCACTGCTGAGTTTTCCAAATTTGCTGACATATTGAGTGCAGCACTTTCACAACATCATCTTTCAGGATTTGAAATAGCTCAACTAGATTCCGTCACCTCCACTAGCTTTGTTCGTAGTGATGCTTTCTAAGGTCCACTTGACTTCACATTCCAGGATGTCTGGCTCTAGGTGAGTGATCATACCATTGTGATTATCTGGGTCATGAAGATCTTTTTTGTACAGTTCTTCTATGTATTCTTGCCATCTCTTCTTAATATCTTCTGCTTCTGTTAGCACCATACCATTTCTGTTCTTTATTGAGCCCATCTTTGCATGAAATGTTCCCTTGGTATCTCTAATTTTCTTGAAGAGATCTCTAGTGTTTCCCATTCTGTTGTTTTCCTCTATTTCTTTGCATTGATCGCTGAGGAAGGCTTTCCTATCTCTTCTTGCTATTCTTTGGAACTCTGCATTCAGATGCTTATATCTTTCCTTTTCTCCTTTGCTTTTCACTTCTCTTCTTTTCACAGCTATTTGTAAGGCTTCCCCAGACAGCCATTTTGCTTTTTTGCAACTCTCTATACAGTACTTAAATAGCTATACAATTTCAAATAGTATACAACTATACAAATTTCATTCATACATTCAATCATAAAATATTCTGCAAACATACTATGTGCATGACATCAATTTATAGCAAATATCTTTAACTCTGGACATTCTTGAATTTTGATATTCCTTTTCAGTTAGATTCTAATGTTTAACCATCTTACTTTGTGAAATTCTCTTTCTGCCATTTTTAAAATTTCTCTTACTCTGATTACAGATTTTGGGGAATGGAATTAGAGAACAGCAGATAGTGTTTTCTAAAAGTAATTCCCATCTAATTAGTGTGTGTGTGTGTGTGTGTGTGTGTGTGTGTGTGTGTTGCTCAGTTGTGTTCAACTCTTTGCAACCCCATGGACTGTAGCCTGCCAGGCTTTTCTGTGTATGGAATTCTCCAGGCAAGAATACTAGAGTGGGTAACCATTCTCTTCTCCGGGGAATCTTCCTGACCTAGGGAGCTAACCCCAGGTCTCAGGCATTGGGGACAGATTTTTTTTTTTTACTATCTAAGCCACTAGGGAAGCCCCTCATCTAATTAGAAGAGTATTTATAAATCTATTGTATGGAAAACTATTTTCCATGGAAAGCTCTGTGAAGAAAGGATTCATTTTCAAAGTTTTGCAATTTTGTAAAATATACCCTCTCTTAGAGTCAATGGACAATTAGCATCTGAAAGCCTCAAAGAAAGCCTTTAATAAATATAGTTCAACTAATTCAATCCAGAGTTTCTCAAACATATGTGACCATGAAACTCATTTTCAAAAGCGTCATCTGACACTAGTGTGACCTACAGCTACTCTATTTTATATAACCCTTTTCCACTGTGTAGCAGAAACTGCTGAGAAATCTGGGAACATTTATTCAATTATACACGTCATCCTAATTTCTTTGGGCCTTACTAACCGATAGGTCAAACCAGGGCACATTAATGGAGGTAACTCAGATTTCCCATTTCCATTAATGTGTTGATCTATTACGTGAAACAGGACCTACTTGTGATGTATCCATATAAACACGTGTGAGTTCACCAGTGTATATGTGTGTTTACGTGCACACATTCATTTGATTTTTGGGGAGACAGACGGGCAGTCTTTAGGAGGCAATTTACATGTATTCACAAATAAGCCCACTTCCGCTGATGTCCGGCTGCTAATATAGTACCTGTGGGTATTAACAGCAGCCCGTGTGGATCCAAGGTCCCTCCTCCTGCCCCATGTCAACTTCACGGGGCACTAACCCCTTGTTATAAATCCAGGAGGTGAGAGGAAATGCCTCCCTCGACATTGGGAACTCTCCAATAAAATACGTAACTGAGCTTGACTATTTTAAGAATTTTTAGTGGCATAGCACTTGTAGTTATAATTCTGTGCCTTGAATGACTACTTCCTCTGGCCACTAAAATTTCAGGGTCTGCTCATAATAAACAGCTTCTTCACCCAGGATGAATTATCTCCCAGAAACCTCTTCATTCCTGCAAATGTTCTTCTGTCTGACCAATGGTCCTCCTACCACTGTTGATGGCTAAACTAGAGTTGACTATGTGATGTTTTTCAGAAGGTGTTGAAACTTTCATTCAAATAACTTTCTTTCAGAGCACTCTGCTACTTCTCCCAGTTTTCTGGCCCCATACCTAGCCGGTGCACAAATTTTAGGCTGAAGCTGAGAACGCAAATCCAAAAACATGTGATACAAATGATGGTACCCCCTGTCCATAATAGAATGATTCACCTCCATCCAGATCAGGACTCTGTCCTGGTGCAAGCTCATGATTACAAACTCCTTTTAAAACCGACCTTTGATTCTAGGATAATCTGACTCCAACTGAACTCGCTTGTATTCATCTGACATCTCTGTTTCAGTTCTCTTTCATTTGGTATCTCAATTCTGTCTTTTCCTTCATCAGATTGCAAACCCAAACTGGAAAACTCAATATGTTGGTCTTCCAAATTCTTTCTGAATTGCCATTCTGACTCACACACTGCCCAGTGGTCTAGGCTTTCTGCTTATCTCACGGAAAGAAATCAAGGGGTTATAACTCTGCATTTGTCTTATTCTACTTTAAGTTATCTGACTTTTCATAGCATCTCTCCCTCTACACTTCCTGCATGTGCTTGATTTTTATGGGATGCCTCCAGCCTTATATCTCCATAGTTACCCAATGGAAATCACTTTCATCCCTAATAACTCAGCCCTTGCTGCATACAAAAGACTTTAAGACTAACATCTTTGTTGTTAACCTTTGTCTGATGTTCAAGGGCTTGGAAACTCACTCCCCACTGTGTATCTCTAGATGGATGCCTGGTACCCAAAACCCAGTATGTCCAAAAGCAACCCTTGACTCTCCTTCCACATCTCTCATTAAGGGGATCTTGTTCACCCTCCATTTCTAAATTTTACACTCTCAGGCATTTTTGAATCTTCCCCTTTGCCTTATCCTCCACTTGCTATCACTTCCTAAGACTCACTGACTTTACCTCCGTTTCCTTTTCCCCCATTTTTGTCCCTGCTAAGGTCATAGTTTACTCTTCCTTGTCTCTCGGACTAAGATTCCTCCCTATTTGGTCACCTGCCACCAGGTAGCATCGTGCTTTCCATATACAAGCCACCTTACATATTACTGTTGACCAATTTTCTGCAACAGCAGTACTTCTTTGACTGTAGAGTATAAACGTAGCCCCTAATAAGCTATACTACCAACATACTTTTCCAGATGTATTCAGAAACCCTTTTGTTTAAAGGATACAATCCAAGTGACCTATAGTTGTAGCCCATAGATACCAAGTTTTCAACCTTAATGACTTTACTTATGATGTTCCTCTGTATTGGAAAGTCTCTCTTCCTTCCAGACCATGTTATCATATCCAAAATAAATTTCTTTATTATTCTTGCTATTTAAAGTAATGTATTCCTTATTATAATATTTCCTTATACTTTTCCTCAAACACTACCCTTCAGTGAAGCTTTCCATAGTACAACTATTCAGGAAAAAAATCATTGCTTCAATTCACCTCATGTGGTAACTTTATGAAAACTCCCCTTTAGGTACCTGCTTCTACCTTTTGTTATAAGTGTGGTTGTATATTTTCCCTTCCAGAGATTATGTTATTTGAAGATTATATAAACCTTATTTATCTTTGTTTTCTTCACTTAATAAATTATTCAAATTGTCCTGTATGATAGCTACTAATTTTTAAGTATTTTAAAATTAACATGCTAAAAAGTGTCATGTTTCTGGAAGTGTCATTATTTATTGATTAAACAAGTGTGAGTTTTTACTGTCACAAAGTTTCTGCTATGGAGATTGGATTAATGTTGCTTTAGGGATAAAACCTGACTTAACACATTCAATTATCTGAATCTGTTGGATGTGATTAAAGAATAAGTATTGGCCCTGTCAAATTGTTTTACAAATTAAATTACTTTCATGAGGGCCAAAGAATAAGATGAACTGAAGAACAGGGTTTAGCAAAGAGGATGCTGTTTTCTTCTAAAGTACCTCTATAACCAAGTGAATTAAAGGATAGAGTGTCAAATACAGGGCTCTACTGAAACTTCTGATAAGCAGAATAGGAGTTATAATGTTAATTGCAAATACCCAGTGGCCTAGTCAGAGAAAAAGTCCCCAAAAAAGAGAAAAAATAAAACATAACTGTGAGCTCTTCTTTTTCAATTCAGGATTTAATACTGCATGCTTATAACCAACAGTCTGTAGAAATAGATGTAGAATGATACAAATTAAAAAGAAATAATAAATAATATCTACTTGTGCTGTGCTTAGTCATTCGGTTGTGTCTGACTCTGCAACCCCATGGACTATAGTCAGCTAAGCTCCTCTGTCCATGGGGATTCTCCAGGCAAGAATACTGGAGTGGGTTGCCATGCCCTCCTCCAGGGAATCTTCCTGACCCAGGGATCAAACCAGGGTCTCCTGAATCATAGGCAGATTCTTTACCAGCTGAGCTTCCCAGGAAGTGAAGACATGAGTGAGAGGTGTGTAAATGCCCTGTTATCAGAAGACAATAAAACCATGTATCTGAAGCTGAGTGAGCAATGAGAGAGTAGAGTAGAAAGATAGTGAGGAGATAGATCATATAATTTCCTTTTTAAAGGCCAGGGTAATGAGTTTGAGTTTTATTTTAAGTATGATGGGAAAGGATTACAAAATTTTAACTGGGAAAGTGAACCAATCTGTTTCATATTATCAAAGGTTCACTGTGGCTACAATGTGAAAAATAAGCTGCAGAGACTGGTGTGGGGGGGGGCGGATACACAAATGGAAACAAAGAGACCCCTTAGGAACTGGTTTTAGTCTTGCAGTCTAGACAAGATGGAAAAATAGAGGTGGACATGATGAGAGATGATCAGATTCTGTATGCATGTTGAGAGCAGAGTCAATAGGACTCTTCGACCCTTCCTCCCTCTCTTCTGGAACTCCACTGGTGCATGCATTGTCTCTCCTAATAGTATCCCATAGCCTTTCTTCACCTTTTCATCTTTTTTGCTTTGTTTTCCTCTGATGGGATAATTTCAAGTGAACTGTCTTCAGATTCACAAATTCTTTCTTTTGCTTTTTTCAAGTCTACTATTATGCTCTCTTGGAGAAGGAAAAGGCAACCGTCTCCAGTATTCTTTCCTGGAAAATTCCATGGACAGAGAAGCCTGGTGGGATACAGTTCATGGGGTCACAAAGAGTTGGACATGACTGAGCATTGCAGTTTTCATTTCATTAATAATATTCCTCAGCTCCAGAATTTGTTTGGTTATTTTTGATCATTGCCATCTTTCTGTTGCACTTCTCATTTTGTGCATATATTGTCTTTTTAAATTCATTTAATTGTCTTTCTGTGTTTTCTTGCAGCTCACTGAGATGTCTTAAAACAACCATTTTGATGTCTTTCTCAGGCAAATTGCAGCTCCCCATTTCTCGGGGTTAGTTTCTGGAAAATCACTGTGTTGTGTTATGTTTCCTTGGTTTTTCAGATTCCCTGAAGTCTTGTATTGCTATTCACTCACTTGTAGAAGTAACTACTCCCTCCAGTCTTTGCTGATGGGTTTCAGGTGAGGAATAACTTCTGTCAGTTCAGTCAGACTCTCTTAGAACTTTTTCTCTGGCTATGCCTATTCTAGACTTTCTTGCTCCCTCTGCCAGGGGAATTTTAAGCGTGTGCCTTCTCTTGATCCTGTAAAGCCAGGTTGTTCTCTTTCAGAAAGCCTCCTGTCTGCTTTCTCTAGAGCTGAATATTCAAATGTATGCTTTTCCTTCTGAGCCCACAGAGTCAGGGTGGTGTTCTGTGTGCTCCCACCATCTACAAAGCCTCACACCTGCCCCTCCGAAGTACACACAGTCACATGGTGTGCGTGTGTGTTTATGCATGTGTGTGTGTATCATATAACATGTAGGGCATGCCTTTGAGCAGCTGGGGGGTCCCTCAACACGGTGTCCCAGCATTTCGAGGGCAGGCTTCCTGATGTTTCCACAGTGTTTTGTAGGGTCTGCATCCTTTTGAGGCCCTTCAGAAGGCCTGGCTGCTGTTTTCCCAGCCACTGCCTGCTTCCTAGTCACGCACGCCTCAGTTTTCTGGATAAGGCCAGAAAGATGCGGGCATCTTGCTATATCACTCTTCTATATGCTTATGAGCTTTTATGCTTGCAAATTTATTGGACCAAAATAAAATTAAGAATGTCAACTCCTGGAAAGACATACGTAAGAGAGCAAAAGGGAAACCAACAGAGTGGAAGGAAATATTTGCAATGCGTATATTGGCCAAAGTATTTTATTCAAAATTTAAAATTAATAAGGAAAAGGAATACAAAGTAATAGGAAAAGGGAGGGCTTAGACTCAAACAAGTACTTTAAAAAGAGGCTATTAGCACTGTGGTATTGTGGTGAGCATAGTTGCTTTCCAAAAAGAGGTTATTCAAATATTTCAGTTCAGTTCAGTCACTCAGTTGTGTCCAACTCTTTGTGACCCCATGGACTGCAGCATACCAGGCTCCCCTGGCCATCACTAACTCCTGGAGCTTGCTCAAATTCATGTCCATCGAGTCAGTGATGCCATCCAACCATCTCATCCTCTGTCATCCCCTTCTCTTCCTGACTTCAGTGTTTTTCAGCATCAGGGTCTTTTGCAATGAGTCAGTCCTTCGCATCAGGTAGCCAAAGTATTGGAGCTTCAGCTTCAACATCAGTCCTTCCAATGAACACCCAGGACTGATCTCCTTTAGGATGGACTGATTGGATCTCCTTTTAGTCCAGGGAACTCTCAAGAGTCTTCTCCAACACCACAGTTCAAAGGCATCAATTCTTCAGTGCTCAGCTTTCTTTATAGTCCAACACTCACATCCATACATGACCACTGGAAAAACCATAGCTTTGACTAGATGGACCTTTGTTGGCAAAGTAACATCTCTGCTTTTTTAATATACTGTCTAGGTTGGTCATAGCTTTTCTTCTAAGGAGCAAGTGTCTTTTAATTTCATGGCTGCTGTCACAATCTGCAGTGATTTTGGAGCCTAAGAAAATAAAGTCTCTCACTGTTTCCATTGTTTGCCCATCTATTTGCATGAGGTGATGTGCTGTTGCGGCTGCTAAGTCGCTTCAGTCGTGTCCGACTCTGTGCGACCCCATAGACAGCAGCCCATCAGGCTCCCCTGTCCCTGGGATTTTCCAGGCAAGAACACTGGAGTGGGTTGCCATTTCCTTCTCCAATGGATGAAAGTGAAAAATGAAAGTGAAGTCGCTCAGTTGTGTCCAACTCTTAGCGACCCCATGGACTGCAGCCCACCAGGCTCCTCCGCCCGTGGGATTTTCCAGGAAAGAGTACTGGAGTGGGGTGCCATTGCCTTCTCCAATTCCAGACTGAGGATCCCTCTACTCCTTTCTTTCGGACACTACCCATAGATTCACTTTCTTTCTCCAAAAGCTGTTTTATAATTTCTCAGCTGCCGATGGTTTCACATTCGTTCTTTTTGTGGATTTTATTAGAAGGCAATTATTTTAAAATAACTGTTTGATAATACACTGAACAAGAAACTGTGACTTTTTTGTTTTAACTTGTTAAATTTTTATTTCACATTAACAATGTGTTGTTAGTTTCAGGTGTTCAGCAAAGTGATTCAGTTATACATATGTGTTCAGTTGCCCGGTTGTATCTAATTCTTTACAACCCCATTGACTGTAGCCTACCAGACTCCTCTGTCCATGGGATTTTCCAGGCAAGAATACTGGAGTGGATTGTCCAAGTTATACATATGCATGTATCTATTCTTTTTGAGCAAACTCCAGGAGACAAGGAAGAACAAGGAAGCCTGGCATGCTGCAGTCCATGAGGTCACAAAGAGTTGGACGTGACTTAGTGACTGAACGTTATTTTTCAAGTTCTTTTCCCGTTTAGGTTATTACGGAATATTGAGCAGAGTTCCCTGTGCTATATAGTAGGTCCCTGTTGGTTATGTACTTTAGATATAATACTGTGTATATGTCAGTTCTAACCTCCCAATCTATCCCTCCTCAATGACATCTCTTTTTTGCATCTTTTTTCCTGGTCTGTTAAATTGCACATGTATTTATTTTTTCTTTCTTTTTATAAAATACAATTTTTATTCTGATTACATCATTAGCTTTCTTAAGAAATGTTCCCATTTTTGTTAATGCCTACGTGATTTAGAATTTCAGCTTTCACTATCTTTCTGATGGAGAGTTTTATTAGATTGACTCATGTAGATTACCATTCTGTAGGTCAAAATGATAATGTCAGTCAAAATGTCTGGAAAAATGAAGGCAGTGTAATTTCTTGGTTTTCAGCAATTTCATAGGATTCAACTTACATTGGATGTTTCCAAGCTGTTCAATTTTTTTTAGTGTTTTTGTTAATTTCTGGGTTTTTTTTTTTAAGTTTGTTAGACAATATAACTTAAAATGTATTATTTTTGGTGTACAATAAGTTTTTAAAAGTCATGTGCAAGTATGTGCTCAGTCACTTCAGTTGTGGCCGACTCTTTGAGCCCCTATGGGACCCTACAGGCTCCTCTGTCCATGGGATTCTCCAGGCAAGAATACTGGAGTGGGTTGCCGTGCCTTCCTCCAGGGAATCTTCCTGACCCAGGGATGGAACCCATGCCTCTGTACCTCCTGCACTGCAAGCAAATTCTTCACCACTGAGCCCCCAGGGAAGCCCATATGCAAGTATATAAAAGCTTTTAAATAAATGGTGAATGAGTGTATCCCTTTGGAGAGAACACAGTACTGTGTGTGTGTGTGTGTCATGTGTGTGACCTGTAGTTATTCAATTTCTTTACATCAGCGTCTGGAAATTATGATATGCTTTACAGATTCCTACCAGTAGAAAACTAACTTTTTTTGGGGGCCTGTTGAGTGTTTAAAAAATGAAATTAAAAAAACTCTAAAGCAAGATTTGCACTTGCCATTTCAGTCACAATGTATACAATTTGTCTTATTGCTAATCTAATCCACAAATTATATTATCTGCCAAGATCCTGTAGGCACTTGAGTTTTATTCTGTGGTTTATATCTTTTCTCTTGTGACTGGCACTCTTTAAAATATTTTTGTCTTGTTAGATAGCTCTTCCATTATTCCCTCCAACCACTAAAGCAACTATCTTCTTTTCCTATCCCTGTACAAAATTTTATAATTCAAATATCGTACATCTTTGGTTACATAAAGCCCTTTTTATGCTCTAATTGCATCCTCTTGAGAGCTTACATTTCTCTTTTGTTAAAACTTTTTTCTATCTTCTCATTTATTTTGCCTCAAAGGAAACCTCCTATTATTATTCAACTTAGCCTCTTTCTCTGCTTTTACTGAGTCTTTTTAAAATGGATCTCTTTCCTTCTCATGAGTTTAGGTACCTCCACATCTTCAAAAGCCAGGATTTTGGGGTTTCTTAAGGCAGCCCAAGAGACACCACAGTCCCAGACTGTGAGGCAATGGACAAGTCACCTGATAACACTGGGACTCCTTGCACTGAAGCATGGGATGGAGACTGTGTGGTGCTTTAGTCTTAATTAAACTCTTGAAGAGGAGTGTCTTCTTCCAACCACATGGAATATTATGCAGCCTGCTAGGAGCAATTGTTTCCTGGGCCTCCAACACCAGGAGGACCACACAGCCTCCTCCAAGACTTGGTTTCATAGGAGAGAAGGTGCAGCCCTCTCCTCTCACAAATGATGTCAGGCTGGTAGTGTAATTTCTTGGCCTTCACTCCAGGCTCTGTTACCTCCATAAATAATAAAAACTAAGTTGTGGTAGCAAAGTGATTTCCTCCAGACCCATTTAAGAGTGTTATTTTATTTGTTGAGATGCCCAGCAAGAAGGTGAGAAAAAAATTCTGGGATGTGAATTCAAATCATCACCCTTCCTGAAAAGCCAGCCACTCTTTTTCAATTATGTTCAATAAATTTTTTCTAGTCTTATAAGGGTGAATATCCTCTAGCATTCCCTAGTCTTCTCATCTTGTACATACACTATTGCTGTAGAATCCCAGTACTTCCCACCCCATCATCTATAGGATTCTCTAATGAAGCTTGAAGCTATTTTCTCTAACTCCAATCTCCCTTCTAATCTCTAGCCCTATATTTACAACTATGCTTCAGGAATCTTCTCCTGGAGGTTTCATTAATTCAACAGTTTGATATGATAAAGATCAAATTCATCACCATTTCCCATATTTGTTCCATAGTCCATAAGGAATTCATCAAATCATGTCAAGATTTTCTAGGTTTCAATCAAGCCAGAAGTTGAAAACAATTCTTGACTCATTTTCTCCTAACTCCAGTAGCACGTGGATACTCCAGTGTAGATTTCACATTTGGATTCTCTGAATTCATTGATTTTCCCATTTCTATGGCTACCAGCTATTATGGAACCCCTTGTTCTCTATCAGGCACTATTGTAAGAGATTCCTAATAAGGATCTTTCTCCCCAGATTTTCTGATTCCATTTATCAGCATGCTATTTACTTTCAAACTGTCCCATTCCAAGAATTTTCCTTCAAAAATAAAATGAGATTCCCATTGTGAACCTAAACACTTCAATGGCTATATTTTGATAGCATAAAACATCTGGTCCTAGAAACCCATCCTTAATATATATTTACAGGTCCACCTCCAATCACTGCTTTAACACAGAGACATCTCATGCCATAGCTATGCTATGGCATTCACTCTTCTCTCAAACATATGTGTTATGAAATGGAGCATGACCCTATATAGGGTCCTTGACCTTCATGTCCTCAGCCTGCATTTTGTCTCTGCAAAAACTTTAGCCAAAGAATAAGTTTGATCAGAGAAGTGAGAAATACAGAAACAAAGGAAAACAGTCAATGGACACCAAATAATAATAATAATGTAATCATTAAGCAAAGTCAAGGATCTTGAGTGGCTCCTCCAGTGGCTCCTCCAGGGCTGTAGATGATACCCTGAGCCATAGCCTGTGATCTGTCTTATAGATACTGAAACCAGGTGGAAGAAATTAACTTCACAGTGACCAGACTGGACATGACATAAGCAACCACAGGTCTGAGAACTGGCCTCAAAGAAATGGGAACAAACCAGCCTTGGAGCTAAAGATTAACTGACGCTGAAGATCACTGCCTGACCAGTTTCAAGACGGCTGTCAGAGCTGACTGTTGCATCTCATACACCCCCCCTCCCCTCCATCCATAAAAGGTCTTGCTCATTGGTGTCTGGGGTTGGGGAGTGGTGTGTCAGCCTTAGGACAGTGTCCACCCTCCCCCACTGTGGCCAGCATCTGAAATAAAGCAAAATTGCCTCTCTACCAACCTGTCTTCTTTATTTACTCTTAGCACTGCGCAGCTGGACCTGGTTTCTGTAATTCTTTTACACACTCAGGCTTTTGTGTCTTCATCTACTTACCCTTGATGCTCTTCTCACCTTTTCTACTCTTTCTGCATGTTCACTAAGGCTGAGCTCCAAGATTAGCTTCTTTGAAATCTTCTCTGATTTTGCTGAAAATTACCCCCTTCCTTTGTCATCTCAAAGCATTTTGAGATACTGCACTGGGTACCAGTTATTTCAAGTTTATTTGTCTCATTGGATAAATCATAAGTTTTGGAAAAGCTGGATTTCATCTTTTATCACTAGTGTAGTAAGTTATTAAATAAATCTATTCAATAAATTATGGCCCACACTATTCTGCTCGTTATGAATTTTTTGATTATGGGGAGAGAAAAACAAATTAGTTTAATCAAAAAGAAAGAAATATTGACCGACAAAATCAAATCAAGAAAAGATAAAGCAGTTTATTCCTTTCTTCCTCTCTGCTTCATTCTGTGTGGGGATTTTCTCAAGTTGGTTGTGCCCATGGGTCTGGCATCTTACCACAAGCATCACTACAATTACACCCTCACAGCATAAAGAAAATGGGATGGTTTTCCTCGAGCTCTCATTAGAAAATACAAGTGGAAAACTCCAAGTGGTCTAGTTTTAATACGGACACAACCGGAGACCAGAGGGCTGATGATTGACTAGTATCTCCCAACAAAATCACAGGGACAGAAAATTAAAGAAATAGTTCCCCAAAATAGACTGCATTTCCCGCATGAGAAAAAATAAAGGTTTCCCTCCATTACACTTCATTATGTGGAAATACCAAACACCCAGTGGAAGTGAAAATGTCAGTCACTCAGTCTTGTCTGACTCTTTGTGACCCCATGGACTGTAGCCCATTAGGCTCCTCTCCCATGGAATTCTCCAAAGCAAGGATACTGGAGTGGGTTGCCATTCCCTTCTATAGGGGATCTTCCTGACCCAGGGATCAAACCTGGGTCTCCAGTATTGCAAGCAGATCCTTTACCTTTGAGCGACCAGGGAAGCCACCCAGTGATTGGTCCAAAAAGTGAGTATTAGCACTTGCCATTAACACTGGTCTTGCAAGTGCTCAAGTTTTCTGTAGCCTAAAGACTTTCCTCTTTTTAAGTATGAAAACATTTTATCTACATCCATTTTTTTGCCTCATGAATAGCCTGATTAATTCTGGAGTAAGAGACCAAATAAAACTTTCAGTTCTTCTATTACTCCATTGCTATGATGTAGAGAGATGGATACTTCATGAACATAAACTTCTTTTTCTCATTTCTCCTTAAAGGAACATTGCTAGGGTTATTAAAAATTGGTATCTAGGGAAAAATAATGAGGTTTTTTTTTTTCTTTTTTTAGTGTAAGAGAACTTTCAGTTCAGTTCACTTCAGTCACTCAGTCGTGTCTGACTTTTTGCGACCCCATGAATCGCAGCACACCAGGACTCCCTGTCCATCACCAACTTCCAAAGTTCACTCAAACTTATGTCCATTGAGTCAGTGATGCCATCCAGCCATCTCATCCTCTGGCGTCCCCTTCTCCTCCTGCCCCCAGTCCCTCCCAGCATCAGAGTCTTTTCCAATGATTCAACTCTTCGCATGAGGTGGCCAAAGTATTGGAGTTTCAGCTTTAGCATCAGTCTTTCCAATGAACACCCAGGGCTGATTTCCTTCAGAATGGACTGTTTGGATTTCCTTGCAGTCCAAGGGACTCTCAAGAGTCTTCAACACCACAGTTAAAAAGTATCAAATCTTCGGCACTCAGCTTTCTTCACAGTCCAACTCTCACATCCATACATGACTAGTGGAAAAACCATAGCTTTGACTAGATGGACCTTTGTTGGCAAAGTAACGTCTCTGCTTTTCAATATGCTATCTAGGTTGGTCATAACTTTCCTCCCAAGGAGTAAGTGCCTTTTAATTTCATGGATGCAGTCACCATCTGCAGTGATTTTGGAGCCCCAAAAAATAAAGTCTGACACTGTTTCCACTCTTTCCCCATCTATTTCCCATGAAGTGATGGGACCAGATGCCATGATCTTCGTTTTCTGAATGTTGAGCTTTAAGCCAACTTTTTCTCTCTCCTCTTTCACTTTCATCAAGAGGCTTTTGAGTTCCTCTTCACTTTCTGTCATAAGGGTGGTATCATCTGCATATCTGAGGTGATTGATATTTCTCCTGGCAATCTTGATTCCAGCTTGTGTTTCTTCCAGCCCAGCATTTCTCATGATGTACTCTGCATATAAGTTAAATAAGCAGGGTGACAATATACAGCCTTGACGTACTCCTGTTCCTATTTGGAACCAGTCTGTTGTTCCATGTCCAGTTCTAACTGTTGCTTCCTGACCTGCATACAGATTTCTCAAGAGGCAGCTCAGGTGGTCTGGTATTCCCATCTCTTTCAGAATTCTCCACAGTTTATTGTGATCCACACAGTCAAAGGCTTTGGCATAGTCAATAAAGCAGAAATAGATGTTTTTCTGGAACTCTCTTGCTTTTTCCATGATCCAGCAAATGTTGGCAATTTGATCTCTAGTTCCTCTGCCTTGTCTAAAACCAGCTTGAACATCTGGAAGTTCACTGTTCATGTACTGCTGAAGCCTGGCTTGGAGAATTTTGAGCATTACTTTACTAGCGTGGGAGATGAGTGCAATTGTGCAGTAGTTTGAGCATTCTTTGGCATTGCCTTTCTTTGGGATTGGAATGAAAACTGACCTATTCCAGTCCTGTGGTCACTGCTGAGTTTTCCAAATTTGCTGACATATTGAGTGCCACACTTTCACAGCATCATCTTTCAGGATTTGAAAGTGCTCAACCGGAATTCCATCACCTCCCCTAGCTTTGTTCGTAGTGATGCTTTCTAAGGCCCACTTAACTTCACATTCCAGGATGTCTGGCTCTAGGTGAGTGATCACACCATCGTGATTATCTTGGTCGTGAAGACCTTTTTTGTACAGTTCTTCTGTGTATTCTTGCCACCTCTTCTTAATATCTTTTGTTTCTGTTAGGTCCATACCATTTCTGTCCTTTATCGAGCCGATCTTTGCATGAAATGTTCCCTTGGTATCTCTAATTTTCTTGAAGAGATCTCTATTCTTTCCCATTCTGTTGTTTAGAAATAACAGAACTTTAAAATATGCTGATGTCTGAGATTTCAGTTAAATAGCTGAGCAAAAATCAAGGCTTTTGACTGAGTGTACATGCATTATTGATTACACCTACATCTGTTTTTAATCAAATATTCTAAGAGAATCACACAGCACTTCAAATACTGATTGGTCCATAATTTAATGCTTCTGCTTGTAGCATCAAATATAACCTTAATTTTAAAATGTTGTACAAATTATATATTTGAAATTTCAAAGTGCTTGTAGCTAAATAAATGCTATCTTTTCTACCCGAGAAGATTGGAACAGAGAACCTAAAAAATTCACTGTGAAATGCATGATCTTGTTTTAGAAAAAGAGTTACCTCCTACATTTTCTTGATTAAGGAAATATTAAGTTTTGCCTTGCATTGCCTGAATATGCAGTTTCTGAGTAGTCATGCATCTCATTTGCATTGACTAAGTGTCTATGTAACAGAATTTTATTTAGCTTCATGAAACAGAAAAACAGCCTGAAGTATTTAACCAAGTGTGTGTGTGTGTGTGTGTTTAAGTTTCTTAGTGACAAGAAATCTATGAGAGTCTGATCAAGGCTTGCTCCAAGGTGCTATCTGACACCTAGTGTCTTATTCCCACCTTTACCATGCAGCTTTCCTGTGCATGGTTCCCAAATGATTACATAACCTCTGGAAAGAAGAAGGTAGTGATAAAAATAAAGACATGACACCAATTTCAAAGACAAAAAAACTCCCAGAGATCCTCAACAGATATCTGATATTTCATTAGCTGAAATTTTGTTAACATACCCACCATTAGATGCAAAGATGGCTTTAAAATATCATTTTATGCTGAACTCATACAATCAGAGTTCTCCTAATTTTAAGAAAAAGTAGGGGCACTGAGAGTGAATAATAACAAAACTTTCAGTGTCCATCACAGCCTACTATGGGTTAGTGATTAGGTTCATCATCAAAGGGAACTGAAGGAAAAAATTAAACCTACCAAAGCTGTGTTTATAATCGTGCTTCAAGAAATCCACAGGGCTCATATTTCTCTAATAAAGGAAAAAAAAGGATCAAATACAAGTCAATCAAAATTTTCTTTGTGTCTGAAGTAGCCAGACATACAAATGCATCTTCAAGAAACCTCCAATTTATGTGACTTAGGCTCCATCTCTTTCTGCTAGTCTGGGCAATTCCCTAACTTCCCAGTGTCTGTCTCCTTAACTGTAGAATTGTGTTGTAGGTGAAGTAAATCAAGAGATACATGTAACGTGACTAGTTAGGTAGCAGTAATTATTGAGTATTAGATAACCACCCTCTCACACTGCTGGTGGGAATGCAAACTAGTACAGTCACTATGGAGAACAGTGTGGAGGTTCCTTAAAAAACTGGAAATAGAACTGCCATATCACCCAGCAATCCTACTGCTGGGCATACACAGTGAGGAAACCATAATTGAAAGAGACACATGTACCCCAATGTTCATTGCAGCACTGTTTACAATAGCTAAGACATGGAAGCAACCTAGATGTCCATCAGCAGACAAATGGGTAAGGAAGTTGTGGTACATATACACAATGGAGTATTACTCAGCTATAAAAAAGAACACATTTGAGTCAATTCCAATAGGCAACTGGAGCCTATTATACAGAGTGAAGTAAGTCAGAAAGAAAAACACCAATATAGTATATCAATGCATGCGTATGGAATTTAGAAAAATGGTAACAATGACCCTATATGTGAGACAGCAAAAGAGACACAGATATAAAGAACAGACTTTTGGGCTCTGTGGGAGAATGTGAGGATGGGACAATGTGAGAGAATAGCATTGAAACATGTATATTACCATATGTTAAATAGATGCCCAGTGCAAGTTTGATGCATGAAGCAGGGCACCCAAAGGTGATGCTCTGGGACAAACCATAGGGATGGGGTGGGGAGGGAGATGATGGGACACATGTACACCCACGGCTGATTCTTGTCAATGTATGCCCAAACCACCACAATATTGTAATGTAATTAGCCTCTAATTAAAATAAATTAATGTTAAAAAAGAGTATTAGATAACCATAATGAGATGAAAATAGCTGACATCAGATTTAGCATTTGGGGGATCTGTATTGATGTCACAATATCACAAGAAGCTAGTTTCTTACCACTGTGTGTGTCAGTGACAGCCCAGCTACTTCATCAGATGTAACCCACTTAAGAGGAGGGAGTCCCAAAACGCCAACAGACGCAACACCATGCAATACTTAAAGCTGATATTGGTGGAAATGTTAGCAAATGCATTTCCTTGCTGAGAGATGAAATCATTGATTCCCTCAGCAGCTTGAAAGATTCTCTGAATCTCATTTAACATGTAGCAAAGTTCCTATCAAAAGAACTTTATAGTGAATAAGTTATCTAATTACATACTCACTTTACTCTCAGCATTTTAATTTTTTTCTTAACAAAGTCTCAACCAAATCTTCATGGCCAACTCATGTTACAAAACTCCCAAAGAATCTGACTTATTTTCCTGCAGTGTTATGCATTAAGTTCCCTATACACAAGTCTTCAAGTTGCAATCTTCCAAAGATGTGAATGTCAGGCATGAGCAAAACTGCAGTTTGTCCCGCATCTCCTATCGCTAACAGTCCTTCCCTCCACCACCTCCCATCTCCTCTCCCTGCTCCAATCAGGAACTCTCCTTGCCTGTTCGCCCCATCCCAGCCCCTGTATGCCAGCTGTTGTGCCGTACTACCGTACCTTCCAAGGTAATGCAGTATAAGATTAAAATGTTTTCTTTGTGTGTGTTTGTTTTTGTGTGTGTATGTTTGCTCATTTTTAATGTATTATGTGTGTGAAAATTATTATAAACCAATTACAGAGCAGTACTATATACAGCTGACTGTGTTACTTGGATACCTAGGCTAAATTTATTGGACTTTCAAACAAACTGGACTTACAAATGCACTCTCAGATTGGAACTCGTTCATATGTAGGGGACTTAGTATACTCTTTATTTTTTTTTTATTGCTTTATTTCTCTGAGCATTTAAAATAATCTTATTAAGCCTGTCTTCCTTCTATCCCGGTGTTCAAATCCTCCCATTTGTTACACGGCATAGCCCCCTGTTATAAAGCTTTGTGTGCTTGAATCTCCCATAGATTTTGTGAGTTCATCATGGTTTACACCAGGCTCTGTGATGTGGAGACATTGTTGCATTTCATCTCTCCAGGGCAGATCTCCCCACCTGCCTCACTCCCCAGTTCATTGATTCTGCTGCTGCTGCTAAGTCGCTTCAGTCATGTCCGACTCTGTGTGACCTCATAGATGGCAGCCCACCAGGCTCCCCCGTCCCTGGGATTCTCCAGGCAAGAACACTGGAGTGGGTTGCCATTTCCTTCTCCAATGCATGAAAGTGAAAAGTGAAAGTGAAGTCACTCAGTCGTGTCCGACTCCCAGCGACCCCATGGACTGCAGCCCACCAGGCTCTGTCCATGGGATTTTCCAGGCAATAGTACTGGAATGGGGTGCCATTGCCATTGATTCTAGCCATTCTTAAATTAATTACTAATTTGAAGATGCTCACATTGCAGGAGGAATATGTGAATTTATTTCATGTGTATACACAATAGAGGCCTGAGCATCTCAATGGCAGGCTGGACAACCTCTATGCAGATTTTCAAGACCTTAAGAGTGGGAGCCCTTTCTAATTTGCTGGATCTCCCTAGGGGGTGCTAATGGTCCAGAACCTGCCTGCCAATGCAAGGAACCTCAAAGACATAGGTTCCATCCCTGGGTTGGGAAGATCCCCTGGAGGAGGAAATGGCAGCCCACTCCAGTATTCTGACCTGGAAAATCCCATGGGCAGAGGAGCCTGGTGGGCTACAGTCCATGGAGCCACAGAGAGTCAGACACAACTGAAGCAACTTAGCACATACACTACGTAGATGAGTTCTTTCCTATGTAGGATCTGCTTATTCTTTTTCCTCTTTTGGACTATCAGCTCCTTTGAGGCTGATCTTGGCTGATTTAGCTCTTTTAGCGTAGATATTGACCAATATTAGTCCACTATGAAATTGATGAATGGATAAGGAAGTGTTAAGCCCATGGGCTTGAGTGTTCTGTGTCCCACTGCTTTTGTATCTGGGAGTATATTTATCTCCTGTGTGACAAACCCAGCCTTAACAATGTGAATGTGGACAATCCAGGCCTTGTGATGCTCCACTAAAGAAGAGACTTTTACAAAGAAAAGAGAAATTGCTCTTTCTTTGTGAATAAGAGTTGGAGATGCTACCTTCTTAAACAGAGCCAAACAGCATCCGGACTTACCGAGACCAACTATTGAACTTATAGTGGGAAGAACGCAGTGCTCACCTGCTCTCAGGTCAGAGCAAGAGAGGAGAGGAAGCTTGTCCCTGACAAACTGATGTCTACTTCTTGCTCCCATTCATGGTGTGTCTTTGAGATTCATTCATCTTTAAGAATACGATGTCTTGGAAGCCCTTTCTCCCCTCACAAAAAATAACTTAACAGCCAATTTTTCAAAAACGCTTCTTTCCTGGCCAGATCATTTTGTCAGTTTTATACTAAAATCCAGTCTCATGTTGCCTATTCAAGGATGTACAATGTATTTTCTCTTTTGAAACATTTTAGGATTCATTTCCTAAAAAGTGATCATTAGAGATTTTAAATATAATGAATGCATTTTCTTGCAAAATTGTTTTCATACTGACTGTAAGTTTGATTTAAAAATTAAGGCTATATTTTTCTTTGATTTATTTTTATCAAAACATAAGTGCAAAATAATTTTTTAAATGTACAAAGATGTAAATAATAATGATACAATGATCACCTGAATATCCACTATCCTGTTTAAGAAAATAAAGAACATAATTAACTTTAAAGTTATTATTATCAGCTTTTGGGTCATATCCGGATTCCTTCCCAATTGCATTTTTTCTCGACTGGAATTATCATCATGAAATTCAGCGTCTACTATTTTCTTCTTCTTTTTTCTGCCTTGTTACACGGCAGGTGGGATCTTCTCTGACCAAGGATCAAAACCGAACCTGTGCCTCCTGCAATGGGAAGCATGGAATCTTCCCATGGAAGATGGAACCACTGGGGAAGTCCTTCTTTTTTTTCTTTATATTTGTATTTATTTGTGTGGGTTCCTAGTTATTTACTTGTATTGTATAGTGTGTAATATGTATATTGCATTATTCAAATACAAATAAATATCTGTAATATGTTTGTGTGTGCATGCTAAATTGCTTCAGTCGTGTCTGACTCCTTTCAACTCTATGAACTGAAGCTCACCAGGCTCCTTTGTGCATGGGATTCTCCAGGCAAGAATACTGGAGTGGATTGCGATGCCCTCCTCCAGGGGATCTTCCCTACCCAGGGACTGAACCCATGTCTCTTGCATGGCAGATGGATTCTTTAACACTAGCACCACAGGGGAATATGTTTAGTTTGTATATATTTTTCTGCAACTTTTCGTTTGCTCTGCAGTATGAGCATGCACTTCATTTAAGTCGTAAATGGTTACAATTAATTCATTTCAGTGGGATAAAGTATTCTGTTGTCTGATTTTTTTTTTATAACCTTTGTTATACATTGAGTTTTTTTCCTGTGTTTTGCTTTGACAAATAGTGCTTCTATGAACATTTTTTTTTCAGTATATGTGCTCAGTGCATATGTGAAGAAATTTCTCTATTCTAGAGATTTTCAAGAGACATGCATATTAGACTATAACTATTATTGTTTTTCAGTCACTCAGTCACGTCTGACTCTTTGATCCCACAGACTGCAGCACACCAGACTTCTCTGTCTTTCACTGTTTCCCGGAGTTTGCTCAAACTCATGTCCATTAAGTTGATGATGCCATCCAACCATCTCATTCTTTGTCGCCCCCTTCTCCTTCTGCCCTCAAAATGTGCTGCAAAATATTGGTTGACTCCAGCCTGAGGCTCCCCAGGGAGGTCTAGTTTGGGGGGCACCCTGGGCAGGTTTCTTCAAACACTAGCTTCTCCTCTGTTTCTCCTTAGATTGTGGTTCCAGCCCGCGGATGCTCTGTGTTTCATCCTAAAGTCCTCTGTCACCTGGACATCTACTATAAGAGCTGACTGGAAAGTGAGCCTTTGTCATCAGAGACAAAGAGTCCTAGGAGTTGCTTGGAGTTAGCTCCAGGAGTCCAAGGAGCACCGCCTACCGACTAGATGAGATTTAGTTAAGACTGGGGAATTGGGGATTCTAGGTAGTGCTTTTGAGTCCATCTTCAAATACATCAGATAATCCTACTCATTTATGGTTGATGTGCCCTTTTGCTAACAAAAAGACTTGTAACTATTGTCTGTTTGAAAACGGGTGCTCCTGCATTATTTTGAAATAATAAAATTAAAAAATAGAGCCAGTGCTCTATGCATATGTCTTATTTTCTGGAATTATATCACACAGTTATGGAGGCTGAGAAGTTCCAAGATCTACATTCAGCAACCTGGAGAAGCAGGAGAGCTGCTGGTGTAGTTTGAGTCCAATTTGAGGGCCTGAGAACCAAGAAAATTAAGGTGCAAGTTCCAGTCTAAAAGCTGGCACACTCAAGACCCAAGGAGAGATGATGTTTCAGCTTGAGTCTGAAGGTTAGAAAAGATGGAAGTCCTAGCTTGAAGCAGTCAGATAGGAGGAATTCTCTCTCACTCAGGGAAGGGTCAGCCTTTTTGTTTTTTCAGACCTTTGACTTACTGAATGGGGCCCAATCAAATTGAGAAGGGCAATCTGCTTTCTTCAGTCCACAGATTCAAATGTTAATCTCATCCAAACTCATCATCACAGACACTGAAACATAATGTTGACCTACTATCTGGGTTCCCTATTGCCCAGTCAAGTGGGTAAATAAATTAGCCATGACAGCTGATATGAAAAAGATAATGAATTAAAAATATGTTCACATTTTTTCCAGAATGTTCAACTTTACCATTTGAATAAAAGGAAAATGCATGTTCTTACTCAAAATGTGGTTTCAACTATTGTACATGTTTATTGGCTTGAGAAGCTAATGTTGACTTTTATTACATATCAGCATGAACAAAGTTCTTTGTTGATACTGATTTCTGAGAATGTGAAGGATTCATTATGCAAGAGTCAGGATCAGGAACTGTACACAGTAATGGCAATTACAGGGTGGATATAGTTATATTCATGGAAACGAAATCCTTGTTACCGTAAATATTCTAAAAACATTTAGGGGTTTTAGATAAAGTTAATATTAAATTTATTTGAAAATACTTTTTATTTTACTTTTTAAATATCAATTATACACACACAAAAAAAAGAATCTGATGAATTTTTTTAAAAAATCAAAGCTTCATTACAAATGCTCTCAGGATCCCTAAAATTTACATTAGTATATGCCATAGGTAGGTTTTCATTGTTTACGTGTGTCATAAGTCGAAAAATGCTGGGAAGAAATGTTCTGAGTATATATTTAGGAATACAAATGTTACTCTAAATGGCATGAGCACAACCTTTACTAGAAAATGGTTGTTTCCCAAGTTACACCCAAGGAACAAAGCACAAGTGTTCCTGTTCCTAACGCTTGCCAACACTTGATGTTTCCATGGTTTTAAAATCGGCAATCTTGCAGGTATGATTTTCTTCAAAACTTTTATCTTATGCTGGAGTACAGCCAATTAACAATGCTGTGGTAGTTTCAGGTGGACAGCAAAGGGACTCAGCCACACATATACATGTGCATTCTCTCTCAAACTCCCTCCCATCCAGACCGCCACACAACACTGCGCCGAGTTCCGTGTGGTCTATGGTGGGACCTTGGTTGTCCATTTCAAATATAACAGCGTGTACGTGTTCATCCCAAACTCCCTGACTAGCAGGTTTGCTTTTAATTTGTAGTTATTTAGTTACAAAGAAATTTAATCATCTTCCATATTTATTTATCACAATAGCTTCCTGGATGTGGTATCCAACCATATGTTTTGTCCAATTTAATTGCATATCATTTTTAATTTGATTTATAGGAGTTCTTTGTTTTCCCAGGTAACAATTCTCTGTATAGTATTTATATTATAACCCTCTTCACCCAGTACGTTTGTTGACTTATTCTCTTTCAGTGTCCTAATAAGCAGAAGTTTTCAAATTTTCGTTTATCAATCATTTTTCTTAGAGGTTATACCTTTATATTTTGCTTAAGATATTTTTCCTTTACTAAATTATTATTCTCTTAAGTACCTTCCAAAAGTTTTATGGTTTGACTTTCCCACTTAGGTTTCAGTCCATCATTAACTTATTTGAGGAAGTAGGTAGGAATCAATTTATTTTATTTTTTTCCTGATTTAAAATTTTTCATCACCAATCCTCAGTATAGTCTGTCATAAACAAAGTTTCTAAATATTTAGAGCACTGTTTTGAGACTCTTCAGTCTGGCTAATTTGTAACCATTTGTATCTTTGTACACATACACTTCAATCCTCATAGTATTAAAAATTCTAAGCTTGTTAGACTTTTTATTTCAATGCATTGAATCTGTGGGAAGGAAGGGCTAAGATCTCTCGGCATTGTGGTTTTTGTTGCTGTTTGTTTACTGTTGTTATTTTTTTCTTTTGCCATTGTTCTCATTCGGAGTTTTTTGATGGTTACACTCTCAGTGCCTGCATTATTTTTCTCTACAGCATCCACATCTTCTGTGCTTTGATTTTACTTATTTTTTAGCAATTTTATTTATTTGACTGAGTTGGGTCTTAGTTGTGGCAAGCAGGGTTTTTAGTTGCAGTATGCAGATTCTTAGTTGCAGCACGTAGGATCTAGTTCCCTGACTGGTATTGCACCCAGGTCCCCTGCATTGGGAGCATGGAGTCTTAACATCATGACCACCAGGAAAGTCACTTTTACCACTGGTTTCCGAATGTGTGAAGTTGTATCTCTTCATTATTGGCCTTCTTGAATGTCTTTTAGTAAAGTTTTTTTTCATGAAGGTTTTGAAACATTTTTTTTGTTTATTCCTATTTCATATTTTTGTGCACGCTAAGTTACTTCAGTTTTGTTCGACTCTTTGCAAGACTTTGAACTGTGGCTTATCTCTGTCCATGGGATTCTCCAGGCAAGAATACTGGAGAGGGCGGCCATGCCCTCCTCCAGGGGATCTTCCCCACCTAGGGATTGAACCTCTGTCTCTTATGTCTCCTGCATTGGCAGACAGGTTCTTTAGCACTAGCACCACCTGGGAAGTCCATTTTATATTTTCATGGTACTATAAATGGTATGTTTCTGTAATTGTATTTTCTATCTGTGTATTGTTAAGGTAGAAAAATTGAGTTACTTTTTGTAGAAGATATTCAGGAAATTTGTCATAGTTTTCCATTAGGTGCTGAAAATTCTGTAGATTCTTTGGAGTATTTTGTATGGAAAATCATATCATTCAAAATAATATGTTATAATTATTTCCTCTAAACTGTAGCATTTTTTGTGTGTGTTTCAACTACTGCTTGTATAGAGATGGCCAGAATCTCTGATTTCTTTTTGTATTTTTCTTCTGCTTACTCCCCTTCATGATGTGTGTGTGAGAGAGAGAGACAGAGAAATCTGTAATGACAAAGTTCTATTTTGAGGGCCCTTATTATGTAAAACACTTGCAGGCCTATGTGAGGATGAGTTACTTGGGGAAGCACAGGTTTGTATTTGTTTCCACCACACATCTGGGGCTACTACAGAATTTTTTATATTATTATTTAAAAAAAAATTTTAAATTGATGTATAGCTTCCCTGGTAGCTCAGCTGGTAAAGAATCCACCTGCAATGCAGGAAAGACAGGGGATTGTGTGTTCAGTCCCTGTGTTGGAAAGATCCTGAAGGAGGGAAGGGCAACCCACTCCGGTGTTCTTGCCTGAAAAATCCCATGGACAGAGGAGGCTGGTGGGCTACAGTCCAAAAGGTTGCAGCATTTTCATGTCTATTTTCATTTAGCTTTAGGCTTTCCTGTGGATCTTACTAAATTCCCCACTCATTTATTCATTAGAGATATTTTTTAAATATCCAGCATTTTGAGGCATCTTTTTCTCATGGAGGGAATGCGGGCTTTGTCAGGCAGATGGACATATAATTAGAAAAAGAAGAATAAATATCCTCAGTGCCATTCTTATCTGTCATTTCTCACACATATTTATTTCAGGTTTAATGTAACAGTCCTGGCGCTCAGAAAGATTCTGTACTTCAAGCACATCAGTTAGTAGAATTGGCTGCTCTTTTCCGAACAAGGAGTTAAGTTAAAGAAGCTGAGCTGTGGCAGACGTCTGAGAGGGCCTCTGTGGCCTCCAGCCCTTAGTGTCCAAAGTCTGTATCACCCCTTCCCTTGGGCAAGGACAGAACTATAAATAGGGTGCATTTCACTCTTCCAGTTAGATCACATCATACAACAAAGTTGAGAAGGATTTTTTCAGTTGAAAAGAATTTGAGTTAATCAAAATGGTGATCAGCCTGGGTGCACTTGAGCTAATCAGGTGATCCCTGAAAAGGGGATGGGTCCTTCTTGAAACAAATCATTCAAAGCATGAGGGACACGTCCCTGATTTTCTCAGAATAGCAAACTGCCACAGTGTCTGGGAGACACACAAAAGGGCCTGAGCGTGGCCTCTGGGTGCGGAGAGTGATCTCTGGCTCCCATGAGCTGAACAGCCAACCTACTGACACCAGGCTGTGGTGAAGGAGAGCACAGAATTTATTGCAGGGTGCCAAGCAAGGAGAGTGGAGAAGGCAATGGCACCCCACTCCAGTACTCTTGCCTGGAAAATCCCATGGACAGAAGAGCCTGGTGGGCTGCAGTCCATGGGGTCGCGAAGAGTTGGACACAACTGAGTGACTTCACTTTCATTTTTCACTTTCATGCATTGGAGAAGGAAATGGCAACCCACTCCAGTGTTCTTGCCTGGAGAATCCCTGGGACGGGGCAGCCTGGTGGGCTGCTGTCTATGGGGTCGCACAGAGTCGGACACGACTGAAGTGACTTAGCAGCAGCAGCAGCAAGCAAGGCGAGTAGGCCGCTCACAAGGTGTATGACTGGCTTGTGCTCATTCTCAGGTTGCTTGGCACGAAGGTGAAATTTCAAGCACCATAAACCTTTTGGTTTCAACTGATCTGAGGCTTATGTGCCTGCGGCCAGCAGTTTTCACCTTGTGGGGGATCTGCTTCTTGGAAAAACAATTTAGGAATATGTGTATCTGTGTCTTTCTTTATCAGTATCATTCAGCAATTCTGCTGTGTAGAGGATTTATAGTCTAAAGTGTTATAGGTTGTCAGCCCAAAAGCTATTCTTTGTTTCTATATCTTCACTTTGATCATTAACTCTGGAGCCAGTCATTTGAGACTCAGGAGAGGCTGGAGAGACTCAAGCTGAAGCCACTTGCTACAAAAGAGGAGGGCATAGGGGCTTGTATACGGTTTCAGTAGCCAGCCAGCAAGACAGTGGGACCTCAATCATACAGCCACAGGAAATGAGCCCTGACAAAGCCTGACAAAGCCTGCAGGGGATCTTTGCCTTGTCGTGTCTCCAAAATGAGGATGAAGCCAGCAGACACCTTGACTTGGTCTCTGGAGACCCTGGGCAGAGGACCAGCTGTAAGGCACAGAAACAGGGATGCAGAGCAATTGCACTGTGCAAGCTGCCAAGCAGCCGGTGACTTGCTGCACAGCATCAGAGACCTGAAGCCAGAACCTCACCCCTAATGCACGGCGTGCAGCACTCACCACTTTATTTACTGTCTTCTCACATAACTACTCCTTGGCACTAAAATTAAAATCATAGGAAAAAATTCTTCCTAGGTTCAGTTTTTCATCAGAATAATAGGGCTGATTTGGAGGAAAAAGCAGGATTACCTTTTATAAATGTAGACAAAGTCTTCCAGTTAGCACAATGTCTTAGAGAAGGTTTATTTTGTTTTATTTCTGGGATATGATTAGCATTATAAATACAGAATACATGTTATATAGAAAACAGTAATTATAGTTTTAAAAGAAAACTGGGATAAAAATTCAGAGAAACTCATTTTTAAAGCCTATAAAACTAATTAAGGCAAAATTATGATGATGTTGTTTTATAGCATTCCTATACCTTAGCGGCATAGTCAAGGGAACACCTTAGTGACCTGTTCAGTACAAGAAAGAAGCACCCAGTTTCCTCATTACAAAATATCATTATTTTAGTTTATTTTCATTTTTTAAAATGTTATTGAAATATAGTTGATTTACAATGTATCAATTTCTTCTGTATAGCAAAGTGATTCAGTTACATGTATATATACATTCTTTTTCAAGTTCTTTTTTATTATGGTTTCTCAAGGATATTGAATATAGTTCTCCAAGGATATTGAATATACAGTAGGACATTGTTGTCTATCCATTCTATATATAATAGCTTGAATCTGCTAACCCCAAACTCCCATTCTTTCCCTTTAAATTTTCAACATCCACTGGATCATAGAGAAAGCAAGAGAATGCCAGAAAAAAAAAAAATCTGTTTTATTGACTACACTAAAGCCTTTGACTGTGTGGATCATAACAAACTGAGAAAACACTTAAAGAGATGGGAATACCAAACCATCTTACCTGTCTCCTGAGAAACCTGTATGCAGGTCAAGAAGCAACAGTTAGAATCTTATATGGAAACACTGACTGGTTCAAAATTGAGAAAGCAGTATGACAAGGCTGTTTATTATCATCCAGTTTGTTTAACTTATATGCAGAATACATCATACAAAATGCCAGGCTGGAAGAGTTACACGCTGGAAGCAAGATTGCCAGGAGAAATATCAACAACCTCAGATATGCAGATGATACCACTCTAATGGCAGAAAGCAAAGAGGAACTAAAAGAGCCTCTTGATGAGGGTGAAAGAGAAGAATGAAAAAGCTGGCTTAAAGTTAAATATTAAAAATAAAAGCTAAGATCATGGCATCCAGTCCCATAACTTCATGCAAATGGAAGGTAAAAGATGGAAGCAGTGACAGATTTCCTCTTCTTGGGTTCTACAATCACTGTGGATGGTGACTGCAGCCATGAAATTAGAAGATGCATACTCCTTGGAAGAAAAGCTATGACAAACCTAGATAGTATATTAAAAAGCGAAGACATCACTTTTCCAACAAAAATCCGCATAGTCAATTCTTTCCAGCAGTCATGTACAGATGTGAGAATTGGACCATAAAGAAGGCTGAGTGCCAAAGATCTGATGCCTTTGAATTCCGGTGCTGGAGAAGACTCTTGAGAGTCCCTTTGACAGCAAGAAGATCAAACCAGTCAATCTTAAGTGAAATCAACCTTGAATGCTCATTGGAAAGACTGATGCTGATGCTGAAGCTGAAGCTCCAATAATTTGGCCACCTGATGAGAAGAGCCAACTCATCGGAAAAAGCTGTGGTACTGGGAAAGATTGAGGGCAGGAGGAAAAGTGGGTGACAGGATAAAATGGTTGGATGGTATCACCAATTCAATGGACATGAACTTGGGCAAACTTCAGGAGATGGTGAGGGACAGAGAGGCCTGGTTTGCTGCAGTCCGTGGGGTCGCAAAGAGTAGGATGTGACTTGGAGACTGAACAACAACACAACATTTTAAAACTCAGTGTAGAAATGCTCAAAACTTACAAAGTGATGCAATTTTCCTTTCCTCCTAGTTGACATGAAAATGTGCATGTTAATTATAATAACTGTGCTTTGACAAAGAGAAGTTTTGACCATTATGAACTAGCAACACATGCTATCAATAATAGGGCTTTATACCTTAGACATCTTGCAAAACTGCACTGCCCCCAAACCTATTGCTCATTACTTCCACTTCATCTGAGGGATGTGAAGAATTGGTTTATGGTGAGGGGCTGTTTGATTCCAAATGCAAGCCAAACTCCAGCCAGACAGACAAAATTGGGCATCCCAATGTCTAACCAGATGAAGCAACTGCAGTATGTCTTAGGCAGGCTACTTGGTCATGTGTTAACTCCCAAACATGTATTAACACATAATTCCAAATCTCTGTCAATGTCAATTACTTTAGGAAAAGTAATGTGTTAGAACCATAACAGAAAGACCTCCCTGTGCAGAAACATTTGTTTCTTACTATTCCATAAAGTTGTATGTGTCATAAAAGGCCTGTGGCTCTAGGCCTAAGCTGAGAAAAGAAAAATGACTGTAAAAATCTTTGCAGAAACAGAAGTCAGAGCCCAGAGCATCAGCACTGACATGAGGACAAAGCTTACCACTTGCTTTTTCTACTGCAAATATAGGCAAGGGTTTTCAGTGCCTCTAGTCATCAAATAGCTGTTGCTCATTAAGAGCAAACAAAACAAAAGAGAAGCCAACAAAATAAAATCAACATTCATTGCAAAACCAGCTATAATGGGAAAAGAAAATTTTCAAACATCTGATCAAAGCTATGAAGTGTTGGTATGTTGGCAAATGTCAGTGTCATTTTGATCAGAGTTCTTGTCGATTCCTCTGAACCTGACAGAATAAAATTAGAAGGTAGCTGCACACTCTCATCAGAGAAGGCAATGGCACCCCACTCCAGTACTCTTGCCTGGAAAATCCCATGGATGGAGGAGCCTGGTGGGCTGCAGTCCGTGGGGTCGCTAAGAGTCAGACACGACTGAATCGACTTAGCAGCAGCAGCAGCACACTCTCATTCCACCCCACCCACTCTCATTCCACCCCATCCCTGCCCAGACACTCCAGTTCTTATGCAGGCATTCTCTCCCTCTCTTCTCCCTACCACAGGTGTTTTAAGTCAAGGAGACTTTTGCTGGTCACTTGCAGTCCAGCCCAATCCCGCGGTACTCTTAAATACAGCAATTAGCGTACAAGACACAGCTCTGGTTACCTTCAAAGCATTGCAAGCAAAAGACAAAACCTCTTTCCTCAAATATCTCCCTGCCAGTAGCAGATACACAACTGTCCTGATAACAGCTCCAAGCCTTACAGCACTGATCTGATCCACCCTAATCCAACCTCTTTATCAGTTTCATCTCCTTGACCCTGAGCCCACAGCTTGATCCCTGCTTTTTGATCTGGGACCTATTATTTGCATTTTGTATCTCCACATTTGATCCCTGTTATCCAGCCAACTTGTGTGTTGCTCTTGTTCTGGGTTTCCTGGATTACTTCCAGAAGGAAGATACAACTCCAGGTCTGGTGGTTGACCAACACATGGAACACACTATCCTCCCTTCTCCTTAAAGAGAAAATTCAGAGATGCCTCTCTCAAAGCAGCTCCCTGGAGATTTCCATAGAGATGCTTTCCTATTAGTGGAGACGGAGAAAAGGCTATGGCACACCCTCTACATCCAGAGATGCTGGTTTCATGGTGTGGGGATGAACACAGGAGGGGATGTGAGCTCAGGGCGGAATGGAGGACATGAATTCCAACATTGCCACTTCCAAGCTGCGCCCTGTTGGGAAATCACATAATATCTCTGAATATCAGTTTTCTTATTTATAAAAAAACTTATGTTGCAGAATGATTGTATTAGGTCAGGATTAAACACAGCACATGCATGCTAAGTCGCTTCAGTTGTGTCCAACTATTTGCAACTCCTTGGACTTTAGCCCACCAGGCTCCTCTGTCCATGGGATTCTTCAGGCAAGAATACTGAAGTGGGTTGCCATGCCCTTCTCTAGGGGATCTTTCTGATCCATGGATCAAACCTGAACATCTTACATCTCCTGCATTGACATTCAGGTTCTTACAACTCACAACTCAGTTCACACAGCTAGAGCCATTAAGTGTAGTAGTTACCCCTTAGATTGTAGCTGGACAGCATAGAATGAGAAACAAGGGCTTCCCTTGTGGTTCAGTGGTAACGCAGATTACCAGTCACCAGGCAATGCAGGAGACAGAGGTCTGCTTCCTTATCTGGGAGGATCCCGCACTCCTCAGAGCAACTAAGCCCATGGGCCACAACTACTGAGCCTGTGCTCTCGACCCAGGAGCCACGGTTCCTGAGCCCACATGCTGCAATTCCTGGAGCCCGGGCGCCCGAGAGCCCGTATTCAGCAACAAAAGAAGCCCCCGCAGTGAGAAGCTGCTGCACCGCAGCTGGAGAGCAGTCTCCCCTTGCTGCAACTAGAGAAAGGTTCTCTCAGCAATGAAGACGTAGCACACCAAAAAGTAAATAATTAAAAAGAAAAAGAACGAAAAATGAAATGAAATGCAGATATACTCACAATACTGGTATTCCTACATGCCTGAAAAAATGGCTTTATGGGCAGCAAAATGTAAAAAAAGGTACAATCAAAGATATGCATGCAAGTTGTTCTATTTCCTAACAAGATAGAACAACACAGAGTTATCTGGGGAATCTGAAAATAGTTCTGAAATCCCTCTGATAGGATAACAGATTCTTAAAACATATACATGTCATAGTTTCTAAGATAATATGTCTTCTATTCCAGGTCCTATTCACAAGCTAGTTCTTTGGATCAGCATTCACCCTTACTTTACCAAAAATCTCATCAAGCTTAGCTTTCTAATTACCCAATGCATGACAGGTTCAAAAATAGCAAATTAAGTGGGAATAACAAGCCTGGATGGAAAGAAAGAAATTGACAATTTTATTATCCAACAATTCATTCCTTGAGGGTTCAATACAACAGATATTTTATATGGGATTTGTGTTGAAAAACAAATCTTTGCCTTGCATTTTGTAAATTATATAGTGATATTTACATATATAAAATATGTCATGATTATCATTTTATCTTGGAATTCTAAGTATGGAAAGAATGAAATATGTCAAATTTTTAAACAAGACTAATATAAGACATTTTTTTTTCTTTCTGAACAAAAAATCGTACCTTTCTGAGAGCCTGCTTGAGCCTAATGGAACAATGTCTTAAGTAAGATCACATTTTCAATGTCTCTCAGAAATTTTCTCCAACAGGGAAGATACGACTTTATTTTCCTACAAATCTGTATAAACAAAGCAAAGGAAAATACCTAGTTTGGATAGATAGGAGTAGATGACTAAAAAGCAGGATAGCAATCTTTTTATAATATGATAATATGCCAAGGACTACTCAAAACATAGAAATTAGCCAAATTTCTCAGTTTGGTTAGCCTCTAACAGCCAAGAAACAGTAATGGCCTGCACTTAGGTTAAACTTTCTTTTCAAATTTCCCCACATCATATCAGGCCTTTCTAAACAAGATTCTGTTTCATTTAAGGTCTTACTGTTAAGTTTTTAATCCATTTTGAGTCGTTCTTTTATGTATGATGACATTGTTCCAGTTTCATTATTTTACTTGTGGAGATTCAGTTTCCCCAAGACCATCTATTGATGAGACTGACATTTCCTCATTGTGTAGTCTTGGCATTTCTGTTAAAAATCAGTTAAACTTCTATGCATGGGTATATTTCTGGGATCTTTATTCCCTTTCCTTGACATATTTTATGGTTGTCTTTATGGCCAGAATCATACTTTTGCGTTCTCTCTACAGTATTTAGTAACAATCAGGTTGTAATGAAGTTATTTACTCTTAGTTGAACTGAAGCCTCAGTTTAATGATATACGTTTTAAAAAAAGATCACAAAGAAACTAGAAGAAAATACATGGGAATATACTTTGTAAAAATAGGAGAAACCCTTCCTGAGTGATAGTAAAAACTTGAGGCCCTAGAGAAAAGATACCTTCACTCCATGAAATTTAAAATATACACATAAAAAAATGCTGCACACACAACAAGAAGGAAAAAAATGGGCAAAACTATTTGCCAGATATACTACATATATTAGTGCCATTAATCTTTAAAGAAATTTTATAAATTAAGGTGTAAAAGACCTATTACACAAAAGACCAGTTACACACTGTGTATCAGTTCAGTTCAGTCTCACAGTCATGTCAGACGCTTTGCGACCCCATGGACTGCAGCACGCCAGGCTTTCCTGTCAATCACCAACTCCCAGAGCTTGCTCAAACTCATGTCCATTGTGTCAGTGATGCCATTCAAACATCTAATCCTCTGTCCTATTCTTCTCTTCCTGCCCTCAATCTTTCCCAGTATCAGGGTCTTTTCAAATGAGTCCGTTCTTCACATCAAGTGGTCAAATTTTCAGCCTCAGCATCAGTCCTTTCAATGAATATTCAGGACTGATTTCCTTTAGGGTTGACTGGTTTGATCTCCTTGCAGGCTAAGGGACTCTCAAAAGTCTTCTCCAAAATCACAATTCAGAAGCATCAATTCTTTGGCGCTCAGTTTTCCTAATAGTTCAACTCTCACATCCATACATGACTACTGGAAAAACCATAGCTTTGACTAGATGGACATTTGTCAGCAAAGTAATGTCTCTGCCTTTTAATATACTGTATAGGTTGATCATAGCATTTCTTCCAAGAGGCAAGCATCTTTTAATTTCATGGCTGCAGTCACCATCTGAAGTGATTTTGGAGCCCAAGAGAATAAAGTCTATCACTGTTTCTATTGTTTCACCATCTATTTGCCATGAAGTGATGAGACTGGATTCCATGATCTTAGTCTTTTGAATGTTGTGTTTAGCCAGATTTTTCACTCTCCTCTTTCACTTTCATCAAGAGGTTCTTTAGTTCCTCTTCATTTTTCACCATAAGGGTGGTATCATCTGCATATCTGAGGTTATTGATATTTTTCCCAGCAACCTTGATTCCAGCTTGTGCTTTATCCAGCCCTGCATTTTGCATGATGTACTCTGCATATAAGTTATATAAGCAGTGTGACAATATACAGCCTTTACATGTTCCTTTCCCAATTTGGAACCAGTCTGTTGTCCCATGTCCAGTTCTAACTGTTTCTTCTTGACCTGCATACAGGTTTATCAGGAGGCAGGTCAGGTGGTCTGGTATTCCCATCTCTTTAAGAATTTTCCACAGTTTTTTGTGATCTGTATAGTCAAAGCCTTTGGTATAATCAATGAAGCAGAAGTAGATGTTTTTTCTGGAACTCTCTTGCTTTTTCAATGGTCCAAATGATGTTGGTAATTTGATCACTGATTTCTCTGCCTTTTCTAAATACAGCTTGAACATCTGGAAGTTTACAGTTCATGTACTGTTGAAGCCTGGCTTATAGAATTTTGACAATTACTTTGCTAGCGTGTGAGATGAGTGCAATTGTATGGTAGTTTGAGCATTCTTTGGCATTGTCCTTCTTTTGAATTGGAATAAAAACTGACCTTTTCCAGTCCTGTGGCCACTGCTGAGTTTTCCAAATTTGCTGGCATATTGAGTGCAGCACTTTCACAGCATCATCTTTTAGGAATTTAAATAGCTCAGCTGCAATTTAATTACCTCCACTAGCTATGTTCATAGTGATGCCTTCTAAGGCCCATTTGACTTCATATTCCAGAATGTCTGGCTCTAGGTGAGTGATCGCACCATCTTGGTTATCTGGGTCATGAAGATTTTTTGTATAGTTCTTCTGTGTATTCTTGCCACCTCTTCTTAATATCTTCTGCTTCTGTCACGTCCATACCATTTCTGTCCTTTATTGTGCCCATCTTTGCATGAAATGTTCCCTTGGTATCTCTAATTTTCTTAAAGAGATCTCTTGTCTTTTGCATTCTATTTTTTTCCCTCTATTTCTGTGCACTGATCACTGAGGAAGGCTTTCTTATCTCTCCTTGCTATTTGTTGAAACTCTGTACTCAGATGGGTGTATCTTTCCTTTTCTTCTTTGCCTTTCACTTCTTTTCTCAGCTATTTGTAAGGCCTCCTCACACAGCCATTTTGTTCTTTTGGATTTCCTTTTTTTGTGGAAGGTCTTGATTACTGCCTCCTATGCAATGTCACAAACCTCCATCCATATTTCTTCAGACACTCTATCAGATCTAATCCCTTGAATATATATTTGTCACTTCCACCATATAATTATAAGGGGTTTGATTTAGGTCATACCTGAATGGTCTAGTGGTTTTCCTTACTTTCTTCTGAGTCAGTTTATTGCCAGTATTGAATTTGGAAATAAGGAGCTCATGATCTGAGCCTCAGTCAGCTCCTGGTCTTGTTTTTGCTGACTGTATAGAACTTCCCCATCTTTGACTGCAAAGAATATAATCAGTCTGATTTCAGTGTTGACCATCTGGTGATGTCCACGTGTACAGGCTTCTTTTGTGTTGTTGGAAGAGGGTGTTTGCTATGACCAGTGTGTTATCTTGGCAAAACTGCTTTGCCCTGCTTCGTTTTGTACTCCAAGGCCAAATTTGCCTGTTACTCCAGGTATCTCTTGACTTTCTACTTTCTACTTTTGCATTCCATTCCCCTATGATGAAAAGGATATCTTTTTTTTTGGTGTTAGTTGTATAAGGTCTTGTAGGTCTTCATAGATCTGTTCAACTTCAGCAACCTCAGCATTACTGTTTGCGGCATAGACTTGGATTACTGCGATATTGAATGGTTTGCCTTGGATATGAACAGAGATCATTCTGTCATTTTTGAGATTGCACCCAAGTACTGCATTTCAGATTCTTTTTTTGGCTATGAGAGCTACTCCATTTCTTCTAAGGGAGTCTTGCCCACTGTAGTAGATATAATGGTTATCTGAATTAAATTCGCCCATTCCAGTCCATTTTAGTTCACTGATTCCTAAACTGTCCATGTTCACTCTTGCCGTCACCCATTTGACCACTTCTAATTTACCCTGATCATGGACTTAACTCTCTTGTAAAAGACAACAACCCATAAAGTTCAAGAGCAGGCAGTTGAGAGCATGAAGACACATTAAGCCTGTATTAGAGTCCAGCCTCATTCAATAGCAAGGGAATGTAAATTAAGACAAATATGCCCTTTCTCTTCTATTTAGAGAGGCAAACAGAAAAGTTGTGGCTATGTGCTGGGTTGGGCTTCTCAGGTGGCACTAGTGTTAAGGAACCTGCCTGCCCCTGCAGGAGACTTAAGAGATGCGGTTTCGATCCCTGGGTCAGAAAGATCCCCAGGACGTGGGCATGGCAACCTACTCCAGTACTCTTGCATGGAGAATCCCATGGGCAGAGGAGCCTGGTGGGCTACAGTCCATAGTGTCACAGAGTCAGATACAACTGAAGCAATTTAGCACACAAGCATGGGACTGGCAGGAGTTTAAGGGAGCCGTCTCTCATCTACTGTGAACCATATTAATTGATAGTTTCCACTGGAACATGATTTATACTATGCACAGGCATCAGGACTTACTGTTTACAAAGTTTATTTCATACATATAACTAAATTTAACCATTCATGGAGGATAGCTATTTTTTACATCTATTTTAAAAATAAGAAAGTTGAGGGACTTCCCTGGTGGTCCAGTAAATAAGACTCCATGCTCCCAATGCAGTGGGCCTTGGTTTGATTGCTGGTCTTGGAGCTAAGATCTCATATATTGCAGCTAAGCCCACAAGCCACAACTACTGAGCCTGTGCTCTAGAGACTGCCTGCTGCAATGCAGATTCAGTCCAACCAAAATAAATAATAAAAAATAAATAAAAAATAAAATTGAACCTCAGAGATGCCATATTGTCATGTCATACAGTCCATAAGTGGCATAGTCAGGCTAAAAACTCATGTCTTTGGATTTCTTTTTTTTTTTTTTATCTTTTTTTTAATTTAATTTTATTTTTTAACTTTACAATATTGTATTGGTTTTGCCATATATCAACATGAATCCACCACAGGTATACACGTGTTCCCCATCCTGAACCCTCTTCCCACCTCCCTCCCCGTAGCATCCCTCTGGGTCGTCCCAGTGCACCAGCCCCAAGCATCCAGTATCATGCATCGAACCTGGACTGGCGACTCAAGTTTAATTTATCTCCATTAATTAAAGTTGGCCTACCCTGAAAGACAAACATTTTGTACAAGAAAGTGTGTCACTGTTTCTTACAATGAACATGAAAGATGCTGTGTTTTATTAATATGAAGACAGGTAACACACTGTTATCATCTCTGCTTCCAATTTTGTAGAGTTGCTATAGAAAGAAAAGTATTAAGTGGACAGGAACATTTTAAGTACATTTTTCTTTTTCCTCATTAAAAATTTGAAGAAGTATTTCTATTTTTATTTTTGTTTGTTTTAAGACTATGTTTCTAAGTCTATCAATTGAAAGTTTGGGGTTAATAATCCTTCGGTGATTTGAAAGAACAGATTCAGTGGAAATAATTCATTAATATAAGTGATTAGTTTAAGTAAAATACATGGAAAATGTCAGTGTAATTTAGAAATAACATATTACCTGGCGTTGTGCCAGCTTAGAGAGTGATAATTATGAGTTGCTGAAGCTCACTGCAATTTTCACATGGAAATGGTTCCTCTCCGATTTCATCTCGCTCCTGAAGATGTATTATGAAAACCATAATATATTGGAAGTTAGCAATTTGGAACTCATTTGATGTAACTGATAAGAAGCTTTTTCGTTTCATGAAACATAACTTCACTCAGAAAGAGAAAACTGTCGTGCTGTATTAAATAGTGAACAATAGCACAGGGATGTTAATTGGCTTTTGGACTGCATTTGAATCAGTTCTTTTTCTCATTATTTTTCCATTAGATTTTGCTTGAATTACTCAAAGAACCAAGGTATGTATCCTGATGTGTAACACCATGTAACATTTTTCTTATTACTACGTTAGCATTTTTAGAAATTCTCTGTACTGTAAAAGACACATTCAAGCTATTCCAGACTGCTTGTTTGACTGATTGGCCATTAAATATATATTCACTGCTCAATGATGATCTCCGAATCAAAAACATTAGATAGAATGCTTAGTTTTATTGTGATAAAAGGGGAAGGATGAGTTTGGAAATTAATCCAATTTAGATCTGAATTCTGACTTCCTTATTTAGCTGTCTCTCTTCTAGGGCAGGATCGGGAGCTAGATAATTATGTGAACCCTGCACTCAGGTAAGCTCTCTTCAGCCGCCTCTTAGCTGTGTGATTTGAGGTAAACAATTCAGCTTCTCTGAACTTTGGTTTTCTCACCTGTAAAATAACCATTTACACACTTGTTGTTGTTCAGTCATGCAGTCAATGGACTCAGCACGTCAGGCCTCTCTGTCCCTCACCATCTCCTGAAGTCTGCCCAAGTTCATGTCCATTAAATCGATGATGCCATCCAGCCATCACATCCTCTGACAGCCTCTTCTTCTTCCGCCCTCAATCTTTCCCAGCATCAGGCACTTTTTCATGAGTCAGCTGTTTGCATCAAATGACCAAAATCCTAGAGTTTCAGCTTCAGTATCAGTCCTTCGAATGAGTATTTGGGGTTGATTTTCCTTAAAATTGACTGGTTTGATCTCCTTGAAGTCCAGGGGACTCTCAGGAGTCTTCTCCAGCACCATAGTTCGGTGATATCAATCCTTCAGCGCTTTGTCTTCTTTATGGTCCAGCTCTCACAACCATATGTAACCACTGGGGGAATGATAGTTTTGACTATACAAACTTTTGTGAGCAGAGTGATGTCTCTGCTTTTCAGCACACAGTCTAGGTTTTTCATAGCTTTCCTGCCAAGAAGCTATTGTCTTCTGATTTCAAGTCTGCAGTCACCATCCACAGTGATTTTAGAGCCCAAGAAGAGGAAATTTGTCACTATTTTCATGTTTTTCTCCTTTATTTGCCATGATGTAATGGGGCCGGATGCCATGATCTTAGTTTTTTTTA